>NW_028186879.1:4325124-4334087 GCF_003343005.1 Rhea americana
TAGTGAGCTCCAAAACATAGAATCATAGAAACAGTAAGGTTGGAAGGGACCTCTGGAGATCATCTAGTCCAACATCCCCGCTCAGCAGGGTCACCTAGAGCATGKTAGACAGGGTTGCATCCAGGCGGGCCTTGAAGATCTCCAGAGAAGGAGACTCCACAACCTCTCTGGGCAACCTCTTCCAGGGCTCTGTCACTCTCTCAGTGAAGAAATTTCCCCTCATGGTCAGGCAGAACTTCCTGTGCTTCAGTTTCTGCCCATTGCCTCTTGTCCTGTCACACGGGACAACTGAAAAGAGTTTGTTCCCGTCCCCTTGACACCCTCCAATGGATAGAGATGCTGGACTCCATTTTTGAAAAGGGTTGAATACCCTCAAACATCTTTCCAAGTTGCTGTTCAAGTAATGGACACATTCTCCCATTCCTTTGCTTCAAATGTTTATCTGAGAYGGTCATCATGACTTCAGAGTGCTAATCTCATAGAGGAAATGTAATCCTCCATTGAGTATCTGTCTTCTGAAAGTTCTTCCATCTTTGGTCCAGAAACAAAAATGTTCTCCATACTCTTAATAACCTCAAAGACCCTTTGGAATGTCTGTATTTCAGCAATTTCAGACTATGAGGCATGCTGAATAGTGTAAGTGTTGTAGTCTATGATTCATGCCTGCCATACTCRGAGGCTTCTGTTCTTTTCTCCATCTTCAACCTCAACTGTTTAGGGTTAGACAGGTATGACTTCTACTGTGATGCATTCCAGGGAACTGTCTACCAGCTGTTCAGAAAAAGGACTTTCTAGTAACTCTTGACCTAGGGTGCATTCTTTCTTGCGGTAGTCAGGCCACCCCACTTAGGTTTCTTGTCTTTTGTGGCCACAGCCAGTTCAGGTTCATGCCTCTCAGTTTGTGGATGAAATTCTGACCCTTCACGAAAGAGTTGAGTATAGTCACCTCTTGCCCTAGTCTTCTGCAGCTTTCTCTTTATCATTTCTTCGATAACTAGCTAATCAAAAAAGAAGGAAGAGTGCAGATTATTCCATCGCTAAGATTCTTGATTATGTGGTAGTTAATGGCGTGAAAAAGTCCAATAGATGTACGTGTCTGAATGATTAAGTTTTCTATTTGGTRTATTTATTATTCCAATTCCTCTCTAGTGCCTCAATACTAATTATTTTGGAATTCCTACTGGAGTTGCTGGAAGGTGGACCTTTCCTTCATTCAGCCAATATTGCAGAACTCATTCTGCTTGGCTGCCGTTTGACCCATAGTTCAACTGTTAACTGGTTCTCAGGTTCTATGACTTGGTGTATTTTAAGGGCCTGGTCAAAATATATTCTCCAGTTGGACACTTTATTCCTGAATGGGATTTGAACCTTTGGCTGCAGATTCTGTTGGGTTTTTTGTTTAAACTTCCAGCTTCCCTACTCACTTTCTTGTCTCCCAATGAAGGTAGCTCTCCTGATGGCCATTTRTCTTTGCTAAGAGAACGATGAAAATTTTGACCATTGTTCCTGATCTTCCTCATGCTCTGTTCTTTAAGGTTGTAGTGTCATAGTTCCATTCTAGCTGGAGAAGTCATTCTTATTTTCACCAGTGATTGTGCTGAATCTGTACTTCACGTATTTGATGTTGGGAGACTGCTGACTGTCTTTGCAGATCCTGACCCTTTCAGAAGAGTCTGAGGGTGTTCATTTCCATTGCTGAAAAACATAGCTGCTCCATGGGTATCAGAGCAAAGCATGGGTTATATTGCTGTATTTCTGCTATGAAATTGCTAGAACAGAGTTTCCTAAAAAGCTCGGAGGCCGTTCTTCTGGCACTCAGACAATTCTAGTGGCAGTACTGAGGAATATCTCAATTCCAGACATTTGCTGCACAGCTGCCTGGAGTTGAGTTCCTGGTTTTACCAAAAATTACAGCATCTTTGAAGCTTTGAGAGCTGTTAGAGTTCWCTGGGCACAGCTTATGTGAAAGAGTTCAAGATCATCTAGCAGCGGTTGAGGGAGACACTGTTTAAGAGTCACCTATGGTTAATGTATGTAAGGAATGGTTCAGTGAAAGATTTTTACCCAGGCCACCTCAGTAGCCTTATGCTGAACTTGCGTCAGTTTGTTCATGTCTTTTTTGTACTGGGGGCACAAAACTGCGCAAGGTTTTATAGATGCAGTTTAATGACTGAGTAAAGGAGGATAAGCGCTTCGCTTGGTCTGCTAGCTCTGCTCCTGTTAGCACGGCCCAGGATGCTCTTGGCTCTGTCTGTTGCCAGAGCAAACTGCTGGCTCACCTGCAGCTTGCTGTCCACCAACACCCTGAGTTTCTAGGGTCCTCAGCCTCTATCACTGCAAGTTCTTCCTTCCCAGGTGGAGGACTTTGCATTTGTCCTTGTTAAATTTCATAAGGTTCCTATTAGCCCATTCTTCCAGGCTGTCTAAGTCTTTCTGGATGGCAGTCCTGTCCTCCAGTGTACCACCTGGTTCTCTCGCCTAATTTGGTATCTCGCAAACTTTCTGAGCAAGTCATGTTGAACAGGTCTCAGGACAGATTCCTGCAATACTCCACGTTTTTATTGGCTAGCAGGTAAAGTATGTCCCATTAACCACAACCCTTTGATACTGATTGTCCAACCAGCTTTTAATTCATCTAGTTGTCCAAACATCTGGACCTTAATATTCTAACTTTGATACAATAATACTGTGAGAGATAAATGTCAAATGCCTTAGTAACATCAAGATAAGTGATATCCACTGTTTTTTTCTTGTTCAAAAATTCAGTGATTTTTGTTGCAGATGGCAGTCAGGTTGGTCAGACATAATTTACCCTTAATTAGTACATATTGACTGTTCCCAATCACCGTATTAGTGAGTGGCTGTCACTAAATCAGCCACCCATTTCAGTAATGGGCCAACATTTTCCTTGTTCAGCCTTTTATTACTAATGAAGCAGTAGCAATTCTTCTTGTTGCCCTTCATGTCTTTTGCAAGTCTCAACTGGAGCTGAGCTGTGGCTTTCCTGACACCATCCCTACATGCCCAGGCAGTGATTTTAATTCCATCATCATAGGCCTATCCCTGCTTCCACCTCCTGTATTCTGTCTTTTTGCGTTGGAGCTTAGCCAAGCCAATCTCCTGATACGTCTACTTGTCTTTGTGAGCGTATGGATGGACTGTTCTCGCCTGTGGACGATACTGTCCTTAAAGACCTGCCAGGTTCCCTGGTCTCCTTTACCCCTCCCTTGCGGGGGTATCCTAGGATCCCGCCTACCAGTTCCCTGAAGCAACTGAAGCTGAATCAAGTAAAGACTGCTCATCTGTTCTCCTTTGTCACTCACGTCAGGATCTTCAAATCCACTGTTCCACGGTTGCTATGTCCAAGGCTGTCATTAGTTATCCCTTCACTAGTAAGGAAGAACTGGTTAGAGATTAGCAGAGCCAACTTTATCAAGAAGTTATCTCCCACGCTTTCCAGAAACCTGCTTAACTGCTTTCAATCTTGCCATGTTGCCCTTCTAGCAGATGCTAAAGTTACCTGTAAGAACAAGTGTCTGTGATTCAGATTCTTCCTCTGGTTGTTTAAAGAAGGCTTTGTCCACTTCCTTACYCTGAKCAGAYRCTCTGTAGCATGCTGCCGATATAAGGTTACCTTTACTGGCCACTCCTCTGATCTTGAAAGCTCTCACCCAGCCTATTTCCTCTCCCATAAAAGTGCTCTATACATCTGAGCTGCTCCTTCATAGAGCGGGCCACCTCCCCTCCCCTATCTTCCCTGTCTCTCTTTCCTGAAGAATGTCTGTCTATCCATTGCAGCACTCCAGTTGTGCAAGTGGTCCCACCACATCTCAGTTTTACCAACAGTATCTGTAGTCATATGAGCACAAATGGAGCTCCAGTTCCTCCTGCTTGTTTCCCAGGTGGCATGCATTTCTGTAATACACTTAAGGTGGGCCCATTCCACTCTGGTTTGTTTCTCTTGAGGTCTCTCTTGTATCCGTTACCCTGAACTCTCTACTTTCCACCCCAGTCCACCACTTCCTCRCTTGACTGCAGACTGCAATCTTCTGTTCCAAATGCTCCTGGTCTAAAGCTTTCCTCACCAGGTTGTCTAACCTTTTAGCAAGGATGCTTTTGCCCCGCTCTGTCCTGTGGCCATAAAAAACCAAATCACTGTTGTTAACATCAGTTGTACAACCAGGTAGTGACCTGCAGGATCCATGATTAGTATATAAGTATGTACTGCACCTCTTACATAGTATTTCCTGCTGGTATGTTGCATTTACGGGTTTTGCAATGAAGACGTGCTAAATGATTTTTCCAGGAACCTTAATAGAAATACTGTGGATAAAATCCACTTTTCCTTGGTGACAGTTAGTTGTCTTAAGTGTAAGAGCACACTTCTTGCCCTTACAAGTGTGTGTCTTTCAGCACCTCTGCAGAAGGCAGGGATCCTATCAGAAAAATGGCAGATATATGGTTATGTAGTTAAAGGCTGTTAACATATGTGCAGGAGAAGGTGAACTTGTGGTTGCAAAGGAATTACCTACTTTCTGAATCTTTTGACTTCACAACTTAATTGTGTCCTTTAGCATCAGTTTGTGTGTGTATGAGTGCATGTGAACTATTAATACTGAAAGCATGTTTTTTTTGTTTCTGATTTCAGACAGTGCTTAAGCACAGACACTATTATTGAACTTGAAGTAGGAATTTCTGTTCATGTGTAATTTTTCACTTTCATTTTTAGGTATTTCAAATTACTGTGAAAGATACTGCGAAGGTATGAGACTTGTTCTGAACACTTTTGGACCAGTACCAAAATTTTCAGGTGAAGCTGAGCAGAAAATCAATCAGGTAAAGTATACAGTAGATAAATGCAATGACATCCAGAACAAAAATTGTTAGCATCTATTTTTATATAAGTGCCATTTTGATTTAGTGTTGGAGGCATCTGTAATCTGTATTTCTTGTGTGAATGTGTACTTTGAATGAAAAGATAAAGTATAGAATGTATATACTAATATAAATCCCTTTTTAAAGCTCTTTGAAATACATTGAGAGAATGCTATCTAGGCACCGAGTAGCATTATGATCAGCCAGAGGATTTGAATACTAAAAACTACAGAACATTGACATTAACCTGCCAACTTCTGCTGTCTCTTATCACTTTCTTTCTATATCTTTATTCTCTGCCACAATATGCACAGCTCCAAGTTCTCTTTCTTACTTAAAGACTTCTCCCCATGTTCTCTTTCTCCATCTTATTACATAAGCCTCGTAACTTTTTTCTTCTGGGTGGGCTAGCAGGCCAAGTAAATTTATTTGTGGATAATGTGATGTCCTGTCTTTAAACAATTTGTATTTTTTGCTGTTCATGAACTGTAGTTGCATCTTTCTGTTTTCAAAGATCAATTAGAAGTTCTACCCCAATGATATGTTCATTTCCTGTAATTTTTTTCCCTCTAGTGCTGCTTCTCAATAGGGCCTGGAGCTCAGACTGTTGGGATATTTATATGACATGCATAATATTTTTTAAAGCATCTTGTTCTTGTTTTTGTGTCCTTTACAGACTAAAGATCTAGTCTGTAAAGCATGCAGGGACATGCTTAACATTTATCGTACAAGCAGCCCAGTAAGATTACTTGGATACTTAGAAGTAAGATATATTTTAAATGCTGTGCTGGATTGGGAGTAAGTTTGCTAATCTTGTTTCTAAGCCCACAGTTTGTTTATAGACATGATATAGGCTCTTTTGTGCATCTATAGGAATTAGCTGAAGTCTTGCCATTTCGTAACTCTACTATTTCATAGTTGTCTTTTTTTTTTAATGCTTCTCTAAGGAATGTGTACATGTGTCAGATTTTTCCTGATTAGTTGTTACAGGTTAATTCTATGTATGGATGCACTCACACATGAATTTAGTTCAGAGCACATGTTTAGTCACATAAAAGGCTAGATTGCCTCCTTCCCACTTTATGAAAGTTTATTGTCAAAAAGGCAAGATAGTGGCTGTGTGGGGCAAACCGAGAAGAGTCTGATGCTTTGATGTTTCTGTAAGCACTTTTATTGCCACCTTTAGGTCAACCTTCTCCAAGTGGGAGCAGTTTTCTTCTCATACACGGTAACTAATTTCCAGTCAGCCATGTAAAGAACTAGTGGCATATTGCTTGTGATAGACTAAATTAAGGTTTTTGTAGACAATTACTTGGTCAGAAGCAGGGAAAGTAGGAAAACAATCTTGATAAACTTCTTACTCAGAACAAGAGATTTAATGAACTTCAAAATTTTCTATTTCAGGCAATGTCGGAAAAAATTCCAGTGGTTCCAGAACACCTGAATGCCAGGAGAGAATGGAGAGATGAATGTCTTGCTCGTCTTGCCAAACTGAAAAACCAAATGAAATCTGACTGAGGTGCACCTTGTCTAACAGGAAAAAACAAATGAAGAACAGGTCTTCATAAAAAGCAGGGATTTTTGGTGAGGCAGAAGAGGTGGCTGAATGTGCAGGCAACAATTTGCACAAATTCAGAGACCAATGAAACATTTGGTCCAAAATTGTCATGATGTAATTCATGAATAACTGTAAAATTATAAAAAGTTCATTTWAAACTTTATCTAATTCTTGTATGTATGCATTAGATATGTGAGCATTTAGTAGCTTTAGCTATATTAGTAATGTGCAATACTAGAACACAATGATGTTTTAAATAATGCATTTTTAAACTTGCTTAGAAATTCAGAGCTTGAACAGTATTTGCTTATGCAGAGATCTGAAATAGGCAAACATCAGCTGTTTGTCACGGAAGAAAAAAAACCCTCAGCAGCCAATCAATATGGCAGTGAGGTTAATTTGTAAGATAAGAGGGGGTTGCACTGAACGAAGAGTAATTTCACTGGCCATTCTCCCAGTGAAATGAGAGCTCCACAGCAGTAAGAGTCACTTCAATTTAGCTCTGTAACTGTTCCACAATGTACAGGAAAAAAATACTTTTCCTTTCCCTCCCTATGGCACTTATGTATCTATGTGATGAGTTAAATGTGAGTGAATAGAACAGAGTAGAATTCCTCCCTTATCCTATATGCCTGATTCTCTATGACTCATCAGACCTAGTCAGTTTTTCAGACCATGTACTTGATACTCCATGACTTCACCCCAACTTAAGTTAGATGTTTGATGTCGTTGATAGGCATTGCTGCATAAATGTGTGTCCCATTCTAAGACTTTTGTATGATAAATAAGATGTTTTGATTTAACAGCTTGGAAGACACCTTCCAAGCTACACAGCAACCTTCTGAGTGATCTTGGGAAGACAGTTCATTTTCCATTGCCTTGTGTGTTTTGTACATTATCTGGAACAAGGGCTGTCTCTGTAGGACTCAGCTGTAATGAATTTAACAACTGTGGCTGAAGGAATCCCTCCAGATATCTGCTGCTTTGCTTCCCTGCACAGGAAATTGTGCAGTTGTTTGGGTGCAGCGTTTATGCTTTACTGCTGCCCCTTTCTACATGAGTCACAACATCTGTAGAAGGACGGAGTATATACATGGTAACAGTAGTATCTTTGGTTGTTGCAGTGGCATGCTTCAGTCCACAGCAAAGTTTTACTATGAATGTGTGTATCATATAATATGGTTGGACCTTAGGTTCTTAACTAGAACCTTTGGGCATTATTGTAATACAAATAGTAAGAATAATGTGCAGCACAGCATTGCATTCACATCACTTGAGTTAAACATTTGAATTTGTACTAACTGGTCATGTAACTTCAGTCACAGCACAGATTCTGAAGTGTTAAACTGATTTTTTTAATGTTTGGCTCAGGAGCATTTTAACTCTTGTTCTTAAAGGAGAGGGCATACAAACATAGTTGGCATTACAAACAAGTTACTGCAGGTTAGTTGGTTACCATGCTGTGAGCTGAGCAGCAGATAAATTGGATTGCCTGACATAGATTTTAGGGAAATAACATGTCTCTGTATGTGAAACATGGGATAGGATGCGTAGCATAGAGATCTATATCTGAACAGATTGTCTTGTGCTCCTTTTGTAATCAGTGGAGAGAAAGAAAAATATGTAAGCTCAATTTATTTTATCTGGTATAGACCTAAAATGGTCAGGTGAATCACACCCTGAAAGCACCAGAATACTGTCTTCTATTTCCTGGAATGGGAAGAGCAGTGACTGGCTCAACCTGCGTTTAGACATCTGAAATGGGGGGGTCAGTCTCCACTCTTGGTGCCTTATTAAGCAATAGTAGATTAATTATGAGGCTGATTTCTTCATTTTATGTATGTCTTTGTATTTTAGACAAGGCCATAGAAGGCTCTGATTACTTTTTAAGATTAGAACTATTTTGCTGTGGGTATATGACATTGTCATAGCTAATTATCTTGCATTGCTTCTGTTTACTTTGAGGTATTTTAAAACTTAATCACGTCATCAAATATTTGTCTCAATTTTTCTTATTTGCTAATGAATAAAAAAAATGTAGTGGGTATTAACTTCTCCTGTGGTCTTATGTGGTACTATAGTACCCTGGTATAATAAATTGTGGAAATCTGTGGGAGTAAATTGACAAGAAATAATGTGTATTCTCGTATAGCTCATACGTTAGTGACGACTTGCTGTGTGAGGGAATAGTGTGAAGGAATTAGTCTTTCGAAAAGCCTAGGAAAGGCAGTGGAAAGTGCCAGTACACTTCTGTGCAGAATGACACTGGCAGCTTTGCATGGTTCAGCATATAGCAAAACTCACCTGGTTGTCATGGGGGACTTCAACCACCCTGACATCTGCTGGAGGGACAACACAGCAAGGCACAAACAGTCCAGGAGGCTCCTGCAGTGCATTGATGGTAACTTCTTGTCACAAATGGTGGAGGAGCCTACGAGGAAGGGTGTCCTGCTGGGCCTTGCCCTTACCAACAGAGAGGGACTGGTTTAGAGATGTGAAGGTTGGGGGCAGCCTTGGCTGCAGTGACCAC
>NW_028186880.1:0-3134 GCF_003343005.1 Rhea americana
TCCTCCATGAGGCACCAAAGCAGGCTCTTTGTTTTCTTGGTCTGCAGTACTTAAGATGGAGATGAAATGTCAGAAAACAGCAAATGTGTCCTTAATACACATCATCCAGAGGGCTTTATCTTGGGCTCAGTTCTTGCCAGTTTCCAAAGCACTGGGGGAGACGAGGTAGCAAATCTAGGGCAGTTTTCCCATTCTTCATTAATTTTGCCCAGCTTTCCTTCTGGCTGAGCCTGGGGAAAGCAGTTCTCATCTCTGGAGCTTGGTTGGTCCTTGGGCTTTTCCACATGACCTTGGAGCAGTGCTTCTCACCTGGGTACAGTGCCTGCCACCCTGCATCCCCCGTGGTGCCCTGCCTCTCCTGAGGGCCTGTACTGCCTTGGCACCCTGGATCTCTCACGACACCCTGGCTCTCTTGGGACACTGTGCAGATCTGCCTTCCTGAATCCCACATGCTTTTGTTTCTGGGCTTCCCAGGACATGCCCTCACACTGCAGCACTGGTGTCCAATCTCCAGTGCAGAGCTAGAAAGGCAGTGCTGTGCATCAGCACCTGCATTTTGGCTCATTCAGATGTTTGTGCAGTGACCAGCTCCCAGCTCTGCAGCTGCTGGAGTCTGAGAACAACCCTACAACCAGCCTTCCTGCTCTTCTTTGTTTTTGCATTGTCCTGAGGCAACTCTTCCAGAGGGGAGGCTCCATCCCCCTTGAATGTTCTGAGAGATCATGGAATCACAAAATCACAGAGTGGCTGACCTTTGGAGATCACCTAGTCCAACCCCCCTTCTCAAGAAGGGTCATCTAGAGCATGCTAGATAGGATCGTCTCCAGGCAGGCTTTGAACATCTTCAGAGAGGGAGACTTAACAACCTCTCTGGGCAACCTCTTCCAGAGCTCTGTCACCCTCAAAGCAAAGAAATTCCTCCTCATTTTCAGGTAGAACTTCCTGTGTTTCAGTTTGTGCACATTGCTTCTTGGCATCGCCAAGAAGATTCCAGCCCCATCCCCTTCACACACCCCTTAAGGTATTTATAGACACTGATAAGATCTATCTTCTCTTCTCCAGGCCAAGCAGGCCCAACTATTGCAGCCTTTCCTCAGGAGAAATGCTCCAGCCCTCTGATCATCTTTGTAGCCCTACGCTGGACTCTCTCCAGTAGCTCCATGTCTCTCTTGTACTGGGGAGCCCAGAACTGGATGCAGTACTCGAGATGAGGCCTCACTGGGGCTGAGTAGAGTGGCAAGATCACCTTCCATGACCTGCTGGCAACAGTCTTCCTAATGCACCTCAGGATTCCATTGGCCTTCTGGCCAGAAGGGCACATTGCTGTGCTGTGATGGGGCTTTCCAAGTCACTGCAAAAGGAAGGACTTGCTTACTTCTTTGGATTGCTTATTCAGCCCTTGACAAAGCCTAGCTGATGCTGTGAGCCCCAGCCCTGAACCTTTGGCCTTTTCCCTGTCCATTGTGTGTCTACGCAAAGTCTTCCATAGGCAGCAGGGACATGGGAAGTGTTGCTTTAGAGAGCTCACTTGATGCTGTTTCACATGGTGGAGCTGAAGGCCTGCTGTAGGCTAGTCTAGGATGTGGCTATGCCCCACCTTCCACCCTGCTCCTGGCATGAGAGTTCAGGAAGGATCTAGGGAGACTAATGGGTTTGGTGTGAGTGGGATGGGTTTCCCTCCAAGTGCCTGAGTCCTGCAGAGGTTCCTCTGAGCACACAAGAAAATCTCTCTTCTCTATGGCCTCACATCAAAGCTTTTTCAGACTTTTGTACAGAAACATAGCCAAGATGCCCAAGAGCAGCAAGGCCTACAGCAAGACCTGGGACCCCCAGGATCTGTGTTATTCTCCCTTCTATTTCCCACATGCCCTGATTAAATAGACAATTTTTTCACCGCCTTTCCTACTCACCAGCTGGACATTGTAACTTTCCATTTTTTCCAGGTTTCCTCCTTTACATACTCTTAGTGCATTCAGATACCAAGATGCTGCTATGGACTTCAGGGAGTTCAAGGCTTGCTCCATCTTCCAGTAGTCTGTCCCTTTAGCCAAATCTTTAATCTTGTTTCAATGTATTGCTTCCTATCTGTCCAAAAGATTTCTAGTAAGGCTGTTCCTTGCGGAAAGTGGACCGCATGTGAGGCAGCCTGTCCTTAGTATACTGTTGAGGAGTGTAATTATTTCCAATGAAAACACATCATGTTTTATTTTTAATTTATTTGGGGGGGAGAACATTTTGTGTTGATTTGTAGCTAGTTATCTAGGTAAAGCAGTTGGGAACTGGGGCATATGAGCTCTAACACTCAATTGCAGGCTTCAGTGGAATAAGATTATCTTATCACAAGAGTGATATCAGTCCCAGGTGGCTAATGAGAGCAATGTCAAGCTGGGGAGATGGGGAGGAAGATTGTCCTCACAGGGTCTGACCTCCAGGACACTCCTTTTCCTACATGTCCTGACTTCATTGGGAGACACTCTGGATGGATCTCAACACGAGAATGTTGCTGTCACTTATTCTGATACCTGAAAAATAATAATCCTATAAAACCCCTTAAAAGTAGAAATACTTATATTCAGGCAGCCTCTGATCCAGCCATCCTGAGGTCATCATTAGCCCAGTCCTGGTTCATATCATCCCAGGGTGAGATGAGGTTGAGGGGGAGGCGAGCAAGTAGGGTTTGAGTGCAGAGACTAGAGCAGAGACCTTAGTGTGATGTGCCTCCCATTTATGCAGCACACTTGGATGCAGATGGGATGGACTTTCCCTAAAGGCAGTGGAGGATTCATTTCTTTGGCACAGGCAGGAAACCTAAGATGCCCTGGGGCAGTTGTCCAGCAAGCACTCCAAAAGGGCTTAGTTTTCCTATAGGTCCCATGCTGTATCCGCTAGAAACATGCAGTTGTGGTTGACACCACAGGCATCTGACATGGCCCTGTCAACCTGGCTTTATGTCACTGAATTAAGTGTCTTCCCTGAATTACACTAACAGTGTGAAAGGTAGGGGTCTGCCCTTGTCTCAACTTCATCCTGAGTGGAGCTCTAGTAGTATCAGAAGACATCCAGTGTCATTTGAGATGGCCAAGAAAATTCCCCACCCGATCCCCACCTGATGCTCTAGAAGGACGCAGGCCTCA
>NW_028186880.1:3725-6658 GCF_003343005.1 Rhea americana
GAGCAGAAGGGCTCCGGGCACTGCCTGCTGCTGCTGACATGAGATGAGACAAGGCAGAGAGAAGTGAAAGGCAGTGTGGAGTGGGAGGACAGAGGAGAGCTCCTTGTGGGAGAAATCTTCCCAGCCCTTGACAGGGTAAGTCTCTGGCTGTGGGGCAATGCTACAGAGGTTCCTGGAGGGATCTTCTGAACCCAGCTCAAACCAGGGCTGATATAGGATTTTTAATGATTTTTTTTCCTGGAGTATCCAGGGCATATGGCAGGAGGAGGAGATGCTTCAGAACAGGGGTTTGGCTGCAGACTGTCACAGGGACAGGGCACCCTGCTTCCTTCTCCCAGGGATACTGCAGAGGTGTGCTGCTGGGGTGTGCACCCAGGCCTGTGCAGGGCAGTGATTCAGAGCAGCATCCCTGTACCCCAGGGTGCTCCGTAACCAGGGTGGTGACTCTGCCTCCTGTGAGGGTCAGCACTCAGGCTGCCTGGGCAGCTCCCAATGGCACTGCAGGGAGAAGCTCTGAATGACAGCACTAACTCTGGGCCAGGCAGGTTCATTTTCCCTTTGAGAGGGTGCTGCGTAGGTCAAGGCTGCTCAGAGCTCCAGTTCATGCACAGGACATGTCTGAGAGGTCTTGCCAAAAGGAAGAGCAAGAGAAGGGCTACTTGAAAGGGAAGGAGCTTTCTTTCTGGTCTCTGTGCTTTCAATTTTCTCCCTAATTCTGGCAGGAAGAAGAAATGTGAGTTTTCTGTTTTGGCAAGGAAGTGGGACTCACAAGAGTTCACACACAGAGATCAGTAGCTCTGCGAGAAAGCTCAGCAAACCCCCTTCAACCCCAACCTTAGCCTACAGCCAGCATCAGCATCACTCTTGTGGCCTCCGTGGCATTTGCATGACCTGCTCCTTATGAGCTGCATGTGCAGACATGCCTCTGGACAGTGCACAGTCCCAGGAGGTTTCCGTAGAACCGAGCATACAGAGGGCGGGATGGGGGTCTGTGAGCACTGACAGGGAAAAGATATTGGGACAGAGAAAGGTCTCTGCAGGGACTGCTGCAGGCAACAGAGATGGGTAGGGAATGAGCAGGAACTGCTAACACAATCGTCACGGTCAGTCCCTGCAACGCAAACACATTCCACTGAGCA
Source organism: Rhea americana (assembly GCF_003343005.1). Classification (NCBI taxonomy): domain Eukaryota; kingdom Metazoa; phylum Chordata; class Aves; order Rheiformes; family Rheidae; genus Rhea; species Rhea americana. The sequence goes on from NW_028186880.1 coordinate 4,865, forward strand.
TGTCCCCTCTATTTCTTTTGCGACTRAGCAGACCCTCTGCCCTGACAGACGTGGAGTCTAGGCCATGAGCCACCTTCTCTGCAGTTAGACCTCTGGTAGAGGAGAGAGGCCACTCTCCTGGCAAGGGACCTTTTAATGCTACCTGACAAAGAGGCTGAAAGTGACTGCCCTGTGGTGTCACCATTTGCCAAGTGGCATGCTCAGCTGCGTAAGGGGAAGCCTTTCCCGAGACCCCCTCTCTGTCTCTCTCCTTGCCTCCCTTGGCAGCAGGATCATGGTGCTGCTCCTTGTTTCCTCTCTGGTCTGTGCAGCTCTTGCTCTTCTCACAGGCTTTCTGGGGTGGATGGGTTTTCAGCTGCAGTTGAGATACCAACGCTGTGAGTTGGGCAACATAGGGGTCTGCAAGGAAGTGAGGGGTCCATAGCACCCTTCTAACCTGGGTGGCTCCAGAAATGCTGTCTGTTGGGTTGGGAAATTAGCTGGTCCTCTGTTAAGGAGAACCCATCTGTAGTCTTAACACACAGTCATGGGAGAACAAACATGCTGGCATTCAGCTACTGTGTGTGAATGGGCAGTGTGGGAGCACATAGACATGTGCTTGCAAATGCTGGGAAAGGCACTAGGACTTGGAGGATGCAGGAGAGAAGAGCCCAGGGTGTTCCCTGTGCTGCATGGACACACTGGGAAGTTGCCCCAGGGCCATCGTCCCAGACCAGCCCCACACCGGCCTCTGTATCCTGACAGAGGGGAAAATCCCAGCCTTGCCTGGCTTCTCTTTTGCACCAGATCCCAGCAAATCCTGGAGTACAGCTCTCTGCTGATGCCCCACATGGGGCATAGCCCAGGCTGGGCAAAGACGAGGTACTCAGACCCCTACAACCCCAGTCTCCGAGGGATCATTTAAAAGCCATTTAATAATATTACTCCAGTCCTTTGCATGTCCGAGGTCTCTGGTGCCAGCTCCAGCTGAGCTCTGCCTTTCCTCACCACTTCCCTGCATGCATGGACAAGGTCATGATGCTCCCCCTGGGCAGCCTGTATCCCTTCTACTCTCCTTGAACTTCCACCCCAGCACCCTTAATGCTGATGCTGCTGCCAGGACAGAGGGGGAGGATCACCTGCAGTGGTTCCTCCAGGAACACCCCAGGGAAATGCTGTGCTCAGCCCCACCTTCAGTCCCAACCCTGTCATGACAAAGGGGAGCTGCCCTCTCCAAACCCACTCTGGTGGTGTCATCCCCACCTCAGCCTGCTCCTGAATATCTCCAGTGCAGCCCTGCAGGGAGCTGGAATTGTCTCAGGCCTGGGGCTGTCTGGTGGCAGGAGGGTTTGACTTGGGCACAGCAACAGCTGTGTTGGGAACAGGAGAGAAACAAGAATATTGAGTTGAAGTCCTCTGCCCTTGGTTGCACAAATGGGACACTGGACGGCTGATTTTTTTACGGCCGTCCAGGCTCCAGGTGTGGGGTAGATCCCCACTTGAGGGTAGGAGCATCCAAGATTTCATGGGCCTCAGTGTAGCCATAACCATGGTGAAGGCAGGGGGTAAACCTGGCACACACAGCTGCAAAGGCTGAAGGAGGAAAAGGTAGTGTGGGGCTGGTGAAGGCTCTCTCTCTCCGCCATGAGGAAGAGAGTCCCCAGGTAATGCTAGACTCTGCTTTGGCCAATGGGGGGAGGGGGCAGAGTAGGGTGGAAGAGGCAGACAGAGCTTCTTGAGATGCAAGAGGGAGTTTTCCAAAGCCTAAGGCTGAGCCAGGGATCTTTGAATCTTCCCCCTGATGCTCTCCCAGTC
>NW_028186880.1:7586-9408 GCF_003343005.1 Rhea americana
ACCCTCCCTTCAGGTACTTATACACATTGATAAGATCCCCCCCGCCTCAGTCTTCTCTTCTTAAGGCTGRAGAGGCCCAGCTCTCGCAGCCTTTCCTCATAGGGCAGATGCTCCAGCCTTCTGATCATCTTTGTAGTCCTACACTGAACTCTCTCCAGTAGCTCCATGTCTCTCTTGTACTGGGGAGCCCAGAACTGGACACAGTACTCGAGATGAGGCCTCACCAGGGCTGAGTAGAGGGGGCGGATCACCTCCCTCAACCTGCTGGCAACACTCTTCCTAATGCACCCCAGGATATCATTGGCCTTCCTGGCCATAAGGGCACATTCATAGAATCAGTAAGGTTGGAAGGGACCTCTAGACCTCTAGAGATCATATAGTCCACCCTCCAYCTGCTCAAGTAGGGTCACCTACAGCATGTTAGACAGGGTTGCACCAAGAAGGACACCCCCACCCCCTTGCTGAAGCCCAGGCTTGAACCGGAAATCTTTAGAACTTCAATCTAATGGTCTCCCAGTTGAGCTACTTCAGCTGCATTTAACATTGCTGGCTCATACATACATTGCTGGCTCATACATACATTGCTGGCTCATAGTCAAGTTGTCATACACCAGCACTCCCAGGTCCTTCTCTGTGGAGCTGCTCTCCAGCGGCTCAGCCCCCAGCTTGTACTAGTGCCTAGGGTTATTTCTCCCTAGGAGCAGGACCCTGCACTTGCCCTTTTTGAACATCAGGAGGTTCCTCTCTGCCCAACTSTCCAGCCTKRCCAGRTCTYTCTGAATGGCAGCACAGCCCTCAGGTGTATCAGCCACTCCTCTTAGCTYGGTATCATGAGCAAACTTGCTGATTACTCCACCATGGACTATCCCTCACTTCGTGAGGCTCCACTCACTGCCCATCACCATGTCCATTCTGTCCCTGGAGATCCCTAGAGTTCTCCTGGGGCTCAGATTCCCCTCCAGAAGAATGGCTATTCTAGGAGACCATTCTCCATCTCCACTGACATTGGTCACTAAGAAATTATTATTATTATGGAGGTCAGGTGTGGCATAAGAGTGCCCATTGCCTGGTCCTACCTGTACTTCCAGAACACATGAACATAGAAGAACAACCCTACCCCCACCAGGTTACAAGAAATCCTGGGCCATATCCACAGATGAAGCACAGAAGGCCAGCATGGAAATGATGAAAAAAAAAACCTCTAAAAAGAGAAAATCCTGCTGCTGTGGAGGGATACAACTCCAGTAAAGATGCAGCTCCAACTCAAAGGCTGCAGTAAGGAAATGCCTGCTATGGCAGTGGGACAATGACACTGGGAAGYTCATATTCTGTCCCCACAAGCTGCTTCCAGACTCCCCTCTGCTCTACTCCCCCTCCACCTGTAATACTGTAGTGCTGGAGGCTGAAGGGACCAGCCCCTGSTGACAACTGACTGCCACCCTTGCAGAAGTGAGGTGTAAGATCACACCATGACTGTGGCTGAGGGAGCTGAGCTCTCCTRATGGAYACAGGACCCATGGTCTCACTCTGTCTGTACTYGYCTGARCCTGACTCTGTGCCCCTGAGTGCCCTTRGTGTCAGTACAAAAAGAGACACTGCAAAAGGGAACTCTCCTTATTGACCTGGTGGCATTTGAGGAAGACCAGCAGGCTCAGAGGTTCCCCATCCCTGACGATGAAGGGGGAAGCCTGAATTTGTGCTTCAACAGAGTCTCTGAGTCAGATTCAAGCAAGAGATTGTTGAGGTGACGTGACATGAAATGGATTTTTCTGTTTTTTTTTCCTAGCACAGATGCAAAAGAGAAAATAAATAAATGCACAGC
>NW_028186880.1:10811-16787 GCF_003343005.1 Rhea americana
GAGGGACCTCTTCACACTCCCCTTCTAGCCAAGGATGCACTGGACTCTTTCCAGCTGGTCATATACAGCCTTCCACCACTATCTCCCTACTCCCAGCATCTCTGCACCTTCTTCATGTGTCTCTCAGATATCACAGCAATGCTATGAGACAGAAGAGCCTTTCTGGAGGGCAGTTTGCAGCCTGGTAGGGCACCACAGGGAAACACTCAAAGGACTCTTATGACTGACAATAGGCTTACCTGAAGGGAGAGTCAGTTCATTTCCCAACCCCACAGACTCCTTTTTCTGGAGCTCCACAGATTAGTGGGGGGCAGGGGAAACCTCACTCCCAAGCAGACCCCTCTGTTCCTGACTTGCAGCACCAATGTCTGAACCGCAGCTGAAAACTCCCACCCCCAGAAAGCACAAAAGCAAGAACAGGAACAACAGGGAAGGGAAGCTAGGAGCAACAGCATGATTCTGCTGCCAAGGGAGGCAAGGAGAGAGAGGCAGATGGGAAGTCTGGCAAGGATTCACCTTTCCCAACTGGGCAGGCCACCTCACTGATGGTGACATTTCAGGGCAGGAGATCTCAGCCCCTTTGTGGGGCAGCGTGAGATGGGCCCATGGCAAGAGAGATGCCCCTCTCCTCTGCCAGAGGTCTGGCTGCAGAGGAGGGGGCTTATATCCTGGATCCTGTGGCTGTCAGGGCAGGGGCTCTTCTGAGTGGGAGGGGAGACATTCGAGTCTTGCTCAGAGGAAGGTGTCTGCATCAGAGGGACTGACCTTCACTTGCCCAAATCCATCCTCCCATGATGATTCTGTTTGCAGTTCCCTCTCATTCTCTTCCCATATCTGCTGCCTGAGGCTGTTCCTGCTGCCTGGAGCTTCCTCKGTCCCAACATCTTTTCCCTGTCAGTGCTCACAGACCCTGTCCCATCCTGTGTGTGCTCAGTTTTGCCCTACAGAAACCTCCCAGGACTGGGCACTGTCCAAAGGCATCTCTGTGCATGCAGGTCCTAAGGAGTAGGTCACAAAAGGTTTGATAAGTCCATGCAGGTACAGCTGGTGCTGTTGTAGGGGGCAGTGGAGTTTAAGGGGTTTGATGATCTTTCTCACAGTCCTGTTGATCTCAGAGAGTGAAGATTTATGAATCCCACTTCCTTGCCAGAAGAGGAAAAACTTTCCCCTTCTCTTCCTATCAAGATTAGGAAACTGAAAGCCCTGGAAGGAAACCTCCTTCTTTTTTCAGTAGCCCTTTTTTTTTCACCTTCCTCTGCTGTGCAGGGACACTGCTCTGAATCACAGCCCTGGGCACACCTGGGTGCATATCCCAGCTTCACAGCCCTGCAGCTGTCCTTGGGAGAATGTAGCAGCATGCCCTGTGCCGTGGCAGTGTGGCAGGGGATGTCTGCTCTGAAGAATCTTGCCCTCCTCTACAAAGTAGAGTGATCCTTGCGGGATGCAATAGGTTTAAAAGACCCTTCCAGGAACATCCATAGCATTGTCCCACAACCAGAGATTTACCATGTCAAGGACTGTGGAGATTTCTCCCACAAGGAGCTCTCCTCTGTCCTCACACTCCACACTGCTGTTCACTTCTCTCTGTCATGTCTCAATTCACGTCAGCAGCAGCAGGCAGTGCCCTCAGCCCTGCTGCTCTTTGCAGAGGATCTAATGCTGCACAGAGCTGTGCTGCCAGGTTGCCATCAGCTCCCTCTGTCCCTGAGGCCTGGCCCTGCTTGGGAGCAGAGGCCCAGCTGAAGGCGTGACCTTCTCTTGTGCTCCCTCCCCTCCCCGGGAAATATTCACAGAGGTAAAGCAAAATAATGACCTTTGGTCCCTCTCCAAACAACACAGAGAGACCAGTTATGGCTTTGTCAGTTGTTTCATGAGAGGACAGTTATCTACAAGAGGTGGAAATGTCCCATATGCCCATGTCTTAAGTAGGCAGGACACCTAGCAGCAAACGAGAAGGGAGCTCTTTGACATGAGCATTGGCATGCTTCAGGATTTCATTCAGATGACAGAATCTGGGCATTTCATGCCCATTTAGAAGCCCCTGGGCTGTGGTAGAATTCAACTCCCTACTGTAAACTCCACAAACACACAGGAGGTGGGATTCCCCTTGCCCAAGCTGAAGCAGTGCACAACAGAGAATGTCTGCATGGGTGCACATTGGCTGAGCTCCATTATAATCACTGGAGATGGAGGGTGGGAGTCAGCTGCTCACATGCAAACACCTGGTGACACTGGAAGAGCCAGAGGTGGTCCCAGGCACGTGTCACTGTCTGTTTGCTCTGATGGAGCAACTCGGAGACCCACATCTTTCTGGAGCATCAACTAGGGGCCAGGAGGGGAATTTCCTTGACCATCTCACATGACAGTAGATTCCTACTACAACTAGTGCTCCACTCACTCTGAAGCTCAGATATAGGAAGATCCCAATGTTACAAACACAAACAGCTCACGTAATTCAGTGCAGACACCTGATTTAATGACATAGAAATAGGCTGGCAGGGACATGTTGGATGCCTGGGGTGCCCAGCAAAACTACGTGTCTCTAGTAGTTACAGTATGAGACCTACAGGAGAATTATGCTTCTTGGGATATTTTGCTGGCAAGTGCCCCAGGGCATCTTGGGTTTCCCTCGTGTGCCTAAACAACTGAATTCCACCACTGYCTTTAGGTACAGTCTCTACTGTCTAYGTCCAAGCGTGCTCCACAAATGGGAGGCACATCACACCAAGGTCTCCACTCGAGTCTCTGTACTTTCAAATCAGGGCTCAGGGACTTCTTCAGTGCCACCTACTATCCATGCCGTGATGTCACCACTTGCAATCAAAGCCTTTCCATACATATGGTCCTTGGTGACATGTTTCCTGGGATAAATCTTCAGTCAGCTCTGTACAGGTGCTCTGTAGCCCAGATATACACAAACATATGCAGCCTGGGGTGCAGCCAGGAGCAAATGGAGATGCACACAGTGTCACAGGAGTGCCACATGGTTAGAATTCCTGAGATGTAGTGGGATCAATCACATGACTGGAGTCCTTCACAGGCAGGGTGCAAGTTCTTCAGGAGAGGCCACCAGGGAAGATGAGGAGAGGGATGCCCCATGTGAGATGGGATAGCTTCGATGTACAGAGCTCTTCCATGGGATGGACAAGGGAGGCATCTCTGAAGGGTAGAAGAGCCCGGAAAGGCTGACAGGAATTAAGTACCTATCAAGCACAAGAATGCTCCATATGATCACTTTTTAAAGTCAGTGGACATCTCTGGAGTCAAGCTTGGCTAAAGAGGGAGCTCACACCTGATTTCCAGGGCAAAGGCTGAACACACGGCTCTCCCAGTGACTTTCCTGGAACCTCATGCCTGGAATCTCATGCCCTGCCCAAAGCAGGAGGGGATGTGGGGTCATGGCAATGTCCAAAAATAGCCTCCACACAGAATCACAGAATGGCTGATGTTGGAAGGGACCTCTGGAGATCATCTAGTCCAAACCCCTTGATCAAGCTGGGTCACCTAGAGGATGTTAGACAGGGTTTACATCCAGGCAGTCTTGGAATGTCTCCAGAGAAAGAGACTCCACAATCTCTATGGGCAACCTGTTCCAGTGCTCTTTCACTCTCACAGTGAAGAAATTCGTCCTCACACTGAGGCGGAACTTGCTGTGGGTCACTTTGTGCCCATTGCCTCTTGTCCTGTCGCATGACACCACAGAAAAGAGTCTGGCCTAATCCCCTTGACACCCTCCCTTAAGGTATTTGTAGACATTAATAAGATCCCCTCTCAGTCTCCGCTTCCGCAGGATGAAGAGGCCCAGCTCTCACAGCCATTCCTCACAGGGCAGATGCTCCAGCCCTCTGATCATCTTTCTAGACCTGCGCTGGACTCTCTCCACTAGCTCCATGTCTCTCTTGTACTGGGGAGCCCAGGACCAGGCACAGTACTCAAGATGAGGCCTCGCCAGGGCTGAGTAGAGKGGCAGGTTCACCTCCCTYGACCTGTTGACAACACTCTTCCTAAGGCACCTCAGGAGACCATTGGTCTTCCTGGCCAAAAGGATTCATCGTGGGCTCATGGTCAAGTTATTGTCCACCAGCACTCCCAGGTCCTTCTCCGCACAGCTGCTTTCCAGCAGGTCAGTCCCCAGCTTGTACTGGTGCAAGGAGTTATTCTTCCCTAGGTGCAGGATTCTGCACTCGCCCTTGTTGAACCTCAGGAGGTTCCTCTATGCCCAGCTCTCCAGCCTGTCCAGGTCTCTTTGCATCGCAGTGCAGCCCTCAGGTGGATCAGCCACTCCTCCCAGCTTGGTATCATCAGCAAACGTGCTGAGGAGGCACTCTGTCCCCTCATCCAGGCCATTGATGAAGAAGTTAAATATGATGGGGCCCAGTACTGAGCCCTGGGGAACTCCACTAGCCATGGGGCTCCAACTAGACTCTGTTCCACTGGTGACAACCCAAATGAGGCACGGGAGAGGTCAGTTCTGTGCCCCTGCTCTGACAGATCTCAGCACTGGGCAGACCTGTTAAGGAATGTGGTATTCGGGGGCTGGTTTGGGGGTTTACATTGTTCAAAGTCGCTTGGGATGAAACAGCACAAACCGTGGCCTTGGGCTGAGATGCTCTGGTGAGCCTCAAAACTGGTTTCTACTGTGGGTTGCTCTTTTTGTAGAAGGAGAATGTAGGACAATATGGGACAGGACCTAGCCTTTCCCCTTGAGGCACCAAAGCAGGTTCTTTGTTATTGCAAGTCTGCATTAAGTTTTCTCAGTCCGCAGTGCTTAAGATATTGCTGATATTCCAGAAAGGAGCAGAGGTGCCCTTAACACCATTCATCCTGAGGGCATTATCTAGGACCCTGGTCCCTCCCATGCTCGATACCCAGCATACACTCCAGGTAGCAAATGTGGAGAAGTTTTCCCCTTTCTTGTTATTTTTGCCCAGCTTTCCTTCTCGCTGAGCCTGGGGAAAGYCATTTCACAACTCTGGGCCTCTGTTGCTCCTTGGGCTKTCCAGCATCACCTTGGGCAGTGCTACACCTTTGGGTACAGCTTCCCAGCAGCCTGGCTCTCCTCGAGGGCTGTACAGTCCTGTACAGCCTGGATCTCCCATAGTTCTGACCCTGGGCTCCTCAGGTGCCACAGAGGAGAGATGCATTTCACTTGTAAGAGAGATGCAGCGATAAGTTTTACTGATATAAGACAGTGATTTAACCAACTTTAATGGTAAATAAGACTGGTTTTACAGGATTCAATATTTATTGCAGAGAGGAGAGGGACAGATGAAATCATCAAGAAAACCTTTGGTTCAGAGTGGAACCCCTTTGCTTTCCAAGCTCCTCCGCAGAGCAGTCTGGGTGCAACTGGATCCAATATCAGTCTCAGACTTGGTCAGTGGTTTATATCCAAAGGATTACAATCACAATCAGAGATACAACTKAKCAAAGTTTGCAAAGTTTCRRCATGCTRTTAGCCACTTAACAAGGATCTGTCATGGATAAGGAACCTCTTGACCTCGAGGAGTAACCTTGAGAGGCGTCCCAACTCAAAGGGAGAGTCACCACTCTGCAGCCAGCTGCCATGCAGGAGAGTTCAATGGGCTGTAGGCTGCAGCACTATTTATGGGCACAGAGTTTGACTCATGATCAAATAATATTTTGTGTATAGATGTGCAGTTTTAGTCGACCTCATGCTGAGTAGAAGAAAGTATGCCCCTTTTTGCTGATCTTATGCCCATTTCTGGCCTCACCAGTTGCAACCATTAACACCTGACAAAACCTGGGCTTTGCTTCTGACTTCTACTGCTGGAATAATTTCTTTAGTCTCTTCTCAGGAGCTGAGGTTGGWGGATTCAGCACCACATGGACCATGGGGCTCATAAAAATGCAGAAAGCCCTGATGAAATCTGTCCCTCACTATAATTTTCTTCAAGTCTTTTAGGCTAACTGGAGAGGTGTCAAGAGTATAGCTGAAGCATAAAGACTTCAATA
>NW_028186880.1:17468-20774 GCF_003343005.1 Rhea americana
GAGGAAAACTGGAAAAAAAGGAAACTTAAAATGTCCAGCTAGGGTGCTATAAAGGTGATCTTAGACATTGTCTGTTTAATCAGGATATGTGGAAATAGAAGAGAGAGCCCCCAGCTCCTGGGGGTCCCAGGCCATGCCGAGGACTGTGCTGCTCTTGAGCATCTTGTGTTTCTGTACAAAAGTCTGGAAGAGCCTTGAGGTGAGGCCCTAGAGAAGAGGGATTTTCCTGGGTGCTCTAAGCAACACCTGAAGTTCTTGGGTATGTGGAGGGAAACCCATCTCACCCACATCAAACCCACTGCTCTCCCTAGAGACCCTTCTGAACCCTCAGGCCAGCAGCAGGAGGTCATGTGGGGGTATGGACTAGCCCCCAGCAGGCCTTCAGCCTCAAAACATGACATAACTTCAAGTGAGGTCTCTAAACCAACACTTTCCATGCCCCTGGTGCCTAGAGAAGACTTTGGGTAGACACACAATAGACAAGATAGAGACCTAAGGATGCAGGCTGGGGCTCACAACATTAGATTGGCAGTATCAAGGGCCAAATAGGCAACCCAAAGAAGTAACCAAGTCCTTCCGTTGCAGTGCCTTGGAAAGCCCCATCTCTGACAGTATTCAAGAGGGGTGCATCCTCCCTTCTGCAASARTTGCCCCAGRACWGTRCAAAGATGAGGAAGAAATGAATGTTGGCTGTAAGGATGTTTTCAAACTGCAGCAGCTGCAGAGGTGGGAGTTGGTCACCTCAGAAACTTATAAAAGAGGCAAAATGCCAGTCCTGAGGCATTGCACTGCCTTACTAGCTCTGCACYGGRGCMTGGACAGCAGCRTTGCAGTGTGTGGGCATGTCCTCAGAAGCCCGAGTCAAAAATGTGGGGGATTCRGGGAGCCWGGGCTGTACAGCCACCCAAGATAGCCAGGTGCCTGGAGGGATCCAGGGTTTAAGGACTGTACTGTCCTCCAGGAGACACAGGGCACTRGCGRGATCCAGGGTKCCAGGCWCTGAACCCAGGGGACAAGCRCTGCCTCCAGGTGRTATTGARAAGCCCAAGGACCAACCAAGCTCCAGAGATGAGAACTGCTTTCCCCAGGCTCAGGCAGAAGGGAAGCTGGACAAAATTCATGGAAAAGAGGAAATGTTCCCCAGATTTGCTACCTGGTCTCCCCTATGGCTTTGGAGACTGGCATGGACCAGGTTCCCAGGTAAAGCCCTCTGCATGATGTCTATTAAGAGCATGTTTGCTCTTTTCTGACATCTCATCTCCATCTCAAGCCCTGCAGACCAAGAAACCTTGCTGAGGACTTTTAAAACAACTTGGTTTGGTGCCTCGGGGAGGAAGGATGCCTCCTGCCCTATACTGTCCTGCATTCTATTTCTACAAAAAGAGTGAACCACAGTAGTTATCAGTTTTGAAGCTCACCGTGGCCAATCTCTGTGCTGTTTGATCCCACATTAATCCTGTCCTTGACAAAACGTCAACCCCCAAACATACCCTCAGATCCCAGCTTYCCACACAGGTCTGTCCAGTGCAGAGACCTGTCGCTGCAGGGGCACAGAAGTGACCTCTCCAGTGCCTCGTTTTAAATATTTCACTGCCTTTGGCACCACCTGGAAACATTCCTGAAGGATTTATCAGAATCTTTTGTAATTTAACAGATGTGGGGGGAGATGACTGTTCTCCAGAACATGTGGGGATATGGCTCTGCTCTCTCTCTGGCTGTGCCATTTCTATGACGGTGACCTACTGAGCCCATGGATGACATGAGCTGAGGTCATAGCGGGATGTGACACATCGCAGCAAGGTCTCCCTGGTGCCACAGCAGTGTCCTCACTTCCCTGTGAGTACCAGGCCCTGCTAGGCACTGCTCTCACACTTCCCACCACTGCCGTTTGGAGCTGCACCATGACAAGGAGAAGGGATGAGAGGCAGTGAGGCCACATCGGGGCCACTCACAAAGAGGCAGAGGAGCAGGGACATGTTGGAGAGGAGTTTTGAGTGACAAGACGGGAAGAGCATCCTTCCTCCTCGGATGGAGAGGTAAGCCGAGGGCAAGGCAGCAAGCCAGATGGAGCCTCCTGGCCTGACACCTTGAGCTGGGACTCCAGTTCCTCATCCCGAAGGCTCCTGCAGCTCTCCACCAACGGTGAGGGATTCAGGAGTTCCTTTCTGATGAATTTTACAGAGACTGTGAACTGCAAAATCGGCTGTGGGTCCCRGACTGTGGAGGTTTTCGGGCAGGGCTGGGGGYTGCCACARGAGCCCTGCCTGAGGGTCCYRCYTGGCTCATARGACGATGTGRCAGCCAGAACTTCTGGGYCCTGGGCCGGGGGTGCCCTGAGCCCCAAGGCTTCCATGGGGCCAGCTCCATCGCCTTGTGGGTGGAGGAGCTGCTGGAATCCACAGCACTGCCTGGGCACACGGCGCCAGGCTGCCACCCACAAGGGGACACTTCACACTTTTCACAGTGTGAGAAGGCCAAGAGAGAGGTGCAAGAAGCAGAGGGAGCAAAGGAGGTGAGAAGGGAGCGGGAGTAAAAGCAGGTGTGAGTGGGGTTGGTGGGGGCTGGGGGTGTGTTCACATGCCGGTGGCTGCCCTCATGCTGGAGCAGGAGCAGTGGTGCTAGCGAGGGGGCTGCCTTCCTGCAGGAGCTCCCAAAGGGACTGGTGGGGCTGTGACCACGGGACACAGTGCCTTGTCACCGAGGGGAACTGACCTGCGAGTCAGGCATGCCGGCCTGCCCCGAGCASCTGGGCCGGGGCGGCTCAGTGGTGTTTGGGTGCAGGAAGCTTTGCCCCTGTCGTGGGTCTGAGATGCATTTTCAAGTGCTTCCCTGAGCTGCTGCTGCCCCTGCAGCCCTCAGGTGCTACTCAGAGCTGCATTTGGGAGATGCTGGGCAAAGTGTGAGCAGGTTGCTGGTGTCCTCATGAGGTGCCCTTCCCAACAGCCTCTTCTGTTCTAAAAACTGCATTTCAGGGTGTCTCTGAGAGAGGCTGTCCTGCATGTCATACCACATCCTAGCTGTTGTTTTGCTCCTTGCCTCTTAGTTTGCCCCAGGACCTGAGACCCCGGCGGCAGCTTGAAGGGTGTTTGCAGAGGACCTCTGTAAGTGTGAGCTGTTTTGCTTCTGTTATTTCCATAGTCTTAGGTGAGGATGAAGAGTTGCTGAAATCTGACTCTGCTGGTTTCATCATTAGAAATAGCCCGGCCTGAGTCCCTCCCCATGTCTAAAAATCATCAGTGAGTAAAATCGGGGAGTGCTTGTTGTGCTTGGTGTGTAGAGGATTTACTGGGTTTGTTCAGCGCTGGA
>NW_028186880.1:21708-23067 GCF_003343005.1 Rhea americana
TTAGTTGTGTGAGCCCAGAGGAGGGATTGACCCCTGCAGATCTCTACAGCAATACAAAAAGGCAACTAGTTAATCAAGCAGAAGTGGATGTTCCACATCGTCTGACACAAATTCTGTTCCACTCAGTCATCCTCAGTTAGTACTGCTACATTTAGAATTTGGATGATGCTCTCTGGAGAACGTGGACATGGGGTTTGACTTTCCRCTTGTTGCTAAGTAGAAGCTTGTAGCCTACTACCAGTCAGCTAGGGAGTCCAGCTAGACTTCTCAGGCTGCTAAATTAATCTAGTCCTGGTGTAGGCAGTGATGTTAGTAATCTCTTATTCCCAGTGTATGTATGCTCTAGCAATTCTCCCTGTCAAAAGAGCAGGGAGCTTGTGAGATGTTCCTGCAAGGTCTGAATGCTGTGCCTGTCTTTCAGGTGTCCACCTGCTTTCATGACACATTTGGAAGTGTAACATGTTAGAAATCTCTGATTTTTTATCCAAGTATTCAGTCACTGGAGAATGGGTGCAGAGGCTGTTGGAGGAGACAGAAGGAATGTCACCCTACAAACAGGTATGGGCCACATTTTCAAAGAGATTTCATTCTCRGGGAAGCTGAGGTATTAGCGAGRGGGAAGAGGTGGCCTGATGAGCCCCTGTGAGAGCTCACCTCTGCTTCCTAGAGGTGGTAAAGGACCAGGCCTGGGCTGTGAGTGGATGTTCAGAAGAAGTGCCTGTTGCAAGCTTTGGAGGCCTAAAAGGGAAGGGAAGGGCTGGAGATTTGGGCTTTGTGTGTTGTGGGGCACTTGGGGGTGCCCTGTCTGCTGCCATGGGTGGTGCTRTGCACTGTGCATTGCTGATGCACAGGCACATGTTGTCTGCCCACCTTTTGAGAGCTGTGAGGGTAGCGGTGTGATACATGTGGGGTACCATGTAGTTGAGCCAGATGGTGTCCCCAGTGTTTTGGCACTCAGCATGGGAGGAGGTATCTTGGGAGAACAGTGCTCTGGTCCCAATGCCCAGCCTGCCCTCATGGTGTCCTTTTGGGAGACCTGACTGAGGAGTGTTGGTGACAGTGTTCCCTCCTTGGAGTATCCTGGTCAGGGATGCTCGCAGTTTGTTGGTTTCTGTCATCTGAGGTTCAGGCTTGTAGATTCTGAAGGTCTTCACGCTTCCTGAGTCTTTGSGGTTTTACCAGCTCTGCTGGAGAAAGTGATCTTCTCACTCCTTCAAGGCTTTCTGTGGAATATGAGCCCTCCTTGCATCTTCCCATCTCAGACCCTAATCCATTGCGATCCCTCCAAGAGGTAGTTAAGGAAAGGAGTCAGAGCCATTTCTCCACTTTGTGCCTACACAGATGAAGGCAGGCAGGGGA
>NW_028186880.1:23831-26642 GCF_003343005.1 Rhea americana
TGCCTGATCTTGTGCTGATCATTTGCACATGCCTTGTGAGCTGGGGTGCCTTGGCCACCTTTGGTGTTAGAGCAAGAGCTTCCCTATGTTTTGGGCTCCCTTTCTTTCTGGGTTTTGGAGCCAAAGGAAGGTTGCAAGCAGAGCCATGCCGCAGGAGTGTGCAAGTGGCAAGCGTCCTGCTTGCATCTCTTCTTGCTGGTCCTTGGACACTGTGTTTGTAGACTAGTTGGCACAGCAGAGGTCTGGCATGAGGTTGATGGCTGTTGCTGTGCTGAGTTGATCTGACAGTGTCAGACAACCTTTCCAGTGAAGCTGCTCCCTCGGCTGAGCTCTCTACCTTTGCCCTAGACATGGAAGTGTCATCCTGCTGTCCTTGTGTAGGTGCTCCGGGGCAAAGGCTCACAGCTCAGACTTGATGGTAATAAAGGAAAGGTGAGACCAGCTGTTGCTTTTTGTGGTTTGTCCTCAGGGTGACAGAGTGGAGATGTCCCATGTCCTGGAGAGAGTCTTGGCAGGAGATGAAAGCTGTTTGCAGAAGACTGTTATGTTTGGAGTGGTAACAGCAGAATCAAGGGACCTAAGAGTGGCCCAGGTGAGCTTCTGCTCTGTGAAGGTTTGCACTTTTGAGGTCACTTGTGACTTAGTTCCAGAAGGACCATCAGCAGGCACATTGAGGCCTTTTGTGGTTATGAGGAGAGTGGTGCCTCTGAACGTGGTAGGCCAACATCATGCCCCTAGCTTTGTTGAAGATGATGAGGTCCCTTGTGTCTCAGTGCCTCATAAATGAGGAGCAGGCCCATTGCAGCTATTTGTGCTTTTGTGGTGAGTTGTGCATCAGTATGTGACTGGTGATCAGCATGGACATTGCTGCTGCTTGTGCTTGGTTAGGTCAATTGTGCCTGAGTCCCCAGCAGGCCAGGAGCAGCTCTATGGCTTCATGGCTGACTGTGAGGTCATAGAATTGGTAAGGTCGGAAGGGACCTCTAGAGAACATCTAGTCCAACCTGCCTGCTCAAGCAGGGTCACCTAGAGCATGTCAGACAGGGTTGCATCCAGGCGGGCTGTGAATATCTCCCGAGAAGGAGACTCTACAACCTCTCTGGGCAACCTGTTCCAGGGCTCTGTCACTCACACAGTGAACAAAGTCCCCCTCACATTCAAGCAGAACTTCCTGCGGTTCAGTTTGTGCCCATTGCTTCTTGTCCTGTCACATGGCACCACGGAAAAGAGTCTGGCCCCGTCCCCTTGACACCCTCCCTTCAGGTACTTATACACATTGATAAGATCCCCCCTCAGGCTTCTCTTCTCCAGGCTATACAGGCCCAGCTCTCACAGCCATTCCTCATAGGGCAGATGCTGCAGCCCTCTGATCATCTTTGTAGCCCTCTGCTGGACTCTCTCCAGTAGCTCCATGTCTCTCTTGTACAGTACTTGAGATGAAGTCTCACCAGGGCTGAGCAGAGCAGCAGGATCACCTTCCTTGACCTGCTGGCAACACTCTTCCCAATGCACCCCAGGAGACCACTGACCTTCCTGGCCACAAGGGCACATTGCTGGCTCCTAGTCAACTTGTTGGCTGCCTAACCTTCAGGTCTCCAACTAGTCCTTTTTTCTTTTTTCTTTTCTTTTCTTTTTTTTTTTTTTTGWTTAGGATAAGCTCCAGCAAGACAGCCTTCCTCGTAGGCTCCTCCACCACCAGTTATCATTGATGCACTGCAGGAGCCTCCTGGACTGTTTGTGCCTAGCTGTGTTGTCCCTCCAGCAAATATCAGGGTGGTTGAAGTCCCCCGTGAAAACCAGGGCCTGCAATTATGAGGTTATTTCTAGCTGTCTGTAGAAGGCCTCATTGACTTCCTCTTCCTAGTCAAGTGGCCTGTAGCAGACACCCACAACAGTGTCCCCATGTTAGCCTGGCCTTTAAACCTCACTCATAAGCTCTTGACTGCCTCCTCTTCCACCCCTAGACAGAGCTCGATTCATTCTAGTTGCTCTCTCACATAAAGAGCAACCCCACCACCTCGCCTTCCTGGCCTGTCTTTCCGAAAAAGCACATRGCCATCCATGGCAGCATTCCAGTCATGCGAGCTCTCACCACATCTCTGTGATAGCAATGAGATCATGGCCCTGAGACTGCACACAGATCTCCACTTCCTCCTGCTTATTCTCCATGCTGCATGCATTGGTGTACAGGCATTTCAGAGAGGTAGTCATGCCTGCAGGTTTCCCAGGAGGGGTGTAGGGGGATCCCCCATAGCCATGTCCTACACGCACAKCCTSAGCTGCATGCACCTGTTGGAGACAACGTAACCCGTGCTGTGTTTTATTGGTTACCCTCTCTAGAAGAAAAACTGCCGCCACAGCCTCCCCGTCAGGGAATTGAACCCCGGTCTCCCGCGTGACAGGCGGGGATACTCACCACTATACTAACGAGGAGCTGCTTTCTTTCCCCAGATGAAGAGACAAAAACGGATTTAGTATAGAATTGTTAATACAGGCTTCTTCAAAAGAGTGCCAAGGCTTTCAATTCAAGCAACAGTATCTCAAACATGGAGATCTTGGAGCCTCTACTTGAAGGCCTTCTTTCATTTCCTTCAGACTTTATCATAAAATGTTCACTAATTTTGTCCCACTACTAAATAGAGAAAGGGGGCAAGGAGGAAGGCAAAAAGCTGAGGACCTAAGACTTGGGGACCAAGACATCCTGGAGGGCCAAAACATCTAGAGGCAAAACTGGGAAAAAATGGCAGAGCATGGGAAAAAACGGTGAAAGAACAAAAAAGGTAGAAAAAGAGCAAGGAGAAATACAGAGCG
>NW_028186880.1:27940-31860 GCF_003343005.1 Rhea americana
CATCTGCCCTGTGAGGAACGGCTGTGAGAGCTGGGCCTGTTCAGCCTGGAGAAGAGAAGCCTGAGAGGGGATCTTACCAATGTCTCCAAATACATTAAGGGAGGGCGTAAAGAGGATGGGGCTGGACTCATTTCTGCAGTGCCAAGCAACAGGACAAGCAGCAGTGGGCACAAACCCAGACAGAGGAAAGAAAATGAGGAAAAAATTCTTTATTGTGGGGGTGGCAGAGCACTGGGACAGGTTGCCCAGAGACACTGTGGTGTCTCTTCTGGAGATACTAAGAAGCTGCCTGGWGGGGATCCTGTCTAATGTGCCCAAGGTTACCTTGTTTGAGCTGGGAGGTTGGACTAGATGATCTCCAAAGGTCCTTTCCAACCTCAACCATTCTGTGATTCTGTGATTTTTTAAGTGCTGCCCATGGGTTATGCCTTGATCTGCCCAGCTTCARCTCTATCCTGTTTAGGTATCTCCCGCTGCAGCTGAAAAGCTCTTTGCATCACTGATATCAAGCTGAAGGGAAAGTTGAGGGGACATACTCAGGGCCAGATGAAGAGCCCTGCTGAGCTCCACAGCCCACAGTGCTGAGCAGATCTCTGTCCAACGGACTCGCCCCTTGCACATGGAGTACAGCCAGGCTGCACTGAGGAAAGGACACAATTGATTCAAGGGCTTGCATCCATCCCAGAGAAATGCAGTGAAAGCCTCCAAGCAGGGGTGAGCAGTGCTGTGTGAAGTTCTAAAGCAGAAACTCCCATCTTGTGCAAGAGGGAAATGATTTGTAACCCTTCGAGATGTTTCCCTCTCACGAGAAAAGAGAGAAAAAAAATAGTTTATTCCACCTCAGTGTGGTAACAAGTCCCAGAARCCCTACTGTGCCCCAGGTGGAAATGCCGATTCCTGACACTCTCTGTTTCCAATATGCTTTGATTGTGTCATGAGGAAGGAGAGATTGTGACAGGACCTCCCCCTGCTCAGAGTGAAGATGTTTGCAAAAACATCAACTGCAGATTCAAGCAAAACCAGGGAATGGGATTTCTCAAAGACCCCGATGCCTAATGGCAGATGCCAAAAGCAYGGAGGCAGGGAGGGGGGGAGCTCCAGTGTGTAACTGCTCCACATATCTGGGAGGGACAGCTTCCAGTGAGTGAATATACCACAGTCAGGGGTAGAAGGTTGTAACTGCTGGTTATCACCTTGGTATGAAAAAGGACCTCCTTTCTGCTGGCATTTCAGGGCTGCTACTTCCAGAGTCTTCTGCTGCTATCTCACGATCACTGCAGGCAAGGCTGCTCCTGACCATCACATCCATAACCAGTTGTAGTTTCTTTACCACAGTCAGGTCCAGTAGARCTCTCTGCCCCATGGCAGCTGGGTTTCAGCTACAGAAACCTGATCAGGAAGAGGCAACAGATGAGGCCTTCCTCACACACCTGGAAGAAGCTTCCTGTGTGCAGGCCCTGGTGCTCACTGAGCCTGATACTGGCTGGAGGGACAACACTGCARGGCACAAGACATCCAGGAGGTTTCTGGAGTGCATTAACAACAACATCCTGACACAGGTGATGGAGGAGCTGATGAGGAAAGGAGACCTGTTGGCCATAAAGGTCACAGGTGTGAGCTTCATCTCCTCAAGAGACAAGCCAGAGGAGCCACATCCAGACCCTGGTGGTCCATGAGCAGTGCTGCAGGTGTCCAGATGTCATGAAATGGAGCAGAAATGGCCAGCTCTACCCTTACATGTGACAAAAGCTTTGTCTCCCGCCCAACAGCATCTCTGAGCTGGTGGAGGAGGTGGCCTTGGATGGTATTTATAAATCCTGTCCTCACTGAGGCACTCCTCAGGTGCAGATAATCCCTCCAACGCCAGAATCCATTGCTTTGGATCCTCACCATCTCTAGCAGCCTCCCCAGCCTGCCACCTTTCCTGGTAGATGCACATCAAATACCTGAGCCTGGCACAAGCATAAAAGGTCATGGGAGAGGAAAACTGCTGCCATTTTGCAACATGTGTGTGTGAACGGGCAGTGTGGGAGCACAAAGCTGTGTGCTTGTGGGGCAAATGCAGATCTCCTGGGAAAAGCACCAGGACATGGTGTGTGCGGAAAAGAAGAACCCAGAGTGTTCCCTCTGTTTCACAGACACACTGGGGAGGCTGCTCCAGAGTCATCGTCTCAGGCCGGCCCCACGTATCACCTCCCTCCGTTGCTGTCTGCTCCCCGAGCTGTGGGGTGGTCCATGGCCAGCTCTGTTGTCCTGCAGGTCTCTGTATCCCAATGGAAGGGAAAAGGCCAGCCTCGTATGGCCTCCCTTCAGCACCACATTCATGGGCTTCAGTGCAGCTGTGCCTGTGGTGAAGGCAAGTGGGCAGACCCAGGCCCATGCAAGTGCAAAGACCAAGGGTGGAAAAGGCAGCGTGGGGCTAGAGAAGGCCCTCCTCCTCCTACCCATGGGGAAGAGAGCTCCCAGGTGATGCTGGACTTTGCTTTGGCCAATGGGAGGGGAGCACGGAGTAGGACAGAAGAGGCAGATGGAGCCTCTGGGAATGTGTGAGGGAGTTTTCCAAAGCCCAAGGGTGAGCAAGGGATCTTTGGATCTTCCTCCTGATGCTCTCCCAGCCTGGCTCATTCTGCTCTGGCCTATGTGCTCTCCTCCCCTTGCCAGTCATGTTGGAGTAGAGGCTGAGGATCAAGAATTCATGGAATCGCAGAGGAGTTTTGGTGGGAGGGGATCTGTGGAGGTCTCCAGTCCAACGTCCCACACAAAGCAGGGCTAGCTGGACCTCTCCAGCCTTGTCTGGTCTTTGCTAGACTGSACCTGACCCCTGTYACCATTCCCAAACCTGCTCTGCTCTTCTTGTCCATACACTGCAGGGCACTACCTCTCGTCGGTGGGTCCCTGCCCTCTCTGCCTTCCTGGCACCCTCAGCTCCAGGCTTCCCTTCCCCGATGGAGTAGCCACATTCTTGTTACACCACAAAATATACTCTGTAGCAGAAACCAAGTCACAAGGCTCTTCTCACTGACCACCCCCAGGCACATGCTGTCCCCGGAGATCCCCTGAGTTCTTCCGGGGGCTCAGATTCCCCTCTATAAGGATGGGCATCTGTCATCAGCACTGTCACCTATGGGACAGCTTTGGGCAGAAAATTCAGGAACCATTCACCAGCTCCACCAGTACTGGTAACTGACAGATGAACCCTGGATCCAGCTCTCAGTCCCTAAGAAATCACATGGAGACTCTGAGCTTGTCCCCTGGATCCCAGGGAGTTCACAAGCAGAGCAGCAGGCAGTGYTCTCTGGGTGTATTTTGGACTCCATCTTCTAAAGGAAGACCAGACTTCAGGCACATCATATGGGACATCCACTTTTATTACAGTAATGTTATTGTGGAGGCCAGGTCTGGCATAACAGTGCTCAGTGCTTTCTTGAGCTCACAGGAATGCACAGGGAAGCATAAATCTACCACCGTCATGTTGCCAGACCCCTGAGGCTATATATACACCACACTATACAACCACAGCAGGGCAGTGTGGAAATGAGGAGAAAAGCTCTGAAAAGAAGTCTGGACAGTGTGGAAATGAGGAGAAAAGCTCTGAAAAATCCTGCTGTTGTTGGTGACCACTTCTCCAAGAAAGCTGCAGCCTCCACACAAAGGCTGTAGCAAGGAAATGGCAGCCAAAGGAGGAGAGACAAAGTCTGTCTTCCCAAAGACAGACTGCAAAGGACTAGCCATTCCTAGGGAAACCAGGACATACGTTGCACCCTGTCATCCCCAACAAGATGAAGCTGGCCTCACAGGAGCCTTGGGGCTCAGGACAGTCCCATTCCCTGGACCCCAGAGTCCTGGCTGCACATTGTCTCCTGAGTCAGATGGGATCCTTAGGCAGGGTTCTTGTGACAGCCCCTAGTCCTCTCCAGCCA
>NW_028186880.1:33229-34824 GCF_003343005.1 Rhea americana
TCCTGGGAGACTGTACAGCCCTGGCTCCCTGAATCCCCCACATTTTTGACTCTGGGATTCTGAGGACATGCCCACACACTGCAGTGCTGCTGTCCAGGCTCTGGTGCAGAGCCTGTGAGGCAGTGCTGTGCCTCAGGACCTGCATTTTGGTTCATTCAGCTAGCGGGGTTTGAGAATGTCCCTACAACCAACCTTCCTCCTCTTCCTTGTCTTTACACCATCCCAGAGCAACTCCTGCTGAAGGGAGGCTCCATCCCCCTTGAATACTGTCAGAGATGGAGGTTTCCAAGTCACTGCAAAAGGAAGGACTCCTTTACTTCTTCGGGTTGCTTATTGAGCCCTTGGCACTGCCTAGCCGGCGCTGTGAGCCCCAGCCCTGCACCCTTAGCTCTTCACCTTGTCTATTGTATGTCTGCTCAAAGACTTCTCTAGGCACCAGGGGCATGGGAAGTGTTGCTTTAGAGAGCTCACTCAAAGATGTTTCACGTTGTGGAGCTGATGGCCTGATGGAGGCTGGTCTAGGACATGGCCATGCCCCTATATCCTCTCCTGCTGCTGGTGAGAGGGTCCAGGAATGTCTGTGGGGAGAGCAATGGGTATTGTGTGGGTGGGATGGATTTCCCTCCACATGCCTGAGTCCTGCAGGAGTGGCTCAGAGTAACCAAGAAAATCCCTCTTCTCTATGGTCTCACAACCTAGCCCTAGAGGCCCAAGAGCAGCACAGCCCATAGCATGGCCCGAGACCCGTAGGAGCTGTGTTACTCTCTCTTCTTTTCCACATACTCCAATTAAATTGACATTTTCTATCATCACCTTTACAGCACCCCAGCTGGACATTTTAAGTTTCCCTGTTTTCCAGGTTTCCTCCTTCTCTTACTCTTGATTCATAAAGATACTGAGCTGCTGATTTGCCCTTCAGGGAGTTTAAGGCTTATTCCCTCTTTCAGTAATCTGTCCCTTTAGCCAAGTCTTTAATTCTGATTGTGTCTACCATTTCTGATCTATCCAAAAGATGTCCAGTGAGGCTACCTCTTGTGGAAGGTGAACTTCATTGAAGGCAAGTTAGTATAGTGTTGAGAAGTGTAATTATTTTTAGTGAGACTATGTCATATTTTGTTTCTATCTTTTTATTTTCTTTTAGTGTTTTTGCAATTAAAGTCCTTGATGATTTGCAGCTAGTTATCTAGGTAAAGCAGTTGGGAACTGGGGCCGATGGGCTGTAATACTCAGTTGCAGACCTCCGTGGAATAAGGTTTGCTTTGACCAAGAGTGATGTCAGTCCCAGGTGGCTGAGGAGAGCACTGGCTGTGTTGGGGACATGGGGAGGAAGATTGTCCTCACAGGGTCTGACYTCCGGGACACTGCTTTTCCTATATGTCCTGACTTCCCTAGGAGACACTCTGGATGGATCTCAACAGGAGAATGTTGCTGTCATTTATTCTGAAAGCTCTAATATAATAATCCTAAAGGAAACCCTTAAAAGTAGATTTTTTTTGTATATTATTGAAGTCTCCATCTTTCAGCTGCACTCTTGACACCTCTCCAATTAGACTACAGTACCTGAAGAAAATTATAGTGAGGGACATGGTTCATCA
>NW_028186881.1:0-35191 GCF_003343005.1 Rhea americana
CAAACCAAACCAAATCAGACCAAATCAAAGTAAAACAAAACAAAAAAATTCCTTATACTATGTCAGATTTTCCCATGTCCTAATGTCTGTCCATCCTGACTGTACACCTCTAAGAATAATCAGGCACTGTTTTCTCTATGTGCTCCCGTTAGGAAGTTGTGCACAGTAGCAAGATACCAATCTCTTTGTTTTCTCTTCTTAAGGCTGAACAAATCTGATTCTCTCAGCCTGGCCTTGAATATCACATAGTCCGGCTGCTAACTGTCTTGGTAGCTCTCCATTACAATCATACCAATTTATCCATGTTTTTCTTGTACTGACTCTTCATTACAAGATTCTACAAAAAGATCTAATACTATATACAGTTGGTGTTATTTGTTGACAATGCTTTGTAATTTGATTAGCAGTTAGATCATCAACATATTAAAACATGCTATTTTGTTTTAGTCCACATGAATTCAAATTCTCTGTTAACCACTTGTGTCACCTTTATTTGCAATAACCTAAATGGCAATGTATAAAGCAGATGCATTAGATTTACTTAGAACAATTGCATCAGCAGGTGCTTTCAGAGGAAGTGCACTAATAGATTTTACTGTGGCACTTCTATTTCCATATGCAATTTTGTCTTGCTCTCTAAGCATAAAATATTTCTTACCCAGATACAAAATGTGTCTGGTTGCAGTACAGGCACAAGGCCAGTTGAGCAATAGCCAAGAAAAAAAAGAAGGTGGCTGACTTGGTTCTAACCCTTTGGAGAGTTGAAGAGATGCATCTCTTGCACCCTCCAGGGCAAAAGCAATACAGTCTAGGGAACTATATGCTCCTTATTCGGCAATAACAGCATGGAAAGCTTTCAAGCATAGACTATTCATCCACAGACATCCACTGTTCATACTCAAAGAAGGAATAAACTACTTTTTTATCTGGAAAGAGGAGAGAAGTTAGAGTGCAAAGTCATCATAGATGCACAGTAATGACAAACACTAGAGCCAGTATCATTTTCTGTGCTTTGGTGCATTTTTATACTAGTATATAATAAACCTCTTTTAGATACTCGTATAATATTCTCTCTTACTAACATTAGGCTACTTAAATTAAGAACTGAGTATGTACAATAATCTAAAGCAAATATTGACAATGTCTTATGATAAGTTAAAAAAAAAAAAAAAAAAAAAAAAAAAAAAAAAAAAAAAAAAAAAAAAAAAAAAAAAAAAAAAAAAAAAAAAAAAAAAAAACAGAAGAAAATCATTCTGCAAGATGATCCTATTTTAACTTTCCAGACAAACTGCTTTAACTATTTGTAAATACATAGTTATGGTCGGCCCAAAGCAGCTGTGTGAACAGCAGCAGCAAGGATAATAAGCAAAAATTCTTTTCCTTCACCAAGTACTGGGGCCAAAAATGACCTTTCTAATATGCAAATGACACTGCTGTGTATGTAAGTAGTATGTCATGTTGCTGGGCAGCTCCTTTAAAATTGCTTTGGAATTAATATTAAGACAGACTATTTCTAACTGATAATGACTGGAGTCACAGAATGAGAATTTTTTCAGACTCAGTATTTTGCCTCAGTACTCAGGAATTTTCTTAACCAAAATTATTAATGATTTCCTGATCAGCTACTGACTAAATGTGTGTTTGTACCATGAGAGCAACCTTCTAGGCCTGTAGAGCTACCTGAAGTCAGTAGAATTGCAGGAGGGGGACAGCTACATATCCCTGGCAAGAGGAGAGATTAAGTTTCCATTTTTAAATAGAAGCACAATCTGAAATATTGTTTGTATAACCCATCTTTTGCAGTGGGAAGAAAGGTGATGATATTTTGTTTTAGTTTTAACTGCATGCGAGTTTACACATAAGAATCCTAAGTAGAGCTTAGCATTGAACTTAGAAAGTTGACTGGCAAGCCAGATTTTTGACATCTCTTAACTGGCTTTATGGAACACTTTAAAAATCTGGCTTCAGGGATCATTATGCAACTATATACAAGAACCAATAAAGTCAGCATGCCATAACAACAAGTCACCATGTTTCGATTTCAAATACTGCTGTGCATTTAATAGCTTCCTGCATGTTTTGTATTTTTGTCCCAACAATGATTTTATTTTAGAGCACAAATTAGCAGATTATTATTAATAGTTCATGTGTTCAATAAAAAAAATGCTCATATTGCTCAAGACATTCAAGTAGAATTTCTCTTTTCTCTGGATAGTGTACTGCAATCTCTTAAGAAAACATACAACAAGAAAATGTTTATTATAGTGGTCCAACTCTGGTGATGTTTAGTTCATCATTTTTCCTTCACTGCTTCCCTGACACTTTCATGTCAGGCTGTATTCTCACAACAATAGGATTTTTGATTAGGGATTTCTGAGCAGTATGTGGAAAAAATCTAGGTGGCACAAATGATTCTTGTTCCTTGTTTTTATTTATTTGTTATAAATCCATTTTTAAATGTAACGCATATGATGTGATTGTAGAGGAAAGATAATAAAAATAATTATATACAGAAAGAATGTTAAAAAACATTTGTTCAGAAATATTTTAAAAGAGTAGGAATAAACAAGGCTCTTTGCAGCTAATTCCATTCTGAAGTAGAAGAAACTGTATAAAAGTTTTACTTTTTGCATTTCTTAGTATTCCTAACATTTTATTATTTCTAACATTTTATTTTTAATTTGGTGAGTTTAACTAAGATATATGTCATTAAACTCTCAGCCTCTTATTAACTTTTCAGTAGCATTCGCTTTTACATATTGAAAAATAATCAACAGAAATCATACTCCTCTGGCACAAAGTGGATATTATTGTGGACAAAATCTGTTACATGTATTATAAAACCAAGCAAGAGACTATATGAAACATCTTGAAAGTTAAATTCTAAAGGGAACAATAAGGCTAACTATTCCCCATATTTCAATTTCACTACATTAGTATAAACTATCCTAGGAGGATTCAGAGGCTTCAGCTTCTTTTGCATTTTCAATTGTTATCCATAAACACACAGAAAGTGGGATATAATTGATCTGATCCAGAGTGGATATAGATTACAAAATATGGAAACCTTTAGTTCTCTGTCCTATGTTCACTTAAAAATGTCTCCTGTATTACACTTCTAGGTGATTTTACCTTCTCTTAACCATGCAAAAGCTATAGTGTTTCAAAGCTGCAGATTAGTGATGGTGGCAGCTTATTCCTTTTGGTTATCTACAGCACCATCTTAGTGTCTTGAGGCATAAAAGAATATTATCTGTGTGACAGTTATGGCTGGAGCCATCTATACTGTTCATGCTATCAGCACTCAAAGAGCTCAGAACAGAAATCATTCAGTTTAAGACATCTTCTGTAGTTTCATTAAAAGCTTAAAATCATGAGGTACTGCAAGTTATGACTAAGGTTATAGGAAAATTTCAGTAAATCTACAATGTGGAAAAGTATATATGCAGTTGGGGTGGTTAGAATAGAATTGCTAATCTTTTGTAAAGGCAGTTGACCATAAGCAAGACAACCTATAAATCTGCTTTCCTTCTTTACTTAATTTTCATCACAAATAATGTGCCACTCTGATTGCATGAAATCATCAAGAGTGTCTTCAATTACTGTGTGCAGCCTCTGATCAAAATGACTTCCTCTATTCTCGATCTGGGGGATGATGGGGAGGAAAAGGGGAGGGGGGGTGAGAAATGCACAGCTAGTTATGTATTACAAATGTCAGGTTACTATGAAAGTGTATATATTCATATTTAATAATTTCTAAGCTGGAGTTGTGATTGTAATAATGGCTCATTCATATCTGCATTTCATTTAAATGCACTGTTTTGACTCACTGAACATTTGTCAAAGATATTATAGCTAAACTTTTTCACATGACCACTGAGGTAATGACAGCATTACATTACCAGAAAACTGCATGACTTGCTGATACTTCCATTTTCCTCAGCAGCTTATGAAATAATCAAAATGTGCGCATGAAATGGCGGCCTGTTCTGAATTTATTTTAATGCAGATAGGCTTATACAGAGAAATGAAGAAGAGTGTAGGACCTCAGACACAAGAACAATGACTATGCACAAAGCTGAATTTTACTAGCAGGAAAGATGGATATATGGGTATTAGACTTTTCATAGCTATAGGAAGGATAATCTTTCAATCAGATTAATGAGAAAATATATTGCATGGGCCCTACAGCACTTTTTGCTTTCCAGGCTAATACGTGATTTAAATCCCAAAAGTACATTTTCAGCATTACAATATCCTTTGATAATAATGTCGCTTGCACAAAGACAGATAAAAATAAAACAGTCCCCCTTGATTTCCCATTTTAGATTTGAAGTATATTTTCTGTTCTTTGCCTGCAATGAAGCGAATTCTATTGAGAAGAGTCACATTTAATAAGACAAAGAGAATTTTCTAATTATGCTACCTGTCAAGATTGGAATCTATGAGATTGCTACTGCAATTGAAGAAACAGAGGGAGCAATTGCATATAGTCCAGTTTACTTTGGTGTATGATTACTATTTGCACTTAGATATTGCTAAATGTAAATCAAGCACACACACAGAAGCATGCTTTGAGGTAAACACCAAAAGGCAAGTCTCAAAATGGATTGTATAGTCCTCATTTCAATTTTCAGTATCCAATTTCCCAAGCTTTCCTAATTTATCTATAGAAAAATGGTAGAAACCTGTGAAAATGAAACACTTTTAAATTATAGGCTGTTACATAAATATACAATGTACCAAATGATAAATATAATTAAAGTAAGATTTACTAATGGAATAAGAATGTATATGCATAATTATGCTAGGTTAAGCATTTATGGATCTTGCTGAAGGAAAGCAAGTACTTTATCAGTGAAGAAAAACAAAAGCCAATTAAAATTAATGCACTAAGACAAAATACCTCTCTGTCTACAGTTTCTTGCCATTTTTACATAGTTTGTATTAGAAACGTGCAAACATTAAAGAGCATATTGCTGCTATAAATGGAGCCCTGAAAGTTATCGTATGCTGTCCTTTCAGGGTCTCTGGGGAACTGTTCAATATGCCCCATCATACATTACTCTTATTTGCAGCATTGCAATCTTGGAAACACCATGGCACATTAGACAAGGAAAATAAATATTGTGTTCTTGATGGTTTCCTTCATATTATAAGTTTACACAAATCCATGGCATGCAATCAATTATTATAAATACTTTATACAAATAATAAATTAGTTATTTTAGTAGCTTCACTTTTTTTTTTTTTTTAATTAAAATAACATCTGGTAGGATGCCACAGATTATGAGAAAGGCAAGAGCAATCAGTATAATTTAGGCCTCCAACAAGTTTATTTTTCTTGTTTTTTAAGTATATATATTTAAACATATACCTGTAGACACACACACACAAATATATATATATGTATATATGATATATATATATACACACATGAAATCTAATGTAAAGCATACTTCATTTGGTATTGAAATATAATTAGAACTCATTTTGTYTCGTTCAAGTTTGTTCAAGTTGCAAACTGACTTTTCCAACCATTCAGTTTACGTTTCTATTTAGATACTTCTGTCGTATTTATTCAATGAGGGAAGAAAGATGGTAGAGCACTTTATTTTCCTTAAAAATATTTAAGCTCTGTAGACATTTTTTAATAACTCTCAAGTGGTGTCTCTTTGAGTGCTGCTATCAAATATCTTATTACTGAACTACAGCTTTAAATATTTACAGTAGGAAGGCTACTAAAAATTCGTAAATGATTTGAGCATTTTAGTCTGACTCAGATTTCTGAATGCATAAATATGTAGCATACTCAGTTCCAGACCAAATATTTGGTGTCATAATCCACCCATATGACAACAGCAGAGTAAAAAATTCATAAAGTTGCAATCTCTTCTCACATCCACATTGTAGGAGCTTCCAAATTTGGAATAATAGATAAGTTAGACAGGCTGGCAGCCACCTTAATGATAGGCTGCTGATCTGACAAAACAGTTCCRTTCTCCAAACAGTGCTACTACTTCCATGTCTCTCACATTCGCAATTAGTTTCCCAAGCAGGAGATGATGTGACCAAAGGTATATTAATTCAGCTAAATGCACTCTCTGGACCAAAATTTTTGGAAGCAACCATGACAAATTGCAGCAGGAAAATGCTGACCCCATGATGGTGAGACAGAGTAGATCTTTTTTGGCTTCAACATTGTCCGTTCAAAGGAGTATAAGAGGTTCCTGTACTGAACTTCTTGCCCTCTATCACTTCTGAAGCCTCTCCTCCTGCATGCAGAGATCAGAGAGATTTTTGTACGTTGTTGTACAAAAACACCCATGAAGTGACCTTGAAAGGGGGCACTGAGAGGAGGGTTGCCGAGGTTCAGAGCTTCACAGAAATGCAAGAGAATGAGAAGGTGCTTTCTAATGTGCTTACCCACTCTCAATTGTCCATGGAAGAGGATTTTTTTTTCCTTTTCTTTTCTTTTTTTTTGCCTGATGATCACTTGATTTCTGTGGCTGACATCTCTATGTACTTTCATTCAGCCGGCAGGCAACCCATTCAGTTTCCTCAGCATTTGTGAGACTGTTTCTCAGGCCAACTGGCAGGAGATATTCCTATCATCTACAACACCGTGAAAAAGTAGAATGGAGTCACTTGTTCAATGGACTGAATCTTTTCCCATGAGAATTCCCTTTTGGGAGTCTATGAAAGTTCTCTGAATTCCAACATGGCCAAGATTTGGTCCAAGATTATAAGTCTGTGTTGTTCTGCAGAACTACAGATTGCTACTTAGCAAACTTTGTAGACACAGATGACAATTCCTTAGCTTTTTGCATGTGAGTGTTTGTGTTTTTTATGGTTGCCTCAAATTCACAATTTTCAATGGCCATACAAGTAATTGTATTGTAGCTTACAAAGGAGTATTTTCAGAAACAACAGTGAAGATGTTACTAACATCATACCAAAGATAGCTGTCCRTCATGACCAAAACACGGCAGTATATTCATTCTTGGTGTGTTGATGGCATTGCAGTGGTGAATGAAGCAATCCCTGTATATAGCTTGTATTTCAGTTTGTTAAATTTGTGCAGCATTTAGGACTCATTAAGAGAAAGCACTATAAAAATGCAGTACATTRTTAAAAACTGGATATTAAAAAACTAAAGAAAAGACAGATAAACTCAGGGAGATCCCACTGCTGTTTCTAACCATGCAAAGGAGAGGGCAAATTACCTCCCCTCAGCCTGCCTTTCATATTTGGTGTCCTGAATGTATTCAGGATTAATTTTCTACTTCAGAAGAGGTGGTACTGTTTGTATAGCGATACATCTTCTTGTTCGCTATCTATCCTCCTTTATACCCTGGTGGGACTTTGTGGAGCTGGCTTAATGTCCCTCCTCATCATGGAAGAGTCATCAGAAGACCAGTAGCCTCAGGCCTCGGTCTCATAATTGCAGAAAGCTTTTCAGTCTCCCTTCTTCAACTGCACAAGCAAAAGCAAGTGATGTTTCCTACTCTTGGAAATAAACTATTCTCCTTGATCCCCTAAAGGTCAGCATCCGAGAGAAGTAAGAGTCCAAGCTATAGTCCCCTTTTATTCATTTTCCACCAAATAATATTACAAAAGTTTGGAGTGATCCTTTCCACAGATACAAGGAGCTGAGAGTTACTATCMTTGAAATAACTATTGAGTCTGTTGTTCAAACCTCTCAGTTTGCTATATCCCCTGCTTCTGCACAGTGACATCTTCTCTGAAGAATTCATGATCCACTTCTGATCCCATTGGGAAGAGTACTTTGTACAGTATAGGTCTGATTTATTAAGCTTCCTTAGTCTCATGAGGGAAGTGGAACTGTCCTCAAAAGCAATTCTGTAGGGCTTCAAGCAAAACGAAAGTCCAGCAATGCACCAAATGTTTTCTATACAGACACAAAGCAGTAGCCAAAAYGTTCAGTTCTGGCAGTGGAGAGAGAACTACAAGTATCTTGATGCCTTGATTTCTATACTTTCTTCAAAACAATTTTTTAATAAGGATCTTTTTTTTTTTTTTCCTGACAGTAGTGAATAGAATGCCATAAAATAATTTAGTTTTGCTGATTTCATTTCTTTTTATCTCTTTTTCAGCTGGTAGCTTACCTTAACATAGGTGATTTCTCTGGTTTCTTTAGCACTGGTATGTTTACAATGCCTTTAAAGACAGTAAATAGTGACCTCCAATGTTTTAGGAAGTTCAGAAGTTCCAAGAGGACCTAACATCAAATTTCTTGCAGAGCTGTCAATCTCTAGGAGCATCAGTAGTCTTGAGCATTAAAATATATGAATCAAAAGGAAAACCAYAGAGGGGTCCTTTTAAAAATTCACTTAATAGGAAGAGGAAAGGTACTCTTCCTTTTGGATTCTGCCGCAGTCCTCAAAGGGCTGTGTATCAAAACTTTTTGGAAGCAACCAAAGTTTGTGAAAACTTTTTAGGTTCTGATTTCAGGGTATCTTCCTTAGATAGAGAAATTGAGGGATTGAGGGAGTTTTTTTTTTTTTTTTTTTTTTTTTTTTTTTAGTTGTTTATTACTTTCTATGAAAGGAACAAAACTAAGAAAAAAAATTCTTTTCATGTCTGTTTTGTCTACTCCATGTATTGTCTATTAAGGATTCCAGAACACACATACGAAATTAGGGTTGTGAAGGGCAACCCCTCACCAAAGCAAAAACTTAGTTATGCATGTCCCCATGACAATTCTTTTCCTAAGTCTCAAATAACATTCAGGATTGCTTCTCTACAATAGAGAAATCTCTTCACAACTACCATCATTATCAGTTACTTAAATTACCTAAGAAGGACCTTGGTTTTGATATAAGATCTGAATGCTAATTCTAATTATCGTGTCTTATCTACGTCACGTGATAAATGGCCAGTGCCCAGCTATTTTACTGTTGATATTGCTGACAGCTGCACCCCCCATTCAAGCAACTGAATTTGTCAGCCTCATGACCCCTCTGGTAGATGCTGTGGCCCGTTTCCACAAACCTACTGATTCCATGGTAATTAAGATATAAGTTAATTATTTACTCTATATGAGACTGYTCATAGAACCAAGCCCTCTGAAATTCCACTGACATCACATTAGAAGGTAGGAGTGTTCAGCACTTCCCGAGAGACATGCGGTATTTTGTGAGACCTGATATGACCAAGCAAGGTTCTAATGACTCTTTCCAACTACATGTGCTTTCATACAAATCGAATGACACAATCTAAGTTCTCAAGCTTCTATAATTTGCAGGGATAACTTTTTAAAATAGATGGTTTTAAAGGAGAAATGTTAAACCTCTACATGAATATGAGGTATAGTTCTGGCATATATTGGCATTTCTTGTCAACAGTGATTTAGGAGCAGCATGTGACTACTTCTAAATGAGAACCAAATATTTTTCAAACCATCAAGAAAGAATGAATAGTTAAAATATCTCAGAAAATCAGACTACTGCCCACTCTCTTCCTTCCCACCACCATACCCCCATATTATGCTAGCACTTCATAAAACAACAATGTAACAAGTCCTTTTTGACAACAAAACTGCTTTTGTGAAGAAACACATTCATTTGCAAGCGTAACATACTGAAAATGCTGACTCTCAAAATATGTGAAGAAATATGTACCCYTACCAAGAATTTAAAATAGTAAAAAATGACCCTTACTGTAGTAGCAGCTAATTGGTTTACTGCCCTGATGAGCTAGTGACAAGAAAAGCAGTTGGTAGCAGTGCCTTCATCACAGGTTGTTCTAAGAAATAACTAATTTAAACTTCTCAAGCACAGACACAACTCACTCCACATGGGAGTGTATCTCCAGAGGGTTCATTAAGTTGCCGGCAGTCTAGATTTTGGAAGTAACAACTAAACACTATATCTCTGTTCTAGTCTTTACTATAATAAAATCTGTAGGCCCATAGGTTCAATGAATTTGGAAAAAAAAGGGGGAGGAAAAAAAAAGAATTGCAAACAGTCTTGAATACAGATATAACAACAGAATAAATACAGAATATACAAAATTGTATTCAGCACAGCTACTATGCTTAACTTAAATCCAATATTTGAGAAAATATTCTTTCCTATAATACCTCTAGAATAGGTTTATATTCTATGTAATGGAAGTCTGTCAAAAGTAAAGTATTACTGCCTTTTATCAAGAAATACTAAGGGATTTGTCTGCTAAGTTTTGTACTTTTCTTACTTGTGTGGCTTGTAAAATTCCTTTTGACATTGGATCTCTCTTATGTAGAGAAGACAGTAGGTAGTCCACCGTCCTCTACAGGATGGAGTCATGCACACAGAGAACTTTGTGAGTGTTACCTGTCCTCTAGTCTTTGGCCTGCAAAGAAAGTGCACCAGACTTCAGGTGCACTGAAACATCCTTCAGGATGTTTTAATTCCAGCGTGTTGGTGCATGTCTTTCTGACTTTAACTTACATGGCATCATTTGCCCCAGGTATTGTCTTGTGATTTTTTTTGGTTGAAACGAAGTCGTTCAAAAACAAATCTTACTCAGATTTGCAGTTTTGGTTGTTTTACAATAAGAATGTCAAGGTATTTATAGCTTTTAGGTGGTTTCCACCCAAATCCATAAATTAGATGTATACTCAATCCAGGTTCATGAAACTGTGGCTTACAATGACACTTGAAACCAGAAAAATTGTAAAACTGTTTGAGTTTTACTTCTAAAGTTTCGT
The DNA here is from genome assembly GCF_003343005.1 of Rhea americana. Taxonomy (NCBI): domain Eukaryota; kingdom Metazoa; phylum Chordata; class Aves; order Rheiformes; family Rheidae; genus Rhea; species Rhea americana. The sequence goes on from NW_028186881.1 coordinate 10,715, forward strand.
ATAGCTCTCTAATACAGACAGCTATTCAGATATCACTGGATTTAAATGTTTGCTTTAGAAAATCACATCAGGAGAATTTTGGTTTGTAGATGAAAGCTATTTCAGAGCTCTACCCAATTTCCCTGAAGTTTGAAAGGGAAAGGACAAATTGTTCTAGTTTTAAGCCATCTCAACAGCTAATGCAACAGTTCAAAYGGAAAAGGCTCGTGTTCGTAGAGCGGAAGGTTCGGAGTTACATTCCCAGTATAGCTGGTGTGCAGATTACATGACAGCTGTGGCGTCTGCCTTTACACAGTCACAAATCATTTATGAGACTGACAGTTGTGCCACAGTTTGTGGTTTTCTCTGCCACYAATTGAACTAAAATATCTCAAAGGGAAAGGTTAATGCACTATACTACTGTGCTTGGCATCCATTTGAATATTGAAAAGTCTCTTCTGTACTAATGCATAAAAATCAGCCCAACCAAAGTACAGTAAAGAAAAGAAAACTGTTCCTGAGGCTGAGTCTTGTAAAAGTGCTAGTCTCTGTATTTGCTGAATCGATCTAATTCTATCACTAGGAAAGTGGTCTCTTCTAAGCATATATTTCACTATATTATTRAAAATGAAGGAGAAAAGGTCTGGAGAGTGATACATAACTGTCCCTTTCCCCTCCCAGMTGGCCAAATGACTATCACACATACAATATTTAGGAGATGCCAAATGAGGAACCAGAGAATTCTGATTCTTTGCAACTTTTTAGGAAAGGAGATGAGTCTCCACAACAAACGATGCCAATTCCTTCAGCTGGAGGGGAGGGAGAAGGGGTACTCTGGCAAGACTTGACTTTACCAAAGCTCTCTGAATTCTTTCTACTTCCTCCATACAGTCCCTAGAAGGTAAGAAGGTTTTCTTTGGTAGTAGGTGTTGTTTATGTTGGTGGTTTTGCCAGGATCAGGGAAGCAGTTAGAAGAAGGAAGCACTGAGAGCACCAATTGAATTATTAAGTAGCAGTGGCTGCAAGCAAAAACATACTAATACTTTCTATTTCTTCAGGAAATTATTGTTCCTCACGAGGTGTAACAACATCACTCTGTAGGGACTTTCACGGAGTAAACTGGTGAGACATTCAAAATGTAAGGTGTTATTTATATATATTTAAAAGACAGAATTCAGTTCTATTCTTTCTGACCTATACATTCAATTGGAGCTATTTGCTCTGACCTATATTCGGGTCTAGCCATAGGTCTGATCCTATTACAAATCATTTAAACACTGAGGACAGACTATTGGTAAATATTTTTAAAACACTTATTACTTATGTGCATAACTTAGGTTATGAACATCTAAACCACTTACAAAGTGAACGGAACTTCATGGAGAGTTACAGAGATTTTGAAAATGTTATGCTATATTTGTAAGAATATCTGTTCATTTAATACTTCTAATGGAAATCGTTCTTATTTATATTTTACTATTAAAAAGGGTCTTGACTGCCTATAAATTGCTATTCCCTTCTGCCTCCTTGCTCTCAACTGAACAGATGAGTTTTGCCTCAACATCCCATGTGAAAATTCCCATCAAGCTTCTAATTCAAGAATGTTCCTGTGTCCAAAACTCATACTCTAAATAATTAACCTTAGAGGAACCTTGCCCCTTTTCTGACCAGGGGGACAYCTCCCCTTCTCGTATATCCTGCACACAAAAATGTGGACCTCAGTCTTAATTCCTTAGAGACACATATCTTAAATTAGATATAAACAAAATATTGTTCATTCATATGTACTCTAGATGTATATACTATTTAAAAAACTGCTTTCTATAATGAGTGATTTAGCAAAAAATGTTTTTCTTATGAAACTATTCTAATGTAAGTAACTGAATTAACAAGCCACGAGGAGAACATGCATTAAAATATTTACTGTCTACAATTACTTAATTCTTTTTGACTTAACAATGCAATCTATTATTAAACCTACATGTTTGATATGCTTTCTTATTCCACTTCTATTATTTCAAATATTTTAATGAATGTTTTACAAGGAATAAAAATATATTCAATGAGAAAAATGAGATTAATTTGGTTTCTAAATGAATTAAAAGCAAAAATATTTATGGAGTTTTCACCTAATGTATTATGCATGAGTTATCGTTCCTTATATTTCAAGAGTCTGAAAATGGTGAAGAATGAGAAATGAGGAAAAGCAACTTCTTAAGGTAAAGTTTACATTTGAAACTCAAAAAGACAGAGGAGACAGGAAACTGAAACCATGAGGTTTTTTTATTTATTTCTTTTTTCTTAATTTGATGTGCTGCTATATCAGAGTAGGAAGAAGATATCTCTTTGGACACCTGATGGGAGCTGGAATTCCCAGTAAAAACAGATGAATTTTTCCATTCTTCGCCACAAGTTTTGTTCTGTATAGAGAGTCCATGGACAAATCACTGAGAACTTCAACTTTCCTCAGATAGCCAGTTGTATGCTGCCTCAGTCCTTTCCCCAGGTTTGAAAAATGAGGTTCAAGCCATTGCTTTCACAGAATTCCAGATCAATGCCACAGTCATTAAATTTGGCTATATATGTGGTGAGTCTTTCTCTTTGAGCTGTTCCATTTTAGACGAACATCCATTGCAGCAGAATTTAAAGCTGGATCTCCTAAATCACAAACAAGCACCTTAATCCTTTTATTGTAGCGTTAATCATCTATTCTCTGGTGCAATGTCTGCTTTGCCAAGTGGAACATTTTCTCATAAAGCAGTATATGAGAATTGAGGACAAAAAGGGACTATATAGCAGCTCAGGTTCAAGTTGCTGGCCTGAATCCAGCAAAGCAGGGATTTCAATCAGCTCTTCTATGTTCCTGACAATCAACATGTTATTGGCTAAGGTGGGATATATGGCACATACTCGCTCTTATATCTTGACCAAAACGTGACATTCTAGATCAGAAAATCTTTCCAGATGTAAATTTTATCAAAACAGGTACCACCTCGCAAAGAATGAAACAAAACCAAAGATACTCTTGAACAACTCCAGGTGGAGCACTGGTTTCCTATCTCCTAGTGGTTTCTCCCTAGAGTTTGTACTGCTGGGGAGCAGCGGGAGGGTGTTGCTCCAYGAGGACAGGTAAGTTGAGAGGTGAGGGTGATGCCAGGCAGGTRCATGCCCACACTAACAGGGCACCATTCCATCATGCCCAGCACAGAGAGTAGGACAAGTCCAGTGATGGTGACCAGGTCTGAAGGGGTCACAGACAAGTCTGTAGCGATGGAGAAGGAAAGTCAAGTTAGSGGGTCAGAGTTGGCAGGGTGCAAGGCTGGGCTCATAAAAACCCATAAAAGCAGTTCCTAAGCCCAAAGGCACCCAGCAAAGGCCTTCACAGCTCTGACCAAGGTCACGTACCTGCACCGTATTAGAGCTAACCCTTGGCACAGACCGCCAAAGAAACGAAAGCTCTGCTGGTGCAAGCGTGTAAGTGATAATAGAACTTTGAATCCATGTAGAGCAATGTGGGCACAGATGGTATTCCAGATAAACACAACACGGATTAGTAAACAAAGCATGGATTAGTTTACAGGTCCATTGCTTTAATAAGTTGAGAACTYAATTTCAAAAATTTTAAGCAGTAAAATAGGTGAACAGTATTTTACAGTGGCTAATTCAACAGCTAGGGATAGACTTTCAAAGCACTAATGCTCCCTTTCACAAAGAAGTCACTTTCTAAATTAGTTATAATAAATTAGTATTCTTTTATCAATTATTTAAGTAGTACTGAGAAAAAAATCACCCTTAATCTTGCACCCAAACTTGTCCCATTGGCATTTCACAGGTATGAACATTTGTTAATTGACTCTTAATTTGTGTACAGGAAACACACATTTATTCAGGAACCCCCAAGGCATTTTATATATCTATCAAGCTTTTGTAGATACAAAAGATACCCAGCTTGCAATCGTAAAATGTGTGTTTTCACTGTGAAAAGTTTGTGAGTAAACAGATTTTGACCTGAATGAATTTTGCCTAAGTGAAGATACCTAAGCCCCTAGACAGTCAATGAAAAGAGAAATGCACTTCCAGAGAGCACTTCTGATTCCCTTCTGGGAGAGGCAACTTTTCCCCATGAATTATGTAAAGAAGTTAGGATGACTTGACCCTCATTCTACACATCCTGCTGAGATTCCTAGAACTATACAAGACAAAACTGGACCTTGCACGAAATATTGAAAGCATTCAACTGCATTGACTCTCTTGCATTCAGTCCTACATTCTCATCTTCAGCAACGCTTTAAATGCCTTCTTTTCTGTGAAAGCAAATGACTATATTTCTATTTCATAGTAAAAGGAAGAACAGACTGAAATCTGAAATCTAATGCACAAAATATTCTTCTTTATGAGAAAGATTTTAGAGAAATGTGGCTACAAGGAAGATGCAAATGTCAAAAAGCAGAGGAAGCCCCCTCATTACGTGATGTTCTCATTAATGCAGATTGCAGGAAGTTTTATAATGTATTCTTTCAATAAAAATGAGTATTTGTTAAAACCGTCCTTGAAATATGTATATATGTTACCTCTGAAATACACAAAACTTCCATAATGGAACACRAGCCCTAAAACATACAATAGGAAGATTTTTTGCTAAACTTCCTATGTTTTATGGAGAAAAAGCATTTCTAGGCAACTGAAATATTTCTCCCATTCTCCTTGCTCATTTAAACAAACATATATTTCAAAACACTTCCTTTTTGATCTCTTCATTTTAAAGAAAATCAGAATATCACTGTGCAAAAGAAATACAAAAAGAAAGTCATTTGTATAGTTGCAATAAAAGACTCATGCTAGTTTCTGAGGCATTACTATTGTCCTCAATATGATGCTAGTTTTGTAATTACAGAAATGCAACAATAGGGGGCTTGTGCAATTTTAGGAGAAAAGGGTTCTGCATAAAAAATCCAGCTGTGAACATGTGATCAATCCTTTTATGGACAAAAAAAGAGACACTTCCTTGTATTTACATTCAATTTCTATGTGCAGCGACAGTTCACTCACATCCTCTACAAACTCATCTGTGCAGTTATTCATTTTCTTTAGGCACGGAACATAATAACACCATGGAAAAATAATAAAAAAAAAAATGTGGTCTTCACTGTTCTTGCTGAGATGTTATATGATTTAAGATCAAAGACGACAGAAAAGCCAGGTAACAGTTAAGCTCAAAAATTAAATACTGAATGGAACTGTGCATTAAATGGATCAATTTGAAATATTCTATATCTTAGCATAATTAAAACTTTACATGTAATGATACAACCAATATCCACCAGTGTTTTTTTTTTTTCCTTAATATAAAAGGATGGATTAGAAAAATAATTTAAGATGGAACTGGCCATCTTGTCTTAAAAAAAGCTTTACACTCATTTATGGAACACTTCAGGAGTAAATGAAAATGAATTAAAATGTATATATCATCTGCTGTTCTTTCCATCATGAGAAAATTTTCAGGTAGCCAACTGTTTTGAAATAAAATTCCCTGCAGTTGCTATAGTGATGATAATAAAGTTCCTGCCTCAATTTGCGTGATAGAGGTTCCTAGCAGAACACTTGAAAAGGTAAGCTAATCATAATGAAGACACTGTTAGTTCTCATGCTCACAGCAGCCTTCTTGAATTTAGTTCACAATTACAGAACTCCTCCATTGTTGTCAATTTTATTATATGTACATTATCATAATCTTCCTCAATGTGGCAGTAACAAATTATGCAGCAGAGACAGTACTTCTCTTTTTACACGTTAAGCCAGTGGACAAAGGATACACAAGTTTGCAGCAATAAACAATGACTGAATCAAAGATATTTCTCTATTAACTATTTTTATCCATTATAAATGTTTGTTTTTCTAACAGTGTAATGATTGTATATTTTTACTTCCACAGTACATATTGTTCAAGTCTCACTGTTGATGCAAACTAAATAGCTTTAAAGCAGACAGTTACCTGTCAAAATGGATGACTCATCAAAGCAATGTCAAAGATAAAACAGTATTGCTCAGATGTATGTTSTACTGTAATAATTTCGTAAAATAACATAATTTACCTTAAAACATTTGTGAAGCTAAAATAGCTACCATAATAGCTGGTTTAGAAGAAAACTATGCAAAATAACTGACAAAAAATAGAATGTCAGTAAATATTATTTAGATAAATATGATAAAACAGAAATATTAAATCTGCCAAAAACTAGGAATAATCTTTGTGAAAACGTGCTTTAGCAAAACATTTCCAAAAATACCTATTATTTGCAATTGTGATGTAACTAAACATACTTGCATGCTCTATGTGGGAGTCTGCATGTGTTTTGATGTCTATATGTCACTGTCATTAAATATATATAAMTCTCATCCTTCTGTTACTTTATAGCTTACGTGTGTATCATGCCTATCAATAGGGAAAATATTTTATTTGTTTATAAAAAGAATGTTTTTTTTAAAAAAACTAAACATAAATAAAAGTCCAATAAGATCTTATGCTGGTTGTGTAAAGGCACAAATACTGTAACAAGGATATGTTGTGTAATAAGAGAGATCAAATAAATTAATGAAAAAGCCTTCTAGAATTAATGACCATGATGTCAGTAAGGTTTTAATTAATAACTTTCATTATTTTTTAAAGTCCTTTACAGCTGGACTCCTGCAGAGCCAGTGCTCTGACAACTAAAGAGCAAAACCAGTTATGATGATTTTTACCATGGACTGAAATCCTTACCCCATCCAGAGCCACATTCTCAATAACAGCATATGTTCTTTGGTCAAATGTGTGAAGCCTTAATCTGACCAGTGACATTCAGGTCAGGAGTACACATATGGTATGCCATACTGACTCAATTAACCATCCATCAATTTAATTGCATAATATATCAGAAGATGTATTCCACAACTACTACTTACAGTTAGATGTAAGTATGGAAATAAATAAGACAAAGCAACAATTTTCTGTTGTTTGTTTATCTTAATGGGAATACTAAGAAGAAGAAACAATAATATATTTTATAGAGTTCTTTTTTTTCTCGTAAAAAAATAAATTTTGACAGCTAAACTGATCAGAAGCTGCTAGTTTTAGAAATGATACTTCTAATAAGCAAGCGTAGGTGGAAAGTACACCTTACAAGAAAATTACAGCGCTTCCACTGGTTCTAATCACATTAATGTAGGGATAAGAGAAAAAGAAGGTATATTATTTAAACATTATGTAAATTATGAAGAGAGTTAACACATTGCAAACTTATAAGTAGTGACATAGTTGAGTTGATTTATGCAATCACTCCAGACATCAAATCCTTCTGGAATAATATACATGACAAAAAATGACAACATAGTGACAAGTTAAAAAAGAGAAAGAAGAAGAAGAAGAAGAAGAGAAGAAGAAGAAATTTAAGCTTATAGTTTAAATATTCTAAGGCAAAAAGACATAGAGAGATATCAGGCTCTGGACAGTACCTGTGATATCGGGGGGGGGGGCGGGGGGAGAGAAGAAAAAGAAGAAAAAATAGAAAAGAAAAGCCCTCATCAGAATTTGCGTTATTTTTAATCTGTTGATTTTAAAACCAAATCTTGAAAACTGCGTGCCAGCTTGTCTGTAACGTTCAGAGTTTTACAAGCATGACTTTATTTTTTCAGCTTAGTCTGAAAACTTATTTTGTAACCATTCTAAACCAGGATCCTCATTTGCCATTTTTGTGGCTATCACAACCAATATATAAAATCACCAGTTGTCAGCCACAGGCCATAATAATTTTTAAGCTTCTTTATTGTACACAAATCAGTGCTATACTGCTGAGATCCTTTCTTTTCTGCCTCTCCTTTAGGGGTGGATATCATTCCAGTGTGACTTGTCTTTACAGACCAGTAGTGGTTGCCTAGAATCAGATTTTGCCTTCATATTTTTTCCTCCTGTGAAAGAACACCCAGCTGAAAGTAGTTTACTTCTTATTCACCCAGAATATATGAGAGCTTTCCACAGTCACTTCCTTCTACAAAAACACAGAAGTAAAGTGCCTTTAGACATTTAGACACCCACAAAATCTAAAATAATTTGATCATGCCACTTCTAAAAGTTCAGCAGCAGCAGTATTAAAGTACTTTTTAATATAACACTTGAGAAAGAGGCAAAGAAAGGCTGCTTTTAAAGCTTGTRCATTGGTGTTATTTTCCGAGCAACAATATAAGCTCTGTAACATTGTATTTTTAGATTCTATGAGTCATCACAAGCATGGAGTAAATAAGGTAGCTGTTGCAGGATAGAAAAAGATAGTTCAGAGGCAACATGAGCCATGAGTTTTTATTAGTCACTTCAGATAATTAGTGACTTGGTTTTATGCTCATATTTAATAACACAATTTATATAGTTATCCGATAACATTTCTCTGAAACAATTTCTGTGAAATTTCCTTAAAAAAAAAAAACAAAAAAACCCCCAAAAAGTTGCTTGAAATCTTGAGTATCTTTTATTCATTCTGTTTTCTAGCTTACCACCAAGTGAGTTGACTGGGATGACTGAGAAGCTTATCTGGAAGCTCTGGTCTCTGAATTGTCCCTCAGCAGGACACTGATTACTGCCTCTTTGGCAATCTAGGCAGGGACATTCTCATTAAAAAGAAATGGAAATGATGGACATAGAGTGAAAGTGACCAGTTTTGATATTATCAGTTACCAGGCATGCATGCAAGTGAAAAATGTGTCTGTGTCACACAGGTCTGATCTCTCACACTCATGCATGTCTCCTGGTTCCCTGTCACTCCTCCAGCATCCCAGGCTCTTTCTCAGCTCCTGGATTGTATGTGCCCAGGGTAGATGGTTGGCCTGAGACGAGATCTCTGCTCTGGGCCACAGAGCAGGAGAGATGCTTCCAAGCTATACTGCAACAGACTCTATAAGCAGGGCTTCACAAAAATAGTATTACCGAAAGATTGCCACTCCCCTGATAAAACAGTCCTTCTCCATCACGTGAGCCATACATTGGACCCCCCCAAAAGTCTTACACATTGCAGAGAGCTTAAAGTTGTGTATCATGCACTTGTACATCTGAAAATGAACAACTACTTAGAAATTAAAAGAAGCTGACCTTATTCTCATGGATTTGAAGAATCTGATATAGTTTTGAAATAATTTTTCTTCTAAATTTAATTTCTTTAAAGAGGTGTGCAGACAGTATTAAAGTCATTGCAGTCAAGAACTAAGATTTGCTCACACAGAATCACAGAATGTTTGAGGTTGGAAAGGACCTCTGGAGATAATCTAGTCCAACCCACCTGCTCAGCAGGGTCACCTAGAGCCCATGTTAGGCAGGGATGCATCCAGGCAGGCCTTGAATATCTCCAGAGAAGGAGACTCCACAACCTCTCTGGGCAACCTGGTCCAGTGCTCTGTCACCTTCACAGTGAAGATGTTTTTCCTCACATTCAGGTGTAACTTCCTGTGGTTCAACTTCTGCCCATTGCCTCTTGCCCTGTCGCATGGCACCACTGAAAAGAGTTTGGCCCCATCCTCTTAACAACCCCCTCTTAAGGTATTTATAGACACTGATAAGATCCCCCCTCAGTCTTCTCTCCTCCAGGCTGAAGAGGCCCAGCTCTCGCAGCCGTTCCTCATAGGAGAAAAATTCCTGAAAGAATAATACATATTTAAGCAGGGAACTGAAAACATATCCTGATACTGAAGGTATTAACTCACATGCACCAGTAATTTGAAAGACAACTGTTCCTGTCTATCTGCCTCTCCCTGCTCTGCGGTTACCATTGTCTTCGCAGTAATGGTTGCRTGGGATTTATTATAGCTCCTGCTAGAGATGCTATAGGGCATCTGTGAATTATGGGCAGCAACTTATGGGAGAGGATGGAACAGCAGCCAACAAGGGGAATATTTTATCAAACCTAGATAGGAAAATAGTTGCATATCATGGCTGCAGAAGCACAAACATCTAATAACCAAATTAATACTTTTGATCAAGAATACTTAAGAAATTGATAAGATGTAGTGTCTGCATAAAACATCTATTTACCAAAACAAATATATTCATAAAAATCACAGCTAAAGAACAGAAAAAGAATATATTCTTAATAAGAATTATTGTTGCARATTGTCCCCTCTCTTTTATTATTATTATAATTTTAATATAGCTCGTGAATATAAGTAACCAATTCAGGATATTTGTTATTAAAAAAAMCCCTCAGAATTACTATAAAAATCATATTATGATTATTCTATTTCTCAATACACTAGCTGATAGTTTTTACATGTACCAGAACAGCAGTTAAGAGGATATGATTTCCAAAATCAGGTTAGAGATTGAACCAATTTTTTAACAAATCCACCAACTTGCATTTCTTCATAAAATGTATACAGCTGAAATGGCAGTAGTATAACCTTAAAATCACAATGCAGGTACTGACCTGTCTCTAAGCTGACATTTTTTCCCCTCAAAAATCATCGAGTCGCCTAACTTTATGAGGGGAAATTCCTCCCTTATTGTCTCAGTGGCAGAAGGGCCTGTTATAGCACAGAATCCCCAGCTCAGTTCTTGTAGCACCATACTGTTGTATGGCAATCTCTATTTTAAACTGTGCCTTAATAAAGCCTTGTCTTTGTAATAGTATTTGATGGTGTCACAGTACAAGATGATGTGACAGTAGCATGTATTGATTTAGAATTTGCTGCTCTTTTTTAACATGTAGAAGATGATGGCAATGAGCAACAAAGGGGTCTGCAAATAGACGAGGTATGTGGTGGCTCAGGAGGTGCTCTTTACAGACACCAAAAATAGTATTTGAAGATTTTGTTTGGAAAGACGTGGAAAGGGAAGAGACTAGAGAAACAGAGAAACAGGTGAATTTGGATATAAATTAGGCTTACTGTGTATAACAAAGTAAATTTATCCTCAGAACAGAGACATCTAATCTGGCTCGTAAAGAGGCGCTCCACGAAACAGAGCCAACAAGCAGAGACAAACGTGCTCTGCAGACAGTCTCACAAGACTYGCTCTAAGAAACCCATCCACACACAAGGCAGCTCATGTTTTTTGTAACGTTCCAGAGTGGCTTGGCTCTGGGTTTCTTATTTTGAACAAAAGAATGATGCATTACAAATAGGCAAGAGTCTGGATAAATGAGATCTGATGTTTATTCATTAACCACTGTGACAATTTAAAGAAAAAAAATGTACAGATAGTAAACAAAACTTGATTATTTTGGAAAGACATAAAATCTGCTTATAGGGAATATAATGCTAAATAATAATCGCCAGAAAGTCATCTCATTATTATTGGTTTTGTGTTTGATATGGGTTTGGCCCAAGGCAAAGCCCAAGGCTTTATTTATTTAAAAGCACACAAAAACAAGGCAATATGCATGTTTCATATTAAATATTGTGATGGCATTACCCTATGTGAAACACAATGATAGAGAAAGCATCAAGGAGAATTTAAAAATTTATATTTTGTACTTTTCCTCAGACATAATCAGACTTTCTGAGGGATTGTGGGAATACTAATAACTGCTATAGTGTGCTAATTTATTATAATCTCACAGCAAAAAGGAATAYAACTACACATGTATATACATATACACTCCACGTTTATAGCTGTGACTGATCTTCATATTAAATTACCAGTTATTTTTTTAATTGCAAACACTGATGAGTTTAAGTCAACATATTTCCTTACTGCTCCTTCTGCTTGTCAGCTGTAGCTGGATTGATAAAATGCAAATGAACAAATCATTAACGAGTACTGGTTATGAATCTCTCAGGCAGTTCAGGACCCTATCAAATCCTGCACCTATTACTTTGTGTGATTGATGTACTATTGTAAGTGATTGTTCCTGATCTTATTAAATCTTATTGATTTTTTCCCAGTTTCTATTTTATGCAGGACCAGGCTTGGACTATTATGAATGTTGCTGAACACTGTTAATCAAGCTTACACAGCTATTTTGATGGCAAACAATTAGAACTCTGAAGCAATACCTTGCAATTAGCTTCAGGGATATGGACCTCAGCACTGTAATAATGAAAGAGACCTTCTCCTTCAAGCAAGGTAATGAGATTTACAATTATGACCCCAAATAACCTCTGAGAAATAACCAATCTGCAAACATAGATGTGTTTATCAATAATTTGTGCCCTTTTTATGAAAATGTATTTTTAATTTTTTTCTTCCTATATGAATGATTGTTTCTATTGAAACAAAGTGTACAGAGTATTATAAAAATAAGGAATATACAAACTGAAAATCTTTGCATATAATTTGAATCCACTGGAGAGTTCTACAGAATTATATGCATCAATAACATTGAAATTTTGTAAGAAAAATAACACTAAAATCTTGTGAGAAAATACAAAGATATTGTGCAAAAAGTTGCTTGGCTATTATTCACGAAAATGCTTACTTACATCTTTAATTAATATAAATATTTGGTATACTATCTATGTGTTATTAAAGTGAGTATACACAGACATCAGTAAACATATATATCTTTATAAATCCACTGTATGCATATTTGTTTGAATGATAAAAACATTAATATTCTCCTGATTAACTCCTCTAGAAAGCAAAGAGGCTATCCTCATTGATCTGTGAAGAGCAATACAGTACTGAACATCACAGGGGAGATTTCTTGTGCATCCAAAGTAATTTAATGCAAAATTAATATATAAATAACATACAGTGAACATTTTGCCTAGAAAATGAAATACGTATTTCTAAACTTCTAAACTTCCACAATTTGTATTTTACTGTTGCAGTCTAAGCACATTTTTTACTGATCATTTAGTATAGCTATAAACTCTTGTACCTACATATCATATTGCACTTGAAGTTTAACTCAAATAGTTCTGCTAGTTAGCATATTTGCTAATTTCTTCAGGGTTTTCTCCTAAAAAGAAAAGACTTAACATGTATAAAATATATTTAAATACAGGAAGGAAATGCCTTGAGAACCAGGAAAATTTTAGCGGCTTTGAGCAATCCCTATGTTATTCCTTCTTTTTTCCTAAGAATTTATTCAGCTGAAACCCAGGCTATTATACTTTGACCGATGAGATGGAGAAGCGAATCAGGTTCAAAATTCAGAAAAGAACAGATTTCAAATGTGAAAAATTCACTATTGCCACTACTCTTTTCTGCTGATTACTTGCAAATGTCTCTGCTGTATACAGCGTCTTCAGCAGGACTCCRGAGAGGGGCTAAGCACACCTTCTGAACTTGCTTGCTCCCTTTGTGTTGCTCCTCTTGTTCAAATCCCCTGCAGATACTGCTCCTGAGCAGTTGGGATTCTATGAGCTAGAATTAAAAGTGGTGGCTGGTTGGAGAGCTGCAAAAGAGGACGGTGAGGATGATCACTTCTTTTAATCAAGAGGATAATCCAGGTTCTGGGTGGGATTCTGGGCAGAGAAGGGAGAGAGTGAAAAAATAACAGTATTTTTTTAGACCTGTCACTTTAAAATATGGCTATTTCAATGTAGTGCCAAAGTAGGAACACGATTATATTTTAAAGTACAAGATTAACAAGATAAACTCTTCTTAATCTATTCAATATATGTAGGAAGTTCATCCAAAAAAGCAGAATCCATTTGTGTTTATGGCTATGTGCAATATATCTTGCTCTCAGAATGAAACTTGTGGCTGGAGGAATTTTCTATGTTCTCCATTTCTACATCTCTGTTGAAAGAGTTAAATGTGAGAGCTTAGGAAACCTGATGAGATTTTTAAATAGGTACATAAGCTGATTCACCACGTRAGTTTTTCCTGTTTCCCTTTTCTTTGAGCACAACCAATAAATGTGAGTTATTTTAGTGCCAATTTCAATTTTTATCAAATAAATATACATTTCTTGCTGGATGTAATGGTTAATGAAATGCATATAATATGTAAAATCTATAAAAATGTTGTAGTTATACATTACTTTCTGACTGTTGTACAACCTTTGTAAACAAAGTATAGTATATCAACTTTCTTGTGACAATAAGCAGATCTGTCATCTTGGAGACAGCTAAATGAATTATTTAATCAATAACAGACTGCATCTCTGATGATAAGACAAGCTCAGACAAATTAAAAAGTGAACCAGGTATAGCATGTCACAAGCAAGATACACAGGTAGTGTAACATACATTTAATATTAAGTAGAAAAATATAAAAAAGAAAAAAAAAGCACAAATCAGTTAGTTTTTTTTCTGTATGTTTAGAAACAGAAAGACAACTTTTAAAAAGCAAACCACTAAAAACCAAAAGAGATTAAGATACTTCATAAATTGACAAATGTAATAGTTTTTAGAAATGTTTTGTATGTACAAAAACTAAGGTAAGCTTGGTAACTTCTTCTAGAAGGTGATATAGAATTGTCTTGGCACTTTTGTCAGAATCATCTTCCATGAAAAATATATAAAACAATGAATATGAAGTTGCAGGTAGAAAAAGAAATAAAAATTGGAAAGTGGCTACTATAACGCCTCTAGTAGGTCAGTGGCTATTCTTCAGAAAGAAGCAGAGTTTTGCAGTGTTTATCTTTTTGATCTTTTGGGTTTTAGTTAAGTAAGATCGACACATAAAATTTAGGTACATTTATCCAAATGTTGGCACTCTTACTACAATAACCTATGGTGACTGTAGCTAAATCTGTTCACTGTTCTATTATCTGTTCCTTGCAAATTAAAAAAATGGCAGCAGAAGATTCCTGGATGTTTCTCTAAGTACCTGAGAGTTTGGTGTCCACAGTACGTGACTGGTGTGCTAACACCTCTTATTTTCCTCTTTTGTGCACTATTGGCTACCTCATAGCTTGTGGGCCACCTCTCTGGACATGCCCAGACCCATGATTAGCCGCCAAGACGCTCCACCAAAAACTATGCTTGCTAGTTTGCAATCCATACAACAGGCAAGCCTAGTCTTGAGAAAGGTCTCCAGTCTGTCCTCAGGCTACATCATATACCTTTCTGTTACACATGCAGCTTGCCCAAATGTGGCTAATACCTGTATACAGACTGAGGCAGATACTCAGAAAAAAGAAGAACGAAGAAAGAAAAACAACAACAAAAAAGGTAAGGCAAGTATACAGTGGTAATTTGCTCAGCATATCCTCCCGGACTTCAGGAAAGTATAGTTTGAGAATACAGTGTGCTGGAGGTTTTATGTGCATCTGTGTAAAAAGAGACATAAACATGTTTCATAATGGTTACTTTTTGTAATCCTGAAAAATTATGAACAAAGAGATAAGACCTTTTCTTTCCTTCTCTCAAATTTTAAACCGAACTTTAAAAACTTTGGAAAACATGTACCAAGTCCTTGTGGATCACATACCAGGAGACTTTTAACAACTTGCATTTACATTATTTTTTTAAAAGATTGTCTGATAGTTCTGAAATTTCATAAACAGAGTCAAATCTTCTGTTTGAAAACAAGCATAACAGTGTGACACAGAGAATAGGTCCAGAGCTGCTGTAACTTGTCTATCTTCAATTTTAAAACATTTATATTTTCCCCCATTGAATAAGCATCTTAGAATGAAGAATTCAGCTCAGATATTTTAAATAGCAAAAATCTTTTAAAGCAGAGAAAGAAATGCTCACTTCACATTTTGCTCTCTTCCTTCTCCATATGATAATCACACATCTYACAGAAATAAGTCTAGAAAAATACACTTGTTTAGTGATAGGACCACTTAGTGTAGCTTTAAAGACTAAGTGTTATTTTGATACGCAGGATTATGTTTAATACACGTGCAAGCAGTGCAAAACAGAGAATCAGGTAAGAATTTCATGATAGAGAACACAAGTAGGTAAAGATTTGCTTCTGTCCTGTATATATCTATGTACTAATATTAGGTAATTATAGCTATAAGCCTCTGAATGCTACTGGTAGCGATGTGTCTCATTGCTGCCATTGGATTCATGACAGCAAATTCCAATTCATCAAATCAAACGCCTCTGTGTTGCACATCAGGCATGATAAGTCTCTAATAACAGTGTATCAYCCCCAAATTACACACATTAAAGATATATGCATCAAAGTGCAATACTGCACTTTAAAAGTTGTGCTTCATGTGGGAACTTAATGTTTTTCAAGAATTGTTTTTGTCTTTGTCAACTTCTATACTTTTGCTCTCCTGTTCTGTAAGTTTTTTGCAATATTTGTGTCACTCAGGTATTTATTTCTGTGGTGGAAAGATTTACCATCTGCTAAAATTCAGATTTCACATCTGAGGTAACTTCCCCAACATGACACTCATATACTCATYCATATAAAGTATATCAAAATTGTCTTCACTTGCATGTTAAGCCCTTATGAAATTAAGTCCATAGTTTTGGCAACTGCAATGAAAAAAGGTGACTTGAAATAAAATCATCCAGCCATGAGGGCTTAATTCACTGTTTTAGAATGGTCAGACACAGATCTTCTTCAGCTTAATTTGTAGCATATTGGAATTTGGGCTTTATTTTATATGTTGTTCATGTCATGCAACTTGTTATAAGATTAAAAATAAATCTAGGGTATGAGTATCCTGGTAAACAAACAAATCAAACAAAACCCAGAGTGCTTTGCTTAGCACTCATGTGCATAAAGCAATTAGTTACTTGTCATTATGGGTGTTCCCCAAGGCAGTGCACTTTCTCCATCAGTATTTATGTCTTCATGCCATTATATTTTGGACAGCACTAAACAGATCTGATATACTCAGAAAATTATAGTCATATGTCATCAAGAAAAGATATTAGCAAATGCTATTAGCATACAAGTGAAGCTGGATAACTCTGAGATAGGCAGACACCAAAAAAATGTTTATTTTCTGTGGCCTTACTCTGAATACAAAAATCTAAACTCTGATTAATTAGTCTGCAGACATGAAGTTACTCTTCTGTCTGCTGGGAAAATCTCTTTGGTTACTGGCAGTTTCTTTGGAGTATGTTTCTTTTTCCTAACAGATTATGCAGAGGCAACCTTTAGAAGGTACTTGAGAGTGCACAATAAAACTATTTAAAATTCAATTAAGAGGCTTAAGGACGAAGTAAATTGTACTGTATGGTAAAGCATTTATTTTATAAAGCCTTTTTTTTTCCAATGGGAAAGTAAAGCTAAAAATATCTAAACTCTATTTACCTTCAAGTTCTAACTCTTTTTCTGATCACCACTTATTCTTTGCTGCTCCTCACTCTTCCACATCTTGTCACTCATTCAAGTTTATGATCTCCAAGCTCTCATTCTCTCTGATTTTATGATGCTCCCTCACAAAAGGATGAGCAAAGGATGCTCATCCTTTCTTCCTTAAGCTCACTTCCCCTATTCTCTCCATGGTCTCTAATTCCAGCTATATCCTCCATTTATTTGCCCCTCTTTCTCACTATTCCATCTGTTCCTTTAAACCATAGGCTAACCTAAACATGTGTCATCTGTGTTTCAATCCCCACATATGTTTTATTCCTACTTTCTACCATTTCTAGCAACTTCTGACTTTCCTCCAAATTTTCTATTTCTGTTTAGTTTTAAAATTTTCCAATTCTTCAAACTTGACCCTATCCAGGATTTTTTTTATTCTGCCTTCCTACTCCTTTAGTTCCATTATTACTCATAAACCCCAAATCTCCAAATCCAAGATTTCTCCATTATCTTTTACCATCTCTGAGCTTCTCCTGTTATCAGATTCCCTTCTATGTGCATGCATTTCCTCTTTTGCCTCTTAACATTACCAACTTTAATTAAGTACTTCCTTCTGTTCCTTTTGGTCACAATGCAAAACATAGTTTCTAAATCCTTCCTCCTGAAAAGAAAGGAACTCTCTTTCAGACTCATTTGGCCACTATCTCAAATCTTTTTCTTTTTCCGTTTCTGTTGTGTTCTTCAGCATCACAACATCATTCAGCCAGTTCCAACAGTAACCCCCAGTTTTCAGCAAATTATTTCCATCCTCCACATAGCTGTTTCTTGTGCCTGGTGCCGTACATGCACTGAGGAAGAAGAACATAAGTGGAAACCATCAGCCTCTCTGCAGATCAGATCAGATCATGTCTGCCAGATTTCCTCACAYCCACATTACTATTCTCCAGCACTGTCCTCTGGAATTTAATAAGCTGATAACTAAATAAAGAATTATTTCACTATTTGATTGACTCCTCAGTTTTTAAAACAGTTGCTTCTACTAACTCCATCTGTCTTTTCTCAGCAGCCCCTGCAATGCTTCCCTCTTTTGAAAAGGAAACTTAGCATATAGCACTTCAGGGCTTCACCACAAAAAATAAACTTCTTGGACAGAATTTTTACTATTCCTTGCAAAAACAAACTCTTCCGCAATCCATACAGCTTCCTCTACTCTCCTTGTTCTTTTAGTCCCCATTGCAAACTGTAAAACAGTTACAGTGACTTCCTGCCCTTGGTTCAAGTGTTTGGCTGCCTGTGTTTTATCAGCATCAATATTTTGTTCTAACTACATAACTTTGCTCTTGTTGTTGTTGTTATATTATGGTATAAAGTTATAAAACAGATGTGCAAATTTGGTTAGGCCTAGTTGACTCCAGTCAACTTCTTCCACCTTCTGACCTGTGCCAAACGAGTGCCATTTCTGCTGGAAGGCCTCTAGACATTGGGAAGTCCACAAGACCTGGTTTGTGTTCCTTCCGCTACTCTAAAAGACGTTGCTACTCTAAAAGCCTTCAGGACTTCAAACTTGCTTACAAAATAGGAAGTAACTATTATCAAGTGAAAACTAGCACTTGTTGGGCTTATGCTACTGGAGAATCACCGTCTTTCACAACATCTCCGCTTTTCATATTTCCTTCTTCCCTTATATTCCAACATCTATGAATTTTCCCTCTTTCTAGCTTCCTCTCACAAATCAGAAAGTGTGATTCTATGCTTTTCTCATTTGTTTCAAATACAAAATGCCTTGGCATTTCAGGTACTATTCGGTGACAGTTTTTGGCAAATACTAAGAGTTCAATGGCAAACCCTATAATTTTACCAGAATTATTCGGTTGTCCAGTTTGCAATTTCAGTTTGTAAATATGAAACCCAGGAATCACGACATTGATTACACCATTTTATCACTGATAGTGAACATTTAAAATCTCATATAATTTTATATTTTGCAAGTAGGAAAATGGGAGTTTGTAGAATGGCTGTTAGAATGCGGGCAACATAAAGGCTTTTTTTTGGTGTAATAAACTGTTGGGGCAAGAGATCTGCAGATAGGTATACAGCAAAGTTGATGATTTGATTACTTTGTTTTCTATTTAAACAAAAATATTTCCTTATTAGCATTTTAGGGAAGGGAGACCAGAAGCTCTTCACACACATAACCTTATACTTACTGTTTTTTTTCTGGAAGGGAGTATATATTTCTTTAATAAATATGCTGAGAACAGCACAGCGTTCAATTCCTATAAATTAAATGCTGTAGGAAGCTGGAGGGC
The DNA here is from genome assembly GCF_003343005.1 of Rhea americana. Lineage (NCBI taxonomy): Eukaryota > Metazoa > Chordata > Aves > Rheiformes > Rheidae > Rhea > Rhea americana. The sequence goes on from NW_028186881.1 coordinate 30,140, forward strand.
TTCTCTCCTGAGATTTTTAATAAATATCCGCAGGTCTGAATTTTCTTATTTATTTTTAATTAAGGAAACATTATAGAAAGTAAAGTAAAAATCCAAAGAAGCAGACCTAGCATTTTACATTATTTACCTTTATATATATTAAAAAAAGAAAAAAAAAGAAAGAAAAAGAAAGAAAAAGAATTTAGGAGTAACATGAATGTACATTCCTCAACACTACTCTCAACTCTCAGGTAAATAGTTTTTGTATTCATACTAAAAATGGCATATACATTTTATTCTAGAGTCTGTATGCAATGTGAAYGGTTTGCTCAATTTAGAAATGAAAGAAAAAATCTTCATCTTGGGAATATACCAGATTTGCAGGTATTTCCAAGGATATGAAGAGAGCATTGTGGCTCTTATACAGGAGATATAGATCCTTTTACAAAATATCCTTACCATCCATTCTCTGGAATACCTCTCTAGAGAGGTATAATTCCTCATGGAATAGCTGCATGCATATTACTGGCAGAAATCTAATATAACTGTGGCATGATGATGCTTAATGCTGCAAGTTCAGGAACTATATGTGGTCAGAGGTAGAGAAGCTAACAACTTAAACAAGGATCAAGATTGGTATTGGCAAACCTTTAAAGTCACTAGTCACTTTTAGAGGTACATTAAGGGGGAAAAATAAATAAAAGATTAACAAATATGAATGAAGGATACAACAAATGAAAGTTTTAAATTTTGGGTAGTTTTCATGTTAAAGATAAGGAGAAGAAAGGAAGGCTGCAGTCATAATATCATTTCAATATAGTCACCACATTTAAAACATCATTGGATTCCTATTTGATGTATCTAGACAGCCTTGTGGTTGCACTCTCTAGTTAAGGCGAGGAGAACTTTCTGTTACGTCTGAAACACCTTGGGCCTAATTTATTATTTAAGGCCTTTCTGTGTCTTCCTACAGGGACTTTAGTTTTCTTCTTCTTTTCAGGCTGCATGGAAAACTATAAGGCACAATCCAACTTCCAAGGTCCCTAAAGCCTTTCTGCTTTTGCATAAGAAGTTCTGTCTTGGTTTGTATTGTCCTTCTATGCCTTTGCTCAAGAATTCAGTGGTGCCTAGTCCCTGGGCAGATTTTGAAGTAAAAGAACTGTGAAGAAGGGAGAGAACTGCATGTTCCTGACATTTCTGAAGTGCCCCAACACAGAAATCAAGGCCTCATTATTTAGGAAGGTCTAATACGTGATAAGGGCCAAAACCAGTCCAGAAGACTTCCTCCACAAAGAAAAGCTTTTCAATGACAAAAGGCATACTTAAGGGTTCAGTAACATTTTCTGTGACTGTAGAATGCACTTTTCATAATTCCCTGGACTTCCCAAAGCTATGAAGAAAGCATTTCAGAAAGAGCTATTTGTATCATTTTCTAAAAAATAAGAAATGTAGAATCACAGTACAGAACTCATTGCATTAAMATCACCAGTATGGGATCCTGTTTTTCTCCGCTGCAAATTTTAGTATATATTCCAAAAATACCATTTTAATACTTTTTAAAAACATCTTACGAATTTTCAGTAGATAATTGAGCCATGTGCACATTTTAGGACAAATATTGGGAAAACTCATGTTCAATACCAATGTCTATACCATTTAAACAATGGAAGCATCAGGTAAGTAACAACATTTGGACAGCAAGTCAATATGACTATGAAAGGTCTCCAATAATGAGCAAACTCAGACCAATACACTGTTTGAGTATTTGGCCTTCCTATTGACAAAGGTTGCTTTCAATCACACTGTATCTATTACCATATCAATCATCACTCTAAATGAATACAACATGATCATTGACGAAGACATCACTTAAGCAGAGAAACTAAAGGTTCTTTAAAAGAAAATAATGAAACTTTCGTTGATCACAGCATGAAAATTAGACCTAATTCTTAATCATTCCTATTTTGTAAAGCGAACAAATTGAAACTAAAAATGTTAACTCTATTTCTTGTCCAGGAACTTAAAATATATGGAAATTGATATCACATTCTTAATTATTAAAGATAATGCAATTCAATACTTTGTTTGCTACACAAATTAAGATATGGAATTGAACTGATGAAAATGATTTACGTGCAGGATTAAAATATTGGCAGCTTTATAGAGTGAAATGTCACTATACTGCTGTACCTTCAAGTTTTACATTTCCTCCTTTGAATCCCTGTCAGCCTTCATGAACACTGGAGAGTTTAATCAATGCTTGCAGTAGCCATAACATAACACTGAATATTTTACCTGTGTAATAATCAAAGCGCTGTTTAGTAAAAGTCAAAAGGAGAAATGACAAACCTATATATTGCAATTGTCAAGGCCGCAATTTAAATTGTATTAAAATTAAATTCTCACATATTCTTATCATCCCTATCTCTTCATGAAAGCAACCTGTATTTTATAACAGCCTAAGGTACCCTAAGGCAATCAAATTCTATTTAGGATGACTCAGAGGTCATAAAATTCAAAGACTTATGAATTCATGTTTTTGAATCACTTTTTAATTTGCATGATACAAAACACTTGTGAACCAATTATTTTATTTTATTTATATACTCCAAAGGGTAGATTTCAGATTGTAATTTTTGCTACATTTTTGAAGATAGCCAATATCAAAGATAATATCAAGATATTAGAGGGAAGGAAAGACTATCATCCTGGTATTATAGCAGTCTACTCCCTCATAATTTTGTGTGAAACTAAAACAAATTAAGTAATGAGGAAGTAAGAAGAGTAGCATCACATGAAGTTTAGGAAATTAAATAGAAAATTCAGGCAGAATTGTTAAAAGGTGTCAAAAATGGAACCTCGTTTCAAAGTCTGAGAATCAAAGACTAATACAATTAATTTAACAGATAGCTAGAAAATGTTATAGAAAAGGAAAGAAGGAGATTTTAGGATAATGTCACAGAGAGGAAAAGAAAGTCTAATATCAACCTGAAACCCACTAGAAACAGTTTGTTTTTAATAGGGTTCAGTTAACATTCTTTATTTAGATAAACAGAGTTACATTTTCTGCCAACTTACCAAAAAAGACGAAAGTATAAAATAGTCCTGATATTATTAAGTAATAAAATACTTAAACAACATCAAAAGAGAGACTGAAAAACACTTTTTTTTGTTAAGAAGTTCCTAATTTTTATGGAAAAAATTATTCCTTTTTGGATATTTTAAGAAACCAGTGAAGTGTAAGTAATGTATTATGTCACGGATAAATATTTGAAAATATATTTTAAAAAGGACTAGATCTATTATATATCTATTGAATTAATGTTCTGAGTGGTATTTTGCCTAGATATATGCTATAAGCATATAGAAATTTAAGAATATAGGAAATATTCTGGTCCACCTAGTCAATCCCCTTATTGCTATAATAGCAGGAAAGCCTGATTTTTCCAGCAAGTGTATCCAGCTATATCGAATGTTTAATCCACCTGTGCAAGATAGCCAGTTTCAGAACATTTATTCATGGAAGTGGTTTGCTTTACTCTCTCCAATTCTATGTGTGATCACATGCACAGTGGCAGTTTTATAATACAAAAATATGCAATACTTCAAAAAGGTTCATTAAGCTAACCTCTGTTACTAAGGTAATTTACATTTACTATACTTCAGGCCATTGCAGGTGCCATCATTTTAGGCAAACATGAACTGAAAGCTGCAATTTTTACCCCAACCTGATCTTCATTTTTTTCATAGCCAGCATCCGGCAAGGCTAAACAGGCAGAGGTAGGAACAACTCTGCAGCACGCTGTTCCTTGTCCTGGATAGCAATACGCAGTGTAATGATGTGTAAGATAACAATTCTCAGAGTTTCAGCATTTAGGTTCTACTTCTTGCACTCTTCAGGTTTGTGTAATAAGCCAAATGATGTTCAGAATCCTTAGCCTGCACTTTTACTGTGATCATATGACAGTTACCTTTCCCCATGGATTTCCTATAGATTACTCTTTTTAGCCACAGGAGATATGCCTCAAATGGAACCTCCTTCCCAATATGCTTGTGTTTATAGTCCTGATCCCATTTAGCTTTGTGAACATAAACAGTAACAACTGCAGTGGTGGAAAAGTAATAGTTTCACTCTCTTTTGAAGAGGCACAGAAGCTGGAGATGAAGGGGGCATTTTTTGCTCCCTTCCTCTTCCCCTCCCTCCCCCCCATAATATGCACATGGAATAACATGATTTTATTTTCCAGTTACGTGGAGCTGGGTTTTAGAACTTAGGACAAAATTGCAAAACATTCTTTTCACTGTTACAACTCAAGCTGAAACAGCCTAAAGCAATGTCATTGCCTAGAGATCCACTTCTGTGCTGCTTAAAGAAAGCCTGCGTATTAATTTCCAAAATTACCCTACAGTTTGTGCAAAGGACAATTAATAATTTCTCTTTAAAGAGAAGTTTCTTAATACAATAGAGGTTTGTTAGTAGTGTTCCCATAACTTCTACAAAACAGGCACTTTAATCAAAAGAAGAAAGTTTTGGATTGTATATGGATAAGGTAGTAGAGAAGAAAGACTGGTAGGGATGTAATCACTGACAGATTAAAACCACTGATGCAGGCTAAGTGGCATGAAGAAAGATATGCCAGTATTATGGGGTTATGTGACTGCTGCCTTGAAAGATCAGCTCTGAGCAGGTTTGCCAGACCAGGACATGATTATTGATACTGTGTAAAAGGAACTGCACTGTTCTGGCTGAAGCAGAGAGCCAAGTGCTGGAAAAGTTGTCAGGATCTGGATTAAAGTGAGAACAATGTAGCAAATGCTTGTCATATCGGTGAGTAGAAATGACTGAACCTGAACCAAAACCATGTTAAATGGATTCCATGAGTGCTGGACAAGCACTGAGCGTGTAACAGGTCCTGTTCCACCACTCCATGTCCAGATCATAATACTATCACCTAGCTGGATTTCCCCAAAAGCGTTCATCACCCCCAGTGTCACCACTTCACATAAAAACTGACTCTAAACTATGGTGTGTCTCAACCCTGAAAAAAAAAATAAAATTGCCAGGGAGCAAAG
>NW_028186882.1:0-34992 GCF_003343005.1 Rhea americana
TGGTCCTCCCTCTCCCTTTCTGCTCTTGTACTTGCTGTCAGCTGGAGGTTCAGCTACAAATTGAGACACCCACCCTGAGGTCCTCCCATGGAGGTGTCTGCAGAGGGCTGAGATGCCCATGTCCTGTCTTTTCAGGACATGTGAGTGAGTCCTTATGATGTCCTGCTGTATTTGAAAGCTGCCCTCCAGAAGGACACAGCTCTCCCATTGGATCTTAGCAATGCTGGAGATCCCTTYCAAGTAGTTCAGGAGGTACTAACACCAGAAAATGCTCCTGAGCACCTTCGTATGTGTGCAGCTGAAGTGAACCCAGTGTTTCCTCGGCTAGAATGGAAGTGTTGAGAGTTTCCTCCACTGTCGGCAGTCAGCTCACAGAGTCCTTTGTCAAATCAGGTATGTCAGGAGCAACATTCTGTTCTCTCCATCACATCCCCACCTTGGACTGCGAAAGAGAGCAGAGTTGGTTCTCTGCTTTAAAACTAGCCTCCCCTGATCTCATCGGAGTTCAATGTCTTTTTTTTAGAGTAGCTTATGGGTGAAAACATCCTTCGGGTAACACAAGTGTGAGTGCAGGGCAGTTAGGAGCAAGGCAGGTGGACTCAACAGCACTCCTGACCCATCATTAAGCAGCCCAATCCACTTTCCTCCCTGTTATTTATTTATTTATTTATTTTAAATGTTCATCCTTGCAGAAATGAAATCATCTATCCCTAAAAAGACCACCCACCAGATGTGATGGAAGAATCTAAAAATCTGCAAACAAATAACTGTAAAAAAATGCCACTCTGTATGCAGCACAAATTCTATAGAACTGTATGTGAAGATATGAACAGATCTTTTCCTTTAAAGGTGGGCACATCAATTGTGAAAAACAGAGCTATCACAAACCAGTGTCATATACCACCTACTGTAAATTAGGACAGGCCTCTAATCCTTTTTGAACACTTAACTGGCGCTTAAGCTATGGAGGTGAACGAAGGTCTTCCTGAGAAGGAGAAAAAAAATGTCTATACTGTGGGGTGATGCTAAGGGAGTAGTATTTCTATGAAAAAATTGAAAGTTTTTCTCAGAGAAAATAAGTGGTCACTGTCTTTTCCCCTTTGGACAGTTGCCCTGTGCCCCAATGAAGCAAATGTCCAACAGCAGCTCCCTCAATGAGTTCCTTCTCCTGCCACTTGCGGACACCCGAGAGCAGCAGCTCTTGCACTTCTCCCTCTTCCTGGGCATCTACCTGGCTGCCCTCCTGGGCAACGGCCTCGTCATCACAGCCGTAGCATGTGACCACCATCTCCACACTCCCATGTATTTCTTCCTCCTCAGCCTCTCCATCCTTGACCTTGGCTCCATCTCCACCACTGTCCCCAAATCCATCGCCAATTCCCTCTGGAACACCAGGACCATTTCCTTCTTAGGATGTGTTGCCCAGGTCTTCCTGGTTGTCTTCTTGTTTTCAGCAGAGTATTATCTTCTCACCGTCATGGCCTATGACCGCTACGTTGCCATCTGCAAACCCCTGTACTACGGCACACTCATGGACAGCAGAGCTTGTTCCAGAATGGCAGCAGCTGCCTGGGCCAGTGGCTTTCTCTATGCTCTCCTGCACACTGGAAACACATTTTCCATACCCCTCTGCCAAGGCAATGCTGTGGACCAGTTCTTCTGTGAAATCCCCCAGATCCTCAAGCTTTCTTGCACAGACTCCTACCTCAGGGAAGTTGGGCTTATTGCAGTTAGTGTTGGTTTAGTCTTTGGGTGTTTCATTTTCATTGTGCTGTCCTATGTGCAGATCTTCAGGGCTGTGTTGAGGATCCCCTCTGAGCAGGGCCGGCACAAAGCCCTTTCCATGTGCCTCCCTCACCTGGCTGTGGTCTCCCTGTTTGTTGTGACTCTCACGTTTGCCTACCTGAAGCCCCCCCATTTTTCCTTCTCAACTCTGGATCTAGTGGTGACTGTTCTGTATTCGATGGTGCCTCCAACAGTGAATCCTCTCATCTACAGCATGAGGAACAAGGAGCTCCAGGAGGCAGTGAGGAAACTGTTCCAGCTGGTACAAGTACAGCAGCCATAGGCTGCCCATGTCTCCTCGCAAGCAATTCCCAGCTTATCTTACAGAACACTTGTGCCGCAGGAATTCTCTCTGCAATAGTGCTGTTTGTGCACAAATGTTTGAATTCATTCTGCTCCTGCAGGAGCACAAATCGCATCTCTGTGATCCTGAGGCCTCCTGAAAATTGACTACCGCTGTGTCAGAGCTGGCCTCCCAAGTAGCCTCTCTGTAATAAAAGGGGATCTCCTTACTGCTGTGCCTGAAGGCTGGGCTCTTCTTCCCAAGCAGGAGTGAAGAATGTGCTCAGGGAATTGCACCCATAAAGGCCCTGTTGTTGTGCCTGGGATTCCCATGGACAAAGGGGCATCAACTCTTTTGAGTGATACGTGAGGGAATGGGGATGGATTTAGGCATCACTTGTGGGTGCCCAGTGTCCCTGGAGAGGGTGAGTGGTCAAAGAAGTCTCTATTGGGGACTGTACCACATATTAGAGGGCTGGTGACAGATGGTCATTCTTCTGGAAGGGAATATGGAGTCACTTGGCAAACAGAGGGGAACTCCAGGGGCAGCGTGTGCCTGGGCTGGTACTCTCCTGAGTGGAGACCCTCAAAACCAGAAGGAAAGGGACAAACCAAGGAAGGCACAAAATCAGGGCTCTGCAGTCTCAGGAGGGGGAGTGGGCTGGGTCTCATGACACCTCTGAACACATCCTGAGCAATGTGAAATTCTCCACCTGAACATAAGGAAGATCTTCTTTGCTGTGAGAGTGATAGAGCACTAGAAGAGGTTTTCCAGAGAGGTTGTGGAGTCTCCCTCTCTGGAGATATTTAAGACATGCCTGACTGCAGCCCTGTATAACACGCTCTAGGTGACCCTGCTTGAGCAGGGGTGGTGGACTAGATGATCTCCAGAGATCCAGTCCAACCTCAGCCATTCTGTGTGATTCTGTGAAATGCCCTGTCATTGTTCCATCCATCCTCCACTGTCACAAATCCTAGGCAGGGGGGGAGGTTGTCAGGTACAGTGATGCTGGTCCAGCTGGCTCTGCCTTGACCAGCACGGGCAGTCTGAGTCATCCAGTGGCCCCATAGCCTGCTCACCCTGCGGAGCAGCACTGCAATCCTGCAGTCCTGTGGGGAGCCTAGAGGAGCGGTGCAGGAATGGCTGGCCAGGCCAGCACAGACACACTGACCTGGGGAAAGGCTCTCTGGGGAGCAAGGATGTCTGCAGAGAAGAGCAAAGGAGCAATTGTGTGCTTGTAGTGGGGAATAAATGAAAACCTGTTGCTATGTTTGTCAGTTCAGGGCAAGCTGCTGTGTCACTGGAGCTGCCTGAGGAGCTCCGGGGCCTGGATGCTTGTGCTGTCCTGGGGAGAGGGGCTGCCCAAAGGAGCTGCAGGCAGCCAGAGTTAAGGACCTCTGCTCATAGGAGCAGTGGAGACATGAAGCCATCAGCCACCATTTCTTGTGCCACTGCTGAGCCCCCAGCCCAGGTGCTGATGGAGAGGCTCACACCCCTCTCTGCCCCACAGGAGCTGCTGTGTCCTTCAGRGGGGCTGGAGCTGTGGTGTGAGTGTCCAGAGCTCTGCAGCCTCCTACAGTGGGTGCTGCTGTAAGGCCATCCTATCCGGGGCTGCTCTGCTGGGTGGGCAGTGGAGAGAGCAGCAGACATGAGGTGAGCCAGGGAGGGGCTGGAAAGGGTCTGTGAGAGGAAAAATGCCATGTGCCTGCAGGACAAATGCAGGTCTCCTGGGAAAGGCAGCAGGACATGGAGGGTGCAGGAAAGAAGAGCTAAGGTTGTTCCCTGTGTTGCAGGGACACACTGGGGAAGCTGCCCCAGGGCCTTTGTCCCACACTGGCACCTCACATCGCTCCTTCACAGCACTGCCTGCTCACCCCAGCTGTGGGGTGGTCCATGGCCAGCTCTGTTCTCCTGCAGGTCTCTGAATCCCAAGAGAGGGGAAAGAGGCACCCTTGCAGGGCCTGTGCTCTGCACTAGAGCCAGGCAGATCCCGGAGCACGGTTGCCTGCTAACACTAACATGGGGCACAGCCTGGGCTGGGCAGTGGGTGGGGGGTCATTTAATACTCATTTAATAATACTCCAGCCCCTTCCATTTCCAGGATCTCTGGTTGCAGCTCCAGCTGAGCTCTGACCTTCCTCACTCCTTCCGTGAATGCATGGACAAGGTCTTGATGCTCCTCCTGGGCAGCTCCTCCTCCTTCTCCCACCTGTGCATGTCCTGCCTGGCACCCTGAGCACTGGTGCTGCTGCCTGTGCACAGGTGGAGGATCTCCCTGAGCAACTTCTCTGGGAGGTCCCCAGGGGAACTCTGTGCTGAGACTCCGACCCTGCCCCAGCATGGCAGAGCGGAGCTGCCCCCTCTTTTCACCCACCCCGGCAGTGCCAGCACCACTTCAGCTCACTCCTGAAAGGCTCTAGTGCAGCCTGGAGGGAGCTGGAGCCATCCTGGGCCCCAGGGCAGCCTCCTGGCAGGAAGTCTTAACATGGGCACAGCAGCAYCAGTGCCAGGAGCAGGGTGAGAAGAAGGGAAATTGGGGTGAAGAGCSCTGCCCTCGGCTGCACGGCCAAGGCACTGGCCAGGCTTCAGGTCTGGAGTGGATGCCAGTGTGAGGGTAGGAGAACATGGACTGGGCTTCCCATGCAGAGTGAGCTTGCAGTGCTTCTGAAGCAGAGGCTGAAGAGCAAGAGTTCATGGAGTCACAGAGGAGTTTCAGTGGGAGGGGGCCTCTGGAGGTCTCCTGTCCAGCCTCCCACACAAAGTAGGGCYGACTGGAGTCCTCCAGTCCTGTCTTGCTGTTATTGGACTGTGCCTGACCCCAGTTATCATCTCCCAGCCTGCTCTGCTCCTCCTGTCCAGGGACTGCAGGATGGCACCTCCCATGGGTGAGTCCCTGCCCTGCCTGCCTTGCTGGTGCCCTCTGCTCCTGGCTCTGCTTCCCTTCCTATACNGGATGGCACCTCCCATGGGTGRGTCCCTGCCCTGCCTGCCTTGCTGGTGCCCTCTGCTCCTGGCTCTGCTTCCCTTCCTATACAGAGCAGCCCCATTCTTGCTGCTCSCRRCMACATCCTCTTTGTAGSAGGAACCYYATCAYAAATKATGCTTAAGTAGTTGAGCTGTGGCAYRGAAGAACCTGCCTGCCRAACTATGTGTCAYAAAATCAGGCCCAAGTAGCTGCCCYTGCTTTGTCAYGCAGCYAAACTTCTACATGCAGTGTGACCTGCTTAGGAGTCCCAGGTCTGAAGCTCTCCTTACACCTTGAAATTRSCTGTCAAGCAAGAGTGGCTATTATGGATATCGGGTGGGCTGTTATGGATATAGAGTCACCTTTTGAACTTACAACCTYCYCTGGGATCTGCTYATGTCCCAGCTTCCCTTGCCAAGGCTTTCCTGACTGTAGTGAGGAGACAAATGCATGGTAGAGATGGGGAGTCRGGTCAGCAGRATGARAACAGGGTCCGGTCAGCATTCGAGAGGTGCAGGGCCAGGCACAGCCACATCCACACCATTCATGTCCACATGGTTCAGGGCCCARGCTTCCCGGTAAAGGGGARGAGGCCCCACAGTGAATCCAGTCACTCTCTGCCCCTCCTGCTCTTGTGCCSAGGAGACCCCCTTCCCTATCTGCCTGCAGCCCCTCCATGCYCACCTCTCTGCCCAGCACAGCACAGGAGCCCTGGCCYTTCARCTCCTCCAGCAGCTCCCGCTGCCCCAGGGGAAGAGCCGCCTGTTCCGAGCTGGAGTAYAGAGAAACCTCATTCTCCTTCTCATTTTCTAKCTCTGAGTGCTGCCTGGCTTTTCTCCTGGGAGGTCCCTGCTCTCCAGAAAGCCCTTCCCCAGGTCAGTGTGTCCATGCTGGCCAGGCYGACAGTTCCTGAACCCCTGCCCTGTGCTCCCCGCAGGACCCCGGGCTGGCAGTGCTTGTCTGCAGAGTGAGYGGCTGTGGAGCCAAGGGGTCACGTGGTGACTCCTGACTCTGCCCTGGCCATGCTGGCCAGGGTGAGAAGCAGACCTCATCAGACAGGAATGACCAYTGCTGATACTGCTGGCATGTGTCTGTGCTCAGGGACCATGTTCAGAGTGACCCCASGYCATCTGCAATGGCAGGAGATGTGTTAGGTGGGCACTAACTCCCGCCCGTGGTGTTTCACTGAGKGTGCAGGAATCACTCTCCAGTGCCCTTTCCCTGGGCCTCCTGGGTCCCCACTGCCTCTCCAGGGATTGCAGAGCCCTTGTTTTCGCAGCAATATCTGGATGAGGTGCTTTACTTTCTGGTTATTCCACTGTGGACCATCCCTCACTTTGTGAGGCTCCATTCCCTGCCCACCCGAGGCACACACTCTGCCTGGAGCTCCCCTGAGCTCTCCTCATGGCTCTGATTCCCCTCCAGGAGGATGGGCATCTGTCATCAGCACTGTCACCTGTGAGACAGCAGAGGGCAGATAATTCAGAGACCATCTACACTGGTCACTGACATGAATCCAGACCTCAGTCCCTAGCAGATCAGCCAGAGACTCTGAGCTCATCCSCTGGATCCCATGGAGCTCACAAGAAAAAGAGCATTCCCTTTTGTGGTGCAATCCCTTGAGGTTAATTTTGACTCTACCTTCTGAAGAAAGRCCAGATCTCAGGCACATCACAGAGGAGATCTCCTGTCATTATGGAAATGTTATTCTGGAGGCCAGGTCTGGCATAAAGGTGCCCAGTGCCTGGTCCTGCCTGAGTTCACAGAAATCCGCAAGGAAGCACCATGTTACCAGGGCACTTAGGCCATATACACACATGAGAACAGAGCAGGACAGTGTGGAGAACACAGCAGGACAGTGTGGAACTTAGGAGAACAGCTCTGAAAAGGGAAAGTCTTGCTGCCTTTGATGAATGAGTCTCCAGGAAATCTGCAGACCCCTAATCGAAGGCTGTGGCAAGGAAATGCCTGCTGTGRCAGYGTGGGGATGGTRMTGWGGAGCAGAGGRCCTGTTCCACAGGCTGCCTMCAGACTCTCCTCCTCCCCACTCCTGCTCTGCTGTGAGCGTTGCAGCACTGTAGCAGGAAGGGACCAGCCACAGTGACAGCTGGCTGCCACCTTCCCCAAAGAGGGATTGCAGATCACACCCTGACTGTGGCAAGGGGAGCTGAGCTCTCCTAGTGGACATGGGACCATGGTATCACCCGGTCTGTACTCATCTGAGTCTGACTCTGTCCCCCTGAGCGTCCTTGGTATCAGTGCTGGAGAAGACATTGCAAAGGGAAGCTACCTGTGTTGCCCAGAAGGCATCTGAGGGGGTTCAGGCTAGTGGGCTCTGAGGTTCCACCATGTGTGCTGATGAAGCGGGAAGCCTGGGTCAGATTGAAATGAGAGATTCCTGAGAAGTGACACAAACCAAAACAATGTGTTTTTTTTTTTTCATTTTACAAGAATAGATCAGAGAAAATTAAGAAAGAAATGCATAACATGGAGCCTTGATGCCAAATGCCCTGTGAAGGAGGCGTGGCGCACATGGGATAGTTACTGGTGCTGACACTGTACCTATATAAGCAGCTTCCTCAGGGAGTCCTTGAGCTCCTTGTTCCTCATGCTGTAGATGAGGGGGTTCACTGCTGGAGGCACCACTGCATACTGAACAGCCACCACTAGATCCAGAGTTGGGGAGGAGATGGAGGGGGGCTTCAGGCAGGCAAAAAATGAGGTGCAGATAAAGAGAGAGACCACAGCAAGGTGACGGAGACACATGGAAAGGGCTTTGTGCCAGCCCTGCTCAGAGGGGATCCTCAGCACAGCAGTGAGGATCTGCACGTAGGACAGCACAATGAAAATGAAACATCCAAAGACTAAAAAGACAATAACTGCAATAAGCCCAACTTCCCTGAGGTAGGAGTCTGCGCAGGAGAGCTTGACAATCTGGAGGATTTCACAGAAGAACTGGTCCACTGGAAGACCTGGGCAGCGCATCCTAAGTAGGAAATGGCTGTGATGTTCCAGAGAGAATTGGCCATGGATTTGGGGACAGTGGTGGAGATGGAGCCAAGGTCGAGGATGGAGAGGTTGAGCAGGAAGAAGTATATGGGGGTGTGGAGGTGGGGATCGCAAGCTACAGCTGTGATGATGAAGCCATTGCCCAGGAGGGCAGCCAGGTAGATGCCCAGGAACAGCACAAAGTGCCAGAGTTGCAACTGCCATGCATCCGCAAATGCCAGGAGGAGGAACTCATTGAGGGAGCTACTGTTGGACATTTTGCTCCCTCTGGACGTGGCAGACTGCAAAAGCAAGAAAAGACAGTAGAAGTCAGGAGACTTTTCTGATCAAAACTCTTTGCCTTTCTCACAGCCACCCACACCAACACAAATACACACACACACACTGCCTTACTCCTTCGCAGCAGGAACTTCATTCATCTCCCTGTCTGGAGCTCCTACACCGAGGCCATGAACCTGCTCCTGGTGCAGCAGCAGCAGAGACACAACAAGAACATCCATGAACCAGGAGGCTGCTGGTGGCACAGAACCTCCAGAGCAGGAAGTGCCCTCACAATCGGCAGCAGCAGAGTCGTGTCCCCTTTTTTGGCCTATCAGGCGCTCAGGCAGCTGTGACCTCACAATCTACATCCAAGCATTAGGCCTGTTCCTGTCCACTCAGCAGCAGAGACTGCAGTGACATCACAAGGACCTCCCTGAAACAGGATCCTCCTTCTGGCCTATCAGCTCCAGAGAAACATGTGACCTCCAATGAGAACCAGAGCCTGATAGGTGTTGGCCTATCAGGTGCGCAGGCAGCAGTGATGTTGCAMGCACAAACTCCAGTCACATCCCTGGCCTGGTCTGGCTTCTTCTCACATAGAAGTGACCACGTCAGTGATTCCCAGGGATGTGGGGAAGGTTTTTTCCTGGGATTTCCYTGCTTCTTCAGTGGCTTCTCAGAGCTGGGAGAGGGYCTAGGAGGTATCAGGRCCTTGGCCYCAGCCATGTGTCAGCACCTTCCCCTCGTGAGCYGTGGGGCTGGTCCTTCCTCCTGCCAGACCTTTGACCAGTCAACTGGTCTCCAAGAGGGTGACAAGAGCCTGAGGTCTCCTTGACCATCCTGAGGACATGCTCCTCAGGGACTCCCCAAAGTACTGCTGGCTGGTTGTCCCCAATCACCTGGCCCAGGAAGTGTCTGCAGGGGCACTGTCACAGCCACAGCCACAGCAGTGCCATGAGGATCCTGCCCGGCCTGTCCTTCCAGCACTTCCTCAAACAACATGCTGGGGAGGTCCAGGAAGGGCCACATCCCACGTGTGCCCATCCAGATGGCTGAGGGAGCACCTTGGGGACTTGGTTTCCTTCAACACAAGGACATTCTGGGTGCAGCAGTTGGGCTGGCATTCGCTGATGCCTTCCCCACGACTTCCAGAGTCGAGACTGCTCCCCAGTGCTGAGGAGCTARAAAGGAAAATTTGGTGCACAGAGAAAAGTAGGGAAATACTGCAGGTCTCCYTGAGGCCAGATGTTAYGGGATCTGCTTCTGAGGGTGTTTCAGTGGTGGCTGTGATGTCACTCAGTTCCTTTGTGAGCCACACGTTGGAGGCATCTTGTAGCCTTCAGCCACCCAGGATTTTAAGGKCTCAGATGGAAATCTTTCTTTCAATGCCCAGAAACTCCCCCTTGTCTGCAAGGGATCTCTCAAATCCYGCTGCCTTCCATCTCTGAAGGAGTGTCAGGAAAAGACTCTCCTTCCCCCAGGTTCTGCCGGCCATGGAAGAAATGGCTTTACCAGAGAGGGAGCAAATCCACCCCTATTTGCAGATGTTTACTGGAGGGACTCTTGGCCTGAATTCCCCCTCTTTTGATTCGTTTCTACTTTCTTCCTTCACCTCTCCCACAGAGATTTATCTTACTGTGTGGGATGTGTCATGAGCCCATGGCATGAGCAGAGGAGGCCACATCCATCCCCATGGCTCAGGGCTGGGATCCTCGGCAGCTCAGGAGGGTCCCTGTCCCTTGGTTTCTCCAGGCCTTTGCTGTGAGGCCTCGTGCACACGTTTGCTTTCTCAGTGCACTCCCCTGGCTGCCCGGATTATCGCCATGGCATTTCCCTGCACTCAGCGCTTTCTCCACAGTCTCGATCTATTTATTACACAAAGGGAAAAAATGGAGTTCAGGGTAGACTGAGGTGGGACCACAGGAAGTATCACTGCAGAGCAGAGAAAGCATCAAGTACCTCATAGTCACCCTCAGGACGTTCAGTCCTAATCCCCCGTGAGCAAGCCTGGACCCACCTAGCTCCAGCCACTTGGCAACGGGCAGAAATGCYGTTTTCATCGTGGTGTTTGCAGCACCTGGGCACTCTGTTGGCCACACCACTCTCTCCAGCATGGGCAGTCTGACAGTTCTGCTCTTCCTTTATTTTGCTCCTCTTTTTTTTGTCAGAGCTGCCAGGATTTTTTATGTGTCCCACTGMACTTGCCCTGCTGCCTCCACTCTTGCTAGCACAACCTGCTATAACAGTGGCTGTCTTTGCTACAGGAGCACCCTGCTGACTGCTGGTCACCTTCATATCCACCACGACCTTCCTCAGATCCTCCTTCTTGTCCTTCTTGAAGACAGATGCAATGTTTGGTGGAGGAGGTGGAAGGGCCGGGGACCAGGCAGTGGCTGCGGGGCTGTGCCAGCACTTACTGCACTGCTGGTCCTTGCAGTGTGGGGAGAAGAGATGGGAGATGGAGCAGCATGGGGGTGGCAGGGGGGCAGGGGACAGTGGGGACTGCAGCAAGGGGTCGTGGCTGGTGTTTCTGCAGCGCGGTGGCTGTCACATTCATCCAACATGCCAAAGTCCTGCACTGAGCCCAGGCAGGACCAGGCCATTTCCCTGTTGCCCGTTCCACCCTCCGAGCAGGATGGGGACATATGGGGAGGCGCCCCACCTGTCCTAGTGCTCCGGGCCAGCTCCACGAGGCTGGCACAGCTTTGCCTGAAGGATCCCTTGGTCCTCAGCCTCTGGTCTGGCATGGCTGGGGCAGGGACAAGAGCTCGTGGGGCAGGGCTGGGAGAGCTCTCCTGGGAGCTTCTCTTTYRCAGSGGARTGGTGAGGAGCATCRTGCTTCCACCTGTGCCTCATCCCTGCACCCACATGTGGCCCCACGGCCCTGCTAGGCAGGCACCACACAGGGCAGTGGGGCCTTCAGGAGTGGGGAAAATCCCCCCGGCACGGTCCCCATGACAGCCCTCAGTGACCCAGCCACCCACAGCCCCCCTGCTTTGGCAGCCTCCCCCAGCACCTGGCCCCTGCCCAGCCCCGGCCATGTCCCACATTGGGGATAGCACACCGTCATCCTCCAGGGTCTGGCTGGGAGAAAGGCCAGCCAGGGCTGCTTGTTCCTCTTGATACAGGCACGAGCACAGCAGGACGGAGCAAGCCACGCAGTAAAATGTGCCCAGAAACCCGGGGTGCGTGGGCAGAGCTGGAAATGGCCGATGCGAGAGGCCAGTATGTGACGCAGGCCCAGGGGCACCTCCCTGGTCAGCCCATGCTACCAAGGGTGCAGGCTGGACATCCTCTCTTCTGCGTCCAACATGTCTTGGTTCCCCTTCCACGAGATCTGTCTCTGTTCCACAACCCCCCGACATGTGTCCTCACCTTTCCCACTCACACAGCTGAGCTGACGTTGGTGCTTTCCTCTCCCAGGCCCTCTCCAGCCCAGCCCAGCCTCTCCCTGCCTCTCCTCACCTCTCGTCCCTCTCCCCAGCCCACCCAGCAGAGCAGCCCAGGCTGGGGGTGGCCCTGCAGCTGGGGTCCCCACAGGGGGTGCAGAGCAGGAGGTGGGTGCAGCAGCTCCGGTGGGTGAGGGGTGTGTGTCAGCTGCCCCATCAGCCTCCGGGCCGGGACTGGACCTAGTGGCACAAGCAGGCAGAGGACAGTGACACTTTGTAGCCCTTCTTCTTGTGTCCAGGAGAGGCCCTACCCCCAGGCTATCTGCAGTCCACCGTGCCAGCCCCTCTCTCTAGGACAGCACAAGAGCCCCCGCCCTGGGGCTCCGCTGGCAGCTCCTGCTGCCCCAGGGACACAGCAGCCTCTCGTTCGATGACATGCAGAGAAACAGATTTCTCTTTCTCACTTATTCCTCCTTTCCAGCACATAACAGCTCCTTTCCACTTCTCTGGAGACATCCCTGCTCCCCAAAGAGCCCTTTCCCAGGGGGTTCATTGGTGCTGGCCTGCCTGGCCATTCCTAGACCCCCCCCCCCATCATCCCCATGAAGCCCTGAGCTGCTCTGCCAGTGCTGCTCTGCAGAGCAAGTGGCTGTGGGGCAGCAGGGCCACAGATTGCCTCCGCTCTGGCCATATTGGTCATGATGGGAAGCAGACACAGCCGGATAGGCGTCGTTGCACCTTTCAGCCCCTACCAAGGAGTCTGTGGCCATGGATGATGCTCTGAGCAATCACAGGACATTTCAAATGGCTCAGGCTGTGTTTGGGTGTGTGGTAACACACAAATTTCATTGAAGGTGGCAAGAAGCGCTGTCCAGGCTCTCTTCCCTGTTCCTGCAGGGTCCACACTGCCCCTCATCAGATTGCAGAGCTCTCACTAGCCTTGGTTTTACCCTTCACCTTTGGATGACTGCCCTAGATTTTGTGAAGCTCCATTCACTGCTCACCCCAAGGCACATGGTGCCCCTGGAGGTGCCCTGTGCTCTCCTGGGAGCTGCATGCTCTCTTCGAGAAGGACAGGCCTCTGTCTCCAGTCCTGTCATATTGGAGATACGGCCTGACCATTCATCACCTCCAGGAGAACTGGGCACCCACAAATGAGAGCTTACTCTGGTCCTCATGCCTAACACATCACCGATAAGCTCATCACCTTGAGATAAGCTCATCACCCTGGAGGGCCCTGGAAAAACAACAAGTCCTTTCAAGGTGAAAGTCCTTGAGCACTTTTTAGACTGCAGCTTTGGAAGGAGACCCCAACCTTCAAGTACTGAACTGAGGAAATCCTCTTTAATTTGAGTGAAGGCAACTCTGACATAGTGGCAGGCACATTTACAGCAGGTATTTCAGACAGACAGACTGAGTTCGTGTCACTGGAGAAGGGATGAATTCAAACACTTCTGCACAAACATGATTTTTCACAGAGAGAATGCCCAAAGCACAGGAGCTGTTTCAGAGAAATTAGAAGCCAACTGTGAAGGGGGATGGGCAGCTTACTTCCTCTGAACTAGTATCAGCTGAATCAGTTTATTCAGTGCATCTCTGAGCTCCTTGTTCCTCATGCTGTAGATGAGGGGGTTCACTGCTGGAGGCACCACTGCGTACAGAACAGCCAGCACTAGGTCCAGAGTTAGGGAGGAGATGGAGGGGGTCTTCAGGTAGGCAAAGATGCCAGTGCTGATGTACAGGGAGACCACGGCCAGGTGAGGGAGGCACATGGAAAAGGCTTTGTGCCGGCCCTGCTCAGAGGGGGTCCTCAGCACAGCAGTGAAGATCTGCACGTAGGACAGCACAATGAAAACAAAGCAGCCAAAGATTAAGCAGGCAGTAACCACAATAAGCCCAACTTCCCTGAGGTAGGATTCTGAGCAGGAGAGCTTGAGGATCTGGGGAATTTAACAGAAGAACTGGTCCACAGCATTGCCTTGGCACAGGGATATTGAGAATGTGTTGGCAGTGTGCATGACAGCATTCAGAAACCCACTGGCCCAGGCAGCTGCTGCCATTTTGACGCAAGCTCTGCTGTCCATGATGGTCCAGTAGTGCAGGGGTCTGCAGATGGAAACATAGCAGTCGTAGGCCATGACAGTGAGGAGAGAATACTCCACACCAACTGAAAAGAAAAACAGGAAGAGCTGGGCAGCACATCCTGAGTAGGAAATGGCCCTGGTGTCCCACAGGGAACTGGCCATAGATTTGGGGACAGCGGTAGAGATGGAGCCAAGGTCCAGAACAGAGAGGTTGAGGAGGAAGAAGTACATGGGAGTGTGGAGACGGTGGTCGCAGGCCACAGCTGTGATGACAAGTCCGCCCACAACAGCAGCCAGGTAGATGCCCAGGAAGAGGGAGAAGTGCAAGAGCTGCAAATCTTGTGTCGCTGCAAGCGCCAGGAGGAGGAAGCCGTTGAGGGAGCTGCTGTTGGACATTTGCTCTGGCTTGGTTTAGGGCACTGTCCAAGTAGGAAAAAACATTGATAAGTTAGAACAGGCTTCTCTGAGCAAAACCCACACCACTCCTCAGAGCACCCCCACACACTTTCTCTCCCCTCTGCATTCATTCAGTGCCCTTTCCTGACCTCTGGTTCATGCTGAGCATGCAGTGCCAAGGCCTCTGTCCGTAGGTTGCACAGGAGTCATCTCTGCTCTGTTCAGAGGTGCAAATGGAGGTGTCAGACTGCTTTGTGCATTTGCTGGGGATACCTGGGAATGGGCACCATGAGCTGAGTGACGAGGACTATGTACGGTGACTCAGTGAGAATAATGTCTTTTTTTTTATCTGAGAGAGACAAATACATGCTAGCTGATTCTGAGAAAGAAGATCCTTGTGGGGGAGTCATCTCTCCAGACCTTGCCCTGTGGAGCAGGGCTGTCTGTATCTGGATCAGTCACACCAGTTCTCATAGAATCATAGAATTGGGAAGGTTGGAAGGGACCTCTGGAGATCATCTAGTCCACCCCTCCCCTGCTCAAGGAGGGTCACCTAGATCGTGTTAGACAGGGTTGCATCCAGGCGGGCCTTGAAGATCTCCAGAGAAGGAGACTCCACAACCTCTCTGGGCAACCTGTTCCAGTGCTCCCTCACTCTCACAGTGAAGAAATTCCTTCTCACATTTGGGCAGAATTTCCCGTCATTCAATTTTTGCCCATTGTCTTTTGTCCTGTCACATGGGACAACTGAAAAGAGTTTGGCCCYGTCCCCTTGACACCCTGCCTTCAGGTACTTATACACATTGATAAGATCCCCCCTAAGTTTTCTCTTCCCCAGGCTATACAGGCCCAGCTCTCGCAGCCATTCCTCATAGGGAAGATGCTGCAGCTCTCTGATCATCTTTTTAGCCCTACCCTGAACTCTCTCCAGTAGCTCCATGTCTCTGTTGTACTGAGGAGCCCAGAACTGTACCCAGGACTCAAGATGAGGCCTCAGCAGGGCTGAGGAGAGAGGCAGGATCACCTCCCTCAACGTGCTGGCAACACTCTTCCTAATTTACCCCAGGAGACCATTGGCCTTCTTGGCCACAAGGGCATATTGCTGGCTCATGGTCAACTTCTCATCCACCAGCACTCACAGGTCCTTCTCTGCAGAGCTGCTCTCCAGAAGGTCAGCCCCCAGCTTGTTCTGGTGCATGAGGTTACTTTTCCCTAGGTGCAGGACTCTGCACTTGCCCTTGTTGAACCTCATGAGGTTCCTTTCTGCCCAACTCTGCAGCCTGTCCAGGTCTCTCTGAATGGCAGCACAGCCCTCAGGTGTGTCAGCCACTCCTCCCAGCTTGGTATCATCAGCAAACTTCTTGAGGAGGCACTGTGTCCTTTCATCTCACTCTGCCAAGGGAGAGAAACAGTGCAGTGAAGGCAGAGACTGACCGAACACTTTCCAGATGTCTTTGTCCCAGTGAGATGGTCCCTGCTCTCATGTCAGTTTACCTCCTTCACTCTTTCTCCAGGCCCTGGAGCRGCAGTGGAAGTGAGTCACTCTGGGGTACACATCTTGTAGCAATTACCTCCACTTGTTTTGTAGAAAGACTGTGAGCATTTAAACACTGATTTTCTCCAGAAAATGGGCTGCAATGGAGCGGTCTGTTTCTGTATTTCCTGAGTTTTCAGATGCCTCCATCAAACCATGGGAACATTTTTTGATGCAGTAGAAATCTTTGGCATTACGGGTGCTCTCAGCATGAGCATTTGTGCACTCCAAGGGAAAAAAAAGGGCTCATGAGGACTTTGTACAAAGTTACAGGGTCTGGTCTGTGCATGAGTCTTGATCCTCACTGCTCAGTGTTTGCAGCCCTCTCAGATAAAGGATAGTCACACCCACAGATCACTCTAAGAAAGAAACGAGATGGAGTTGAGAGTGGAGGAGTTCAGTTTCAAAGTCAAGATTTCCAAGTTCCTCCCTCTCAGCCCACATGTGGAGAGAGTGCTCTTCAGAGCATTTGGTGAGGTTTCTGACTCACATGAAGGGCACAAGGACTCTCAGCTCTCGCTCATACGATACAGGAGAGCTGTGTTCTTCTGGAGGGCAGCTTGCAGCCTGGCAGGACTCCCCAGAGAGACAGTCAAGAGTGCTAACAACGGGAGAGTCAGATCATTCCCCCACCAGACGAGACGTCTTGCTGCCTGGAAAGGTGGAAGAGGACTAGGACACATGCCCCTGCTATGAAACTGCTATAAAAAAAGCTCCACACAGGACCCATTGGGTCAATGCCCTAAATGCAGCTGAACTCCCTCCTTCAGCCCGTAGAGCATGAGAGCAAGAACCAGAGCAGCACAGAGAGGTAGAGAAGCAAGGAATACCGTTACCCTCCTACCAAAGGGAAAGCAGTGAGAGACAGACGAGCAGTCTGGAAAGCCTTCCCTTCACCCAGCTGAGCACACGACCTCCCAGATGGCAACATCACAGGACAGTTGCTCCCACTCCTTTGTTGCATAGTGGGAAATAGGCACATCGCAGGAGAAGTGCACCTCTCCTCTGCTGGAGCTCAGGCTGCTGAGGAGGGTGCTCATTCCCTGCACCCCTGGCCCTGAGGGCAGAGGCTCTGCTGGTGGGAGAGGAGACACAGGGGGCTTAGTTAGAGGAAGGTGTCTGCATTGAAGGGGATGACAGGGAGGTCTCCAAATTCCCCTTCCCCCCAACACACACAACATTTCTGCTTCTCATTTCCTCTTATTCACTGACCATATCTTAACTGCTTGGAGCTTTTCCTCCTGGGAGCTGCTTTTCCCTCCTAGGTCTTTTCCCAGCCAGCACTTAGCAAACAGTAGGAAAGTGCAAGTCCCAGGAAAGTACTTATCTTTAAGGTAACCCCTGTCCCTTCCTTGATTGTCCTCTAATAAAGGCCTATTGAAAATATTCTGGAGTGAGCTGGAGCTGAGAGCAGCCCTGACCAACGCAGCACCCTCTCCTCCCACTCCCCCCTCCCAGTGGGTCACTCCTCCCACTCAGAGCTTCTCCCTGCACTGCTGTTGGGAGTCTCCTGGACAGGCTGAGCGCTGACCCTCAAGGGCAGCAGAGTCACTGTACCAGACACACAGCACACTGAGGCACAGGGATATTGCTCTGAATTACATCCCTGGGTGGAGCTGGATGCACTCTCTGGTTTCACATCCCTGTACCAGCCCTGGAAGGAAGTAGCTGTGATGTCCTGTCCCTCTGATCACTTAGCAATGAATGCCTGCTCTAAAGCACCACCTCCTCCAAACAGCAGAAGCTGGGAGAGCTGCCCCAAGAGACCCTTTCAGCTGTGGAAGGTGTCAGATCCAGAAGAACTCAGTAGAAACCACAGCAGCAATGTGGCCCTGCAGCCAGAGGCTCACTGTGTCAATGACTGTGAAGATTCCTCCCTGTAGCGAGCTCTCAGCTGTCCTCCCTTTCCCAACTCTCTTTAGCTTCTGAGTCGCTCATCTCATGCTGGTGCCTGCAGGCAGTGCCCTTAGTCTTGCTGCTCCTTTAAGAGGAGCTGCTCCTGGACACAGCTGTCTCTCTGTAACACCTGCCAGATTGCCATGGGTCCCGTGGTCCCAGGAGCCAGACCCAGCTTAGCAGCAGAAGATCAGCGAAAGATGTGACTTTCCCTGTCTGCTGTGCACCCTCAAGATGTTCCTTGGGCTCCAGGGCTGGCAGTTGCTGAAAGGTCAAGAGGTCACCCCTGAGAAATGTCCACTGAAGTAGACTAAAGTAATCACCAATGGTCCCTGTCTAAACCATGGGGAGAAACTGAGTCGAACACTGCAGTTTGCCTCATACAGAACAGTTTTCCAAGAGAGGTGGAAATGTCTCTCTCTAGAAGGCCCTCCTCCCATCTCATAAGAAGACAGGACACCAGCACCAGGACAAGAAGGAAGTTCCTTTCCTTATGCTTCAGGGACTGATTTACAGGAGTGAATCAATATATCTAATGCCCACTGAGAAACCCCTGGGATGGAGTGTGATTCAGGACCCTCCCATGCACTCCACAAACTCACAGGACATGGGATTCACCTTGCGCAAGTTGTAGTGTGCACTAAAATGCCTGTCTGCGTGGGACAGAGGGCCCTGGACAGGCAGGAGGAAGGAGTTGCCAGGAATCTCATGAAATTCAGCAAGTATAAATACCAGGTTCTTGCACCTGGGACAGACCAAGACATTGCAAAGACACAGGCCGGGGACTAGGCTGTCATGGAGCAGATCTGCTGAAAAGGACCTGGGGGTCCTGGTGGGCAGAAGGCAAAATATGAGACAATCATGTGCCCAGGTAGCAAGGAAGGCCAAGGGTGTCCTGGGCTGTGTGAACAGGAACACAGACAGGAGATTTGTGGAAGCGGTGACCCCTCTCTACTACTCACACCTTTAGAGAAGGTGTACACTTCTGCATGCACTTTGGGGCTCCTTGGTCCTATAAAGATGGTGATAACTGGGAGGAAGTTCAGCAGAAGGCCCCCAAGGTGGTCTCAGAGCTGGAGCACCAGATCTGTGAGTGAACAGGGCTTGTTCAGCCTGGAGAAGAGATGCCCCTGGAGGGACCTAATAGAAGCCTTCCAGTACCTAAGAGGAGGCCCTTAAGAAGATGAAGCAAGGCTATTTATCATGGTCCATGCTGCAAGGACAAGAGACAATACCTTCCCATATAAACATCCCACCCATGTTTATTCATCCCCATTGGCCCTGGTTTTGCTTGCTTTGTACCCTCACTTGGTATTTCCAAGATTATTGCCCTAATAAGTCCTATTTCAGGCAGGAATTCCATTAAACTAGAACCTCCTTTTATTACTTGTGCTGCCCTGCAATTCTGTTTGTTGCTACCTTCTTAGAGGCACCACAAGTCAGCCTGAGCCCTCTGCACATGCACATTACAAGCTGGTGTTCCCGAGCTTCATTCTGGAGGACCTTGAGAAACCTGTATATTCAGCCAACAGAAACCTCATGAAGTTTTACAAGGAGAAGGGTCAAGTCCTGCACCTGGGGCAGGATAACTCCATGCTTCAGGGCAGGTTGGGACATTATCAGCTGAGAAGTGCCCCTGACGTGAAGGGCCTGGGTGTTATGAGAAATGCTATGTGAGCCAGTGAGGCACAGTCATTGCAAATAAGGCCAAGTGACCATGAGCTGCATGAGGAGGAGTGTGGCCACCCACACAAGGGGAGCCATTATTCCCCCACAGCTCAGCCCTGGGTTGATGACACCTGGAGTAGTGTGTCCCTGAATGGGTCTCCCAGGCACCTTTCTTGGTAGTGAGAAGCAGCACAAGTAAGGGAAAGAGTCACAATCTGCAGCTTGGGAGGTTCAAACCAGACATTAACAGGAATCAGTGTCACTCGAAGAGCAGTGCTGTGGTGCTACAGGTCACCCAGAGGGAGTCTGTGATCAGCCCCTGGCTCTGTGTTTCAAGGAACAGTCAGTGAAGACAGGGAGACATAAGTAACAGGAGGGAGATCCCGAGGTGGGAGTAAGATAGGGAAGCATCTTGGGTATCTACAGTCTGCAGGCACCCAGCAGGAGGTGTGGGACACTGTAGGACAGTCTGGTGGAGACAGTGGAGGGCAATGGCATGCAGTAGAACCTGAAAGAGCAGAGGTCTTTGTTCTATGGCTGTTGTCTCTGTCACTGAGGCCTACCAGGAGACTTCATGACCTCACTGTCCCCTTCCCACCAGGTGACCCCAGGAGGTGTTGTGTCATGGTTGGGCACTTGAGCTTGCACATCCCCACCTGCACAGTGCCCCAGGAGCAGCCCTGGGCAAGTTATAGGGGAAAGGATCTCCCTTCTCAGGAGCTGGGTGTCTGCGATCAGCCATTTTGCTTGCTAAACCACGTCAAGGGGAGATTCGGCATCAGAGTCACCTGCACGTTGCCTTCGCCTACCTGTAATCAGTGCTTCCAACTTTCTTCTCTAAGCAGCCCCTKGGGAGTCTTTCTTGCTAACAGCCCTCAGTGGGACCCATTAATGCTCTGTGTAACTTTTGGCTCTGCTTCTGACTTTGACTTGAATGTTTTGTTCAGTCTCCTCTCAGTAGCTGAGGTTGGTGGACTCAGCACCAAATACACCATGCAGCTCATTAAAATGCAAAAAAGCCCTGGGGAACCTCGTCTCTCTCTGGAATTTTCTTCTAGTCTTGTATGGTTAATTGTAGAGGTTTCAGGAAAGGAGACTTTAACAGCATGGAAGTATTTCTACTTTAAAAATTTTATTATTATCATTATTATTTTTCAAGTTAAAGAGTAAGTGATAGCAACATTCTCCAGTCGATACTGATCCAGAGTGTCCCCTAATGAAGTCCAGACATGTAGGAAAAGCAGTGTCCCAGTGGTCAGGCATCGTTCACACAGACTTCTTCTCCATCTAACCACCCCTACTGCTGCTCTCATCAGCCACCTGGGACTTCCATCACTCTTGCTAAAGCCAAACTTTTCCCATCAAAGTTTTCCAACTCAACTGTACAGCTCATATGCCCCAGTTCCCACTTGCTTTCCTTAAACAACTAGTTGCAGACAGACGTAGAGGTTTTACATTTTTTTTAATTGCAAACAAACAAAGAATAAAGCATGATAGAGTTTCATAAAAAAAATACACTCCTCCACACTATGCTAAGTCTGAGCTGCCTCCAATGAAGTCCACGTTCCACAAGCGACAGCCTTACTAGAAACTGTTTGGAGAGATAAGAAATGATAGATATGATCACAATTAAGGACGTGGCTAAAGGGAAAGACTAGTGAAAGATGGAGCAAGCTTGAAACTCACTGAAGTGCAAATCAGTAGCTCGGTATCTGAATGAACCAAGAGTATGGGGAGGAGGAAAACTGGAAGCAATGGGAAGTTACAATGTCCAGCCAGAGTGCTGTAAAGGTGATGTTCGAAATTGTCCATTTAATCAGGCCATTTGGAAATAGAAGAGAGAGTCACGAAGCTCCTGGGGGTCCTGGGCCATGCTGGGGGCAGTGCTGCTCTTGGGGATCTCTGACTGGGCTGTGCTGCTCTACAAAAGTCTGTGCCGAGACAAGGAGGATCAGGAAGGTTGGTGGTAGGGATGTTCCCAAGCTGCAGTAACTGCAGAGCTGGGAGTTGGTTACCTCCCAGATTTCTGAATGAGCCAAAATGCAGCTCCGGAGGCACTGCACTGCCTTACAGGCTCTGCACTGGAGCCTGGGCAGCAACACTGMARCRTGTGGGCATGTCCTGAGAAGMCCAGGGTCAAAAATGTGGGAGATGCAGGGAGCCAGGACTGTACAGTCCCTTGAGAGAACCAGGATGCTTGCAGGTCCCATGGACTGTACCCAGGGGAGAAGCACTGCCCTGAGGCAATGCTGAAAAGCCCAACTGAAGAGTGAAAATAGCTTTCCGCAGGCCCAGCCAGAAGGAAAGCTGGACAAAATTYATGGGAAWTGGGAAATCTCCCCCAGGTTTGCTACTTGGCCTCATCCATGGCTTTGGAGYRTAGCACRYACCAGGGTCCTSAAGAAAGCCTTCCRATGGATGTGTGATAAGGACAKRTYTACTGTTTTCTGRCTTATGATCACTATTTTAAGGACCCCAGACCCAGCTGAGGACTTCTGAAATGAACGAGCCTGCTTTGATGCCAGTGGAGGAAGGCTGCGTCCTGCTCCATATTGTCCTACCTCCTGCTTCTACGAGGACAGCAACCCACAGCAGAAACACATGTTTTTGATCCTGTCCTTGGAAAATGCCAAACCCCAAACTAATCCCCAAAACCCTAGATAACTGCACAGGCCTCCCCTGTGCAGACACTTGTCGGTGTAGGGCCACAGAAGTGACCTCTCCAGTGCCCCATCTGAGAGATTTCAGAGCCTTTGCCACTGTCTGGAGACATTTCTGAAGAATTTATCAGAAATTTTTGGAACATAACTGGGATGAGGAGAGGGGAAATGTCCCAGCTCTCTCCCTGGCTGTGCCATTTCCATGGCAGTGACCTATGGAGCCCCCTGATGACGCAAGCTGAAGTCACAGTGGGATGTGCCGCACCACAGGGAGGTCTCCCCAGTGACACGGCAGTGCCATCACCTCGCTGAGAGTACACTGGGAGCAGGTGGGCACTGCTCATGTGCTCCTCACTGCTGCCCTTCGAAGCTGGTCCAGGGTGAGGAGTGGGGACGGGAGGTGGCAGGAGCACATTTGGGCTGCTTGTTCACAGGCAGAGGAGCAGGGACACATTGGAGAGGAGTTTGGGGTATGAGACGGGAAGGGTGTCCCTTCTTCCCAGCTGGACAGGTGAGCCAAGGACAAAGGGGCAAATGAGATGGAGGACCCAGACCATCAGTCCAGATGACCGTTCCTTGATCCCAGTGCTCCTGGGGCTCTCTGCCAAGGTTAAGGGATTTGGGAGCTCCTTCCTGAGGTATCACATAGAGACTATTAATTGCAAAAGATGGCTTTGGATCTTGGGCTGTGGGGGTGGCTGGAAAGGGTGCGGGCTGCCACAAGAGCCCTGCCTGAGAGTCTCACCTGGCTCAGGGGACAATGTGGCAGCCAGGTCCTGTAGCTGGGGCTGCCCTGAGCGCTAGGGCTCCTGTGGGACCAGCTCCTTCTCCTTGTGGAGGGTGGCGGCAATCCATGGCCAGGTTTCCCTGGAAGTAGGTTCCCCTTTGGGATCTGGCTCTGGCAGGAAAGGGGTCCTGTGTCCTGAAGCTGGGCTGTCCTGCAGCTCCCATGGGGCTCTCAAGAGCCTAGGCAGAAACTAACCTTTTTTTCAGTAATAACTGGTATCTAAAGTGTGCTTAGCTGCACTATGAACATCGTGAGGCCATGAGGTGAGTCAAGGAGGCCGTTTAGGATCTGGCTTAGCCATGGGGGAGGCAGGAGGAGCTGTAGGTGGCAATAGCTATGTGGCCAGGGTGTGGGCAGGGAGGTCATGGCTCTCTGAGAGCTGTGCCAGAAAATGACCAGTGTCAAATCAGTTCTTTCTCAGTAGCTGACAGGCCAGCAGGGAGCACATGGCTCCACTCTTGATGATGAGGTCACTTCTGCCTCAGTACCTGATAGGCAAACTGCAGGAACAGGGCTTGGCTGGTGATGGTGAGGTCACTTGTGACTGCTGAACTGACTGGATCACAGCACAGCTGTGACTGTGAGGTGACTTGCAGCTGAGCAGCAGATGCAGCAGCAGCAGCTCCATGGCTGGGCCATGTGCTTTGGAGCTCACTTCTGCGTGATCAGCTGAGAGGTCAGCATTTGTCTCATGGCTGGGGAAGTTATGGTGAGGTGCCTGATGCACCTCAGCTCAGGGGCTTATTGACCAGTGACAGAGACATGGCTGTGGTGGTGACTGCGAGGTCATCTCCTTGTGAGTTCCTGAGAGGCCAGCAGCCAGCAAATAGACCTGGATGTCGATTAGGAGGTCTCTTCTGTCAGAGGACCTGACTGGCCAGCAGTAGCAAACAGCTGGGGAAGTGACCTTGAGGAAACCAATGACTCAGAAGCCCTGAGTCCAGCAGCAGGCATCTGCTGGGAGCGTGCACTTGTGTGGGCATGTGAGGCAAAAGAGAGAGATGGGAGCTGGTGTGGTGAGCCCCCAGGAGAGCACTTGCTCTCTGCTTCCCGGAGGTGGGAAGTGGGCAGGCACAGGGTTGTGCCTGGCTGTTCAAAAGCAGTTCCTGTTGCAAGGTCTTGGAGGGCAGGAAGGGAATGGGAGGGCAGGAGAGTTGGGCTTTGTGTGTTTTGCGGCCTCTGGTGGTCAGCTGCCTGCTGTCATGTGTACCTGTCCCTGATCTGTCCCTGCTGCAAAGGTACATGTTAGCTGGCCAGCCTTTGGGGAGCATCAGAGTGGTGGATGCAGATTTAACAGTGGCTGCATTCCCTGTGGTGGGGACAAGGGTGTCCCCAGTGGAGCAGTGCTGTGCATGGAGAGCCCTACCAAGATGGGGAGGAAAGGGCTAGWGATGGGGATTTGTGCTGGGGCAGTGGCAGCTGGCACAGGAGGCAGCGTTAGGCAGTGTTTGAGAGCAGAGCAGGGGACACAGGCCCTGGACGAGCAGGTGAGGAATGGCAGGAAGTGGTCTCAGCACCAAAGCAGGGAAGAGAAAGTGCAAAGAAATATTGGGAAGTAAGGCCAGAGGAAGGCCAGGAAGAGGTCTGAGTACTAAGCTGAGGCACAGCTGCTGAGTGCTTCCATCATTGGGTGTGATGGTGCCCTCAGATGTCCTGCAGTAATGCCCCACACTCCACTCAGTAGCCATTGATAGCCCTGCTGCCCGCAGAGGGCAGCATTTGTGCCCAAGGACGCCCTCCAGAGAGCCTGCAGAGAGCCCTTGGCTGCAGCCAGCTGTGTGCCAGCTGCAAAGCCTGGCAGACTGGCCGGGGCCTGGGAGGCTCCACCTCTTCTTCTGCCCCGGGGCATTGCGGCTGCTTTGTTAGGTGACAGCACAGTGACATCGGGGACCCCAAGCCACACCATAGACTCCCCTGCCAATGGTTCACTGGCCCAGCATCAGCGTGCAGCACGAGGTCCCTGGGGTGCCAGTCCTCATGCTGCCTATCTCCAAGATGCCAGGGCAGCTGGGCCTCTCCTTGTGAAGCTGCACATCTCCTGTGTGTGGCCAGGAAAGCCTGATGGGTTCCTTCCTCTGTGCTGCTGTGCACACAGAACAGCAGCAGGTCCAGGAAAGCAGTGCTCTCTCTCCTGGACACGTGTTCACGATGAACACCACCTCTTGAAGGTTGCCAGCATTTACTGTGACTGTCAACACGAATACCACGCACTGAGAGTGCTGCTGCCAAACCTCCCAGCTACTGATGTAAGCAGGTTGTATCACAGGTGCCCAGGATTTTCCAAAAGGCCAAGACTTAAGCCCCATCTCTGCAATAGACTCACGAAGCAAGCACTTCCTGACTGACCTTTAAGTCTGTTGAAGACAATCAACTCATGGAGCTAGGGGAGAGTCACAGGTGTGCCTAGCTGCCTGTTTGAAGAAGAACTCAAGTCAGCATTCACATTAGTCTCTGCAATGCCCATGCAGGTGACCAGAGATTGAGAAGCTGTTGTTCCAACCAACGTGGTGAAGCACACGTGAGGAGGTTTGTCCGTTATGTGATAAAGCCTTCTGCGAACATTTTCCTGGCTTCCCCCATCTGCCTCCCTTGATAGCATCAATGAAAGGAAAAGGCAGTGATCGAGACTCTGGAAGCACAAAGGCTTGAGCCCTTTCTGGAGTTGGAGGAAATGCAGGAAAGTTCTGATTGAGCAGTGGTTGGCATAGGCGCCGTTTACTGCAGTCAGCCTCTTTACTAAACCTGGCACTCAGCTACCTCACAGCTTGGCAGAAGTTTTCTGGGGCCTTGTACATGCACCACTGTCTTCTTGTGTGCATACCACCTGGTTCAGCAGCTAGTTGCTAGCTGGACAAGACATCTTCTTGGGTATGCCTGGTCTCTTTTCCAGAGACTCAACTGGAGTTGAGGCCCAGAGACAGCAGCCAAGAACGCATGCAGATCATCCAGTGTGTTTGTGGCAGTGAGACCCAAGTACATTTTATAGTACCTCACCACCTGGCCTGCAGTGCCTGACCACCTCACCTAGCCCCTGCCCAACCCAGACTGTGCCCCGCATGGGTTTTAGCAGATAGCATGCTGTGGGGTCTTCTGGGGTCTTGTGCAGAAGACAGACCATGCAAGGCAGGCCTTTTCCCCTCCATCGGGATATGGAGACATGCAAAAGGATGGAGCTGGCCATGGACCACCTCATGGCTGGGATACGCTGCCAGTGCTGGAAGGGCTCGTCTGGGGTGATGACCGTGGGGCTGCTTCCACACTGTGTGCATATGTAGTGAGAGCACCTTCGGGAGATCGGGTGAGGAGTCAGTCTGGCAGAGTGCATGACCACAGCCACAAAGCGTGTTCTCTGCACACTGAACAAACTCCTGTCAGGGTCAGATGTGGATATTCCCTTTGGTCAACAATGTCTGGCTGCTTCTCAGCCAGTAGCTGCTCAAGCTTAGCCCAGCTGAGGTAGTTCTAGTAGACTTAATGGGCCCTTAGGATACAAGTCAAGTCCCACCTGGGCATCCAACCTATGCATCCAGCAGGCTTCCATCAGCGACCCCCAATGCCAGGCAGTTTCTGGGGATCCCCAAGCAGTCTGGAGTGTAAATCTTCCATTAAATCTATCCTGATTAACTCTTCATGAATCTTGAGTGTTTCTCTATGCTGATATTCAACACTCCCTTTCCTGCTTTGAGGTCACAGCATGCAACACAGGGAGCAACCTGAGCTCTTCTCCTCTGCACTCACCATGTCTTGGTGCCTTTCCCAGGAGAACTGCATTTGCCCAGCAAGCACATAGCTCTGCTCCCACACTGCCATTCACATGCAGAGGCTGCCTGCTGGCATTTTTTCTCTCCTGGGCCCTGACCAGCCCAGCCAGCCCCTCCTCGACTCTCCCCAGCTCCGCTGTCCTCTCCCCAGTCCAACCAGCAGAGTAGCCCAGGCTGCTAGTGGCCCCACAGCAGTGCTCACCACAGGGGGCTGTGGAGCTCTGTGTGGGACAGAGACGGGTGTCAGCCTCCACATCAGCCCCTGGTCAGGCCAGCAGTGGCACAAGGAAATGGAGGCCAGTCACTCCATGTCCCCACTGCTCCCATGACCAGGAGATCCTTAACCCTGGCTGCCTCCAGCCCCTCTGGCCAGCCCCTCTACCCAGGACAGCACGAGAGTCTTGACCCCAGTGTGCCTCAAGCAGCTCCAGTGACAAGCAGCCTGCCTCAAGCTGACAAACATAGAAACAGGTCTTCATTTATTCCTCCCCACAAACACACCCTCATTTCTTTGGTCTCCTCCAGAGGTGTCTCTGCTTCCCAGAGAGCCTTTCCCCAGGTGAGTGTGTCTGTGCCAGCCAGGCTATCCATTCCAGTATCGCTCCCCTGGGCTCCACACAGGACCCTGGGCTGGTGGTGCTCCTCTGCAGGGCAAGGGGGCAATAGAGCCCCAGGATGGCTCTGCACTGGACATGCTGCTCAGGGCAAAGCCAGCTGGACCAACAACACTGCACCTGACAACCTCCTGCCCTTGCCAGAGTCTGTGGCTGCGGAGCATGGATGGAGCAATCACAGGGCATTTCCCATTGCTCAGCATGTGTTCAGAGGCGTCACTAGACCCAGTACACTCCCTCTCGTGAGAATGATGAGCTCTCATTTGATGCATTCTTTGGTTTGGCCCTTTACCTGTGGGTGACTCCACTTGGCTTTAGGAGTCCTCACTCACTGCCCATCCCAGCCACACGCTGTCCCTGGAGACACCCTGTGCTCTCTGGGTGGCTCCATATTCCCTTTCCAGAAGGATGGGTATCTCTCACCAGCCCTCTAATATGTGTGACAGTCCCCAGCAGACACTCATTGACCATTCACCCTGTATAGGGGCCCTGGGCACCCACAAGTGAGGGCTAAATGCTCCCCACATTCCCTCACACATCACCCAAAAGAGCTGAAACACCTTAGCCCATGGAAATCCCAGTCACGGCAAGAGGGCCTTTTTGGTGCAATTCCCTGAGCACATTCATGGCTTCTGCTGGGGAAGAAGAGCCCAGCCTTCAGGCATAGTAGTAAGGAGATCCCCTTTATTACAGAGATGCTACTTGGGAGGCCAGGTCTGGCACAGTGACAGGAAGATTTACAGAAGGCCGCTGGGTCACACAGCAGGGATTTGTGACTCTGGAAAAGCAGCATGAATTCAAACATTTGTACATGACTCTCAGGCAGAACTCCCACAGCACAAGAGTTGCCTGAGATAGACTGTAAGTGGCTTGTGAGGAGAAATGGGCAGCTCATTGCTGCTGAACTAGTAGCGGCTGAAACAGTTTCCTCACTGCCTCCTGGAGCTCCTTGTTCCTCATGCTGTAGATGAGCGGGTTCACGGTTTGAGGTACCATGGAGTACAGAACAGTCACCACTAGATCCAGAGATGGGAAGGAGATGGAGGGGGGCTTCAGGTAGGCAAACAGTGCAGTGCTGATAAACAGGGAGACCACGGCCAGGTGAGGGAGGCACGTGGAGAAGGCTTTGTGCTGGCCCTGCTCAGAGGGTATCCTCAACACAGCTATGAAGATCTGCACATAGGACAGCACAATGAAAATGAAACACCCAAAGACTAAACAGGCACCAGCCCCTGTAATCCCAACTTCCCTGAGGTAGGATTCTGAGCAGGAGAGCTTGAGGATCTGGGGGATTTCACAGAAGAACTGGTCCACTGTGTTGCTTTGGCAGAGCGGTATTGAAAATGTACTAGCAGTATGCAGCACTGCACAGAGAAAGCTGCTGCCCCAGGCAGCTGCTGCCATTCTGACACAAGCTCTGCTGTCCATGAGCGTGCCATAGTGCAGGGGTCTGCAGATGGCAACGTAGCGGTCATAGGCCATGACAGTGAGGAGAGAATACTCTGCTGAAAAAAAGAAGACAACCAGGAAGACCTGGGCAGCACATCCTAAGTAGGAAATGGACCTGGTGTTCTTCAGGGAATTGGCCATGGATTTAGGGACAGTGGTGGAGATGGAGCTGAGGTCAAGGAGGGCGAGGTTGAGGAGGAAGAAGTACATGGGGGTGTGGAGACGGTGGTTGCAGGCCACAGCTGTTATGATGATGCCGTTGCCCAGGAGGGCAGCCAGGTAGATGCCCAGGAAGAGGGAGAAGTGCAAGAGCTGCAGCTCTCGTGTCGCTGCAAATGGCAGGAGGAGGAAGCCATTGAGGGCGCTCCCATTGGACATTTGCTCTGCCTTGGTTCAGGGCACTGTCCAAGGAGGAAAAGGCACAGACAAGTCAGAACAGGCTTCTCTGAGTAAAACCCACCGCACTCCTCATAGCACCCCCTACACACACCTTCCTTCTCTCCTTCACCTTGTTTGGCTTCTTTCCTGACCCCTGATTTGTGCTGTGTTTATAGTGGCAGGGCCTCTGCCCATGGGCCCCAGAGGAGTCAGCCCTGCTCTGCAGGGGGACACAAATGGAGGTGTCAGACTGCCCTGTATATTTGCTGGGGATACCTGGGGATGGACATCATGAGCTGAGTGAAGGGGAATCTGTTCCGGTGACCTAGGAGGAACATTCTCTTTTTAGCACTGAGAGAGAGGATACAGTGCTCATGGCAGATGCGTCTGAAAGCCAAGTTTGTTGTGAGGGATTCATGTTTCCCAGACTTGCCCTCCTGAACAAGGGTGTCTGTATCTGGATCAGCTGCATCACCTTCTATTCCAGCAAGGGAAAGACACAGTGCAGAGAAGGCAGGGGCTGACCCAACCCTTCCTAGACATCTCTGTCCCACTGAGACGGAATCTGCCCTCACACCAGTTTACCATCTTCATTCTTTCCCCGGACACTGTATTGGAGTGGGAAGTTACTGCCTCCTTTACCCCAGAGAGCAGGAGAGCAAGAACTAAACCAGCACAGAGAGGTGAGGAAACAAGGAGCAACAAGGTGATGCTCCTACCAGAGGGAAAGCAAGGAGTGAGACACAGATAAGCACTCATGAAAGCTCACGAAAGTCTTCACCCTCCTGAGCACACCACTTCCCAGATGGCAACATCGCAGGACAGTCGTTCTCTGCCCCTTTGACACACAGTGGGAAATGGGCA
Source organism: Rhea americana (assembly GCF_003343005.1). Lineage (NCBI taxonomy): Eukaryota > Metazoa > Chordata > Aves > Rheiformes > Rheidae > Rhea > Rhea americana. Next base: position 29,784 of record NW_028186882.1, read on the forward strand.
CRTTGCAGGAGACATGCCCCTACCCTCTGCTGGAGTTGTGGCTGCTGAAGAGGGGGCTCATGCCCTGGACCCCCCAACCTTGAGGGTAGAGGCTCTGCTAGTGGTAGAGCAGACACAGGGGGCCTCATTAGAGGAAGCTATCTGCAATGAAGGGGAAGACAGGGAGATCTCCAAATTGTCCCCCCAACACACACACATGCACACACATTTATGCTTCCAGTTTCCTCCCATTCGCTGATCATATCTTAACCACTCAGAGCTTTTCCTCCTGGGAGCTGTTTCTCTCTCCCATGTCTTTTCCCTGACAGCACTCTGCAAACAGTAGCTAAATGAAAGCACAGACTCAGCAGAGCCCTTATCTTTAAGGTAACCCTTGTCCCTGCCTTGAGTGTTGTCTAGAAAAGGCCTGTTGGACATATTGTGGGGGTGAGCTGGAGCTGAGAGCACTCCTGACCCAYGCAGCACCCTCTCAGCAGGAGAAGGAACATGCACTGCTGAGGGTCACTCCTCTCACCCAGAGCTTCTTCCCACAGCACTGTGGGGAGCTCCCTGGGCAGGCTGAGTACTGATCCTTGCAGGTGGCAGAGTCTCTGCCCTGGACACACAAGACTCTGGGCTTCAGGGTCACTGTTCTGAGTCACAAACCTGGGCAGACCTGGCTGCCCTCCCTGGCTTCACAGCCCTGCACCGTCCCATCTTACCCTGTCCCTCTGGCTGTACACCAATGAATGCCTGCTCTAAAGCACCACCTGCTCCAAACAAGAGAGGCTGGGAGAGCTGCCCTGAGAGACCCTTTCAGCTGTGGAAGGTKCCAGCTGCAGAAGAACCTGCCAGGAACCACAGCAGCAATGTAGCCCTGCAGCCAGAAACTTACTCTGTGAACGACTGTGAAGATTTCTCCCTGTAGCAAGCTCTCGGCTGTCCTCCCCTTCCCAAATTGCTTTAGCTTCTGAGTCACTCATCTCATGCTGGTGCCTGCAAGCAGTGCCTTGAATCTTGCTGCTCCTTTAAGAGGAGCTGCTCCTGGACACAGCTGTCTCTCTGCAGTGTCTGCCAGGTTGCCATGCGCTCCTGCAGTCTCAGGAGTCAGGCCCAGCTCAGGAGCAAAGATCCAGCTAAAGACATGACTTTCTTTGTCCCCTGTGCACCCTCACGATGTTCCCAGGGCTGACAGTTCCTGAAAGGTTGCAAGGTCACCCCAGAGAAATGTCCACTGAAGTAGACTAAAGTCATCTCCGGTTGTCCCTGTCTAAACAGCAAGGGGAGACCTAGTCCCGCACTGCAGTTGATCTCATCGGAAAATGGTTACCTGTGAGAAGGGGAAATGTCCCACCCTAGAAAGCTTGACTCCTACCTCATAAGAAGACAGGACACCTACATCATTTACTTGCGTTTCAGGGACTGACTTGGAGGCGTTAATCTAATTCACCTATGCTGTTGAGAAGTCCCTGGGTTGGAGTGGGATTYAGTTCCCTTCTGCGTGCTCCACAAACTCATAGGGCATGGGATTCCCCTTGCCCAAGTTTTGAGGTGCACAATATGCCTGCTGCATGGGAGCTTCTTGTCTAAGCTGCCATTGTAATTAGTGGAGAGGGAGTATAGGAGTCAGCTGTGCACCAAGAAGTGCCTTCTCACATTTGAGGTGCCAGAGGTGGTCCAAGGCATGTGCCACTGTCTGCCTACACCTGATGGAGCAACTATGAGACCCACATCCTTCTAGAGCGTCAGCTGGCGACCAGGTGGAGATTCTCCTTGGCCATCTGAAAGGACACCTGCTGCAAGAGCTCTGCTCACTCTGAAGCCCAGACACATGCAGATCCCAACACTGCAAAGACCTCATGTAATTCTGTGCACACACTTGATTCAATGCAATGGCAAGAGGCCTGCAGGGCCATGTCAGGTGCAGGGCGTGCAGCACAACCACCATGTTTCTAGCAGGCACAGCACAGGACCTACAGGAAAATCATGCCCTTTTGGAGGGGTTGCTGGGCAAACACCCCGTGGCACCTTGGATTTCCTACTTCTTCCCAGATTCCCACCACTGCCTTCAGGAAAAGTCCATCCCGCCTACATCCCAGCATGCTGCAATGATGGAAGGCACATCATGCCAAGGTCTCCACACATATGCCTATATTCTCCTTTCTGCAAACCTTTTCTGATTCCCACTGATATGAACAGGGACTGTGCTAAGGATGCAACCACACCACGGCTTGATTGCTGGCTGTGCAGGCCCAGGGACTTTCTCAATGGCACCTTGTCCTTCCTGGACATCCAGTCATTCCATCACAGGCCCTAAGGCCTGTTGGCCTGTTCCTGAAGTCATGGTGGGCATCAAATACCKCTCCTGCCACAGCTGCACAGCTCAACTCTGTTTCTGCCTGGCCTTGGGTACTGCAGGGTTTACTCTCTTAGTGGGCGCCTCATCATTACATCACTACCTGCTATCTCTGTCAGCAGGTCTCTGCTTTGAAGTGGGACCTTTGCATTTGGTGTCCTTGGCTCACAGAGACAAGCCTGTGCTCAGCCCTGGTGCCACAGCTGAGGCTCTGCAGCCCCAATATACACAAATGCACAAAGCCTGGGGCAGAAACAGCAGGAACTAGAGATGCCCAGGCTGTCACAGAACTGCCACATTTTGAAGCACCTTGAGGAAGTCTGTGGATCACAAACCCTGATTCCCTTGGGGAGACTTTAAGCTCCCTGATTATCAGTGGGAGGACAGTGCAGCAGGGGTCAAACAATCCAGGAGGATTCTGGAGGGTATGTGGGACAATTTCCTAGCACAACTAAGCCAGATATTTCAACAAGGCTGATGCTTTCCTGGACTTGACACCTGCAAAGAAGGAAGAACTGATCAGAGATGACCTACACAGTGTCAGCCTTGCCTGCAGTGGCCCTGAAGTAGTGAAGTTCCAGATCCAGAGGGGAATGAGGAGGAAGAGTGGCAGAGTCCAGACTCTGGAAGTTAGAAGAACGGACTTGACCTACTGGGGGGACTAGTGGGAGGGTCCCATGGGAGGCAGCTTGGAAAGGCAGAGGAGCTCAGGAAAGCTGGCAGGTCTGAAAGAACAGCATCCTCCAAGCTCAAGAATGGCCATGCTGATACCAAGAGAGCAAGAAGACATCTCAGAAGACAGGCAGCTGAATAGAGAACTCATAGCTAAAAATGATAGAAAAATGTGGCACCCAGGAATGGGAAGCAGGGAGAGGYTGCAAAGGAGCAATTTAGAAATACTATCCAGGGAAGTCAGGAAGCAGCTAGAAAAGCTAATGCTGCTCTAGGCAGACACTTGCAAGGGATGTCAAGGGCACAAAGATGAGCTCCTATTGCTTGAGCAAAAGAGAAAGAATAACAAGGGAAATGTTGGCGCATGGATGAATGGGTCAGGGAATCTGCTAATAGCAGACGCAGACAGGTCTGGGGAACTCAATGCCTTTGTTTCAGTCTCCACCAACAAGGTCTGCCAGGCCATGGTGCCTGGAGTCAGGACTCCTGAGGAAAAAACAACTAGCAGTACTTAAGGCTTGAGTCAGGAATTACTTGAAAGACCAGAAATTTATGGGACTGGATGGGCTGCATCTGAGGATGCTGAGAGCTCGCCACTATCTTGCAAGGCCTCTCTTTATCTTCTTTAGGGGGTTATGGAAATAGGGGAGGTGCCAATGACTTCAGAAAGGCAAGTGTCACATTTAAAAAAGGCCGTAAGGATACCTGGGGAACTACAGACTGTTCAGCTTTGCTTTGATGAAGAGAATGTCMTGGAACAATGTCATGTTCTCTCTGACCACATTTCTGGATAAACGATGGAGAAAAGGGGGAAAGGGAACAGTCTGCATGGATTTCCTTAGCATAAATCATGCTTCACCAGCCTGATGGCCCTCTATGTTAAAAGAATTGTATTAGTGGATGAACAGAGAACAGTGAATGCCAGTTTCCTTGAATTTAGGAAGTCTTTTGACATTTTATCCCCTAGTATACTTCCATACAAGTTAGGACTTCATGGTCTGAATGGGTGGATAACCAAATGGTCAAAGAACTGGTTGCATGACTGGTCTCAGAGGGCAGTGGTGAAGGGGTAGTATCTCCTTCCGGGAGAGACCTGTCCTGTTTAAAACCTTTATGAATGGCCTGGAAGGAGCAACTTTCATCACATTCATAGGTGACTCCAAACTGGGTGAGGGGCACCAGTCTTATGCTGGAGGCCTGCCACTGAGAGGGCCCAGGACAGGCAGGAGGAATGGGCTGTCAGGAATCTCATGAAACCCAGCAAGGAGAAATGCCAGGTCCTTGTACCTGGGCCACACCAACACCCTGCAGAGATACAGGCTGGAGACTGAGTAGACATGGAGCAGATCTTTGAAAAAGGACATGAGAATTCTGGCAGAGAGAAGGCAAAATATGAATCAGTCATGTGGCCAGGCAGGAAAGAAGGTCAACAATATCCTGGGCTGTACAAACAGGAGTGMAGCCAGCAGGTCAATGGAGGTGATTATCCCTTTCTGCTCGGTACTTGTTATACAATTTGTACAATACTGTGCCCAGTTTTTGGCCCCCAATAGGAGGTCCTTGTATGAGGATGACATCAAGAAGATGCAGCCATGCTTTTCATTATGGTGACAATCTGAAGGTTGAGAGACAACAGCCGTATGTTGAAGCCCAAGAGGAACAGACTAGAGAGATGGAAAACTTTTTCCCCTGACAGGATAGTCAAGCATTGGCATGTGTGGCCCAGAGGAGCTCTGCTGTCTCCATCTCTGCAGGCTTTCAAGACTGGATCAAGTGCTCGGCAACCTCCTCTGAACCCATAGCTGAGGTGCACACCTGAGATGAGCACAATGTTGAGTTAGAGGTTTCCTGAGGTCTTGTGCAGCTTAAAAGGATCCCTTCCACCAAGGGTCTTCTTTAGTCAATGTTAGGGAGAACACTCAGCTCTCCTTGACCATAGAAGTAACTCAGAGAGAAGCAGGCTCAGATTAACTAGCTTTGTGGTCCTGCTCCAGTCGGGGATGTTCTGACACAAGGCTACTTGRCAGGTATTCAGGCCTCCCTGAACTGCCCTAATCACTCCTTTCATTCACTTTTTTTCCCTGTTTTTCTCTCCTACCATCCTCATACTTTCCCATACAAACACCTCTTTTAGCCCTTCTTTCCCTTTAGGCCCTGACTGTGCTTGCTTAGTACCTTCATTTCCCGTTTCTGAGATTATTG
>NW_028186883.1:0-2533 GCF_003343005.1 Rhea americana
GGTGTCTGAGCCCACGGAAGGGCCGAGATCCCGGGGGATCCCGGGGCTGTGGGAGAGAGGGATCCCCGGGGAGGTGTCTGAGCCCACGGAAGGACCGGGATCCCAGGGGATCCCAGGGCTGTCGGAGGCAGAGGTATCCTAGGAGATCCCGGGGGGTGTCTGAGCCTACGTAAGGGCCAAGATCCCCGGGATCCCAGAGCTGTGGGAAGGCTGGGATCGTGTGAGGTCCCGGYGGTGTCAGGGCCATGGAAGGGCGGGGATCACGGGGGATCCTGGGGCTGTGGGACGGCTCAGATTTGAGGGGATCCCCAGGGGTCTCGGTGTTATAGGAGGGCCGGGATTGTGGAGCGTCCCGGTGGTGTCAGGGCCACGGAAGGGCCGGGATTCCAGGGGGAGGGAAGGAGTGGGGTCCTGGGCGATGGCAAGGCAGGATCCTAGGGGATCCCGGTTGCTGCTGGGCTGTGAGAGGGCTGAGATCAAGGAGGATCCCTGGCTGAGGGAAGGGCCATGGTCCTGGGGAATCCTGGGCAACGTGGAGGATCACAGAAAGACTGGGATCCCAGGGGATCCTGGGCATTGCCAGGGCTGTGGGGGAACCATTATCCTGACGGATCCCAGGCTGAGATCCCAGGGGATCCCAGGCACCTTTGGTGCCGTGGCAAGGCCGTAATGCTGGTGGGGCAATGGAGATCCTGGAGATCGGAAGAGCGCACGGTGGATCCGGCACGGAGACATCGCCGCGGCCCTGCTCCCGGAGAAGCGGCTGAGGCTGGATCTGTCCCTGGAAAGGGATCTGCCAGGGGGCTGTGGCTGCAGAGCGGATCCATTTTGGGAACGTGACTGAGGCCAGGGACCAGCAGCTACGGCTGCCGCCGGATCCAGCTGCCCCACCGGATCCCCCGAAACCACCCGCAAAGGCGGGAGAGCGAGGCCAAGCAGGAGCAGCCCAGCGCCGGGGGGCTGGAGGGGGAGAAGGGAGAGGGGTCAGCCAGGCCGGGAGCCGGGCTATGCAGAGCTGATTCCTCGCCTTGACGGGGGGGATCTCATGTGATCCCTCGCATAATCCGCCGCGCCCCATTTCCCCGATCCGCCTCTCTCCGCAGGCTCAACATCGACGGCCTCCTGGTGTATTTCCCGTACGACTACATCTACCCCGAGCAGTTCTCCTACATGCTGGAGCTCAAGAGGACCTTGGATGCCAAGGTRCGGCCGGGATCGGGTGATCCCCGGCGGGCTGGGAGCCGCCCGGCCCCGGGGATGTCCCCRTGCCCCGTTGCTGGCGTGACGCCGCCGCTCTCCGCAGGGTCACGGCGTGCTGGAGATGCCCTCGGGGACAGGGAAGACGGTGTCGCTGCTGTCCCTCATCGTGGCCTATCAGCGGGTGAGCGGCGGCGGATCCCGACCGATCGCGGTCGATTCGGACAGATCCTAGCGCTGCCTCTCTTCTCGCCCGCCCCAGGCCCGGCCGTTGGACCTCACCAAGCTCATCTACTGCTCCCGCACGGTGCCGGAGATCGAGAAGGTGGGGTTGCGGGGCTGGAGGCGGCGAGCGGATCCCGGCGGGGATCTCCTGGCGGGTGTGTGCGCGGGGCGGTGGCGGCGGGTGGGGATCTGGTGGCCTGACTGCCGTCACCACAGGTGATCGAGGAGCTGCGGAAGCTCATGGATTTCTACGAGAAGCAGCTGGGGGAGAAGGTGCCGTTCCTGGGGCTGGCGCTGAGCTCCAGGAAGAACCTGTGCATCCACGCCGAGGTGGGCGGCGCGGTGGCTCTGGTGGCCCCCGGGGACGGCGTGGCAGATGGCGATGGGGGTGGCAGAGCCTGGTGGCCCCGGGACCTCTGGTGGCCGTTGCCCAATGGCTGTGGTGGCCCGGTGGCAACGCCTGGTGGCCCCAGTGGCGGTGGGGACAGGAGTGGCGGTGCCTGGTGGCCCCGGGAGCTCTGGCGGCAGCGCCCGGTGGCCCCCGTGGCCGTTGCCCAATGGCTGTGGTGGCCCGGTGGCAATGCCTGGTGGCCCCAGTGGCGGTGGGGACAGGGGTGGCGGTGCCTGGTGGCCTCAGTGGCGGTGGGGACAAGGGTGGCAGTGCCTGGTGGCCCCAGGAGCTCTGGCGGCAGCGCCTGGTGGCCCCCGTGGCCATTGCCCAATGGCTGTGGTGGCCTGGTGGCAACACCTGGTGACCCCAGTGGTGGTGGGGACAGGGGTGGCGGTGCCTGGTGGCCTCAGTGGCGGTGGGGACAGGGGTGGCGGTGCCTGGTGGCCCCAGGAGCTCTGGTGGCAGCGCCTGGTGGCCCCTGTGGCCATTGCCCAATGGCTGTGGTGGCCCGGTGGCAACGCCTGGTGGCCCCAGTGGCGGTGGGGACAGGGGTGGCAGTGCCTGGTGGCCCCGGGAGCTCTGGTGGCAGCGCCCAGTGGCCCCCGTGGCCGTTGCCCAATGGCCCTGGTGGCCCGGTGGCAATGCCTGGTGGCCCCAGTGGTGGTGGGGACAGGGGTGGCGGTGCCTGGTGGCCCCAGTGGCGGTGGGGACAGGGGTGGC
>NW_028186883.1:3291-4924 GCF_003343005.1 Rhea americana
CTGGACACCCCAGGATCTCCCATTCTCCAGACATCTCCCGGGATCCCTGGGGTCTCCCCGTTCCCCTGTCACCTCTCAGGTGCCCCAGGGTCCTCCCAGATGGGTCCCCACCACCCCAGAGCTCCCCCATGCTCCAGCCCCCTCCTGGGCACCCCAGGGTCCCCCCACTTTCCAGGGCCAGCTCCTAGGCACAGCCTGACGCCCCAAGGTTCCCCCCCCAACACCCAAAGGTCTCCCCATTCCCTAGCTGGCCCCTGGGCACCTCGGGGTCCCCCCGCCCCATTCCGCACCCCACGTCCCGACTGCCTCCCGCACCCACGGGTGCCTCCCTCGCCCTGCGCCCGCAGGAGTTCGACACCCACGGGCGCGAGGTGCCCATCCCCTACGGCATCTACAACCTGGACGACCTGAAGGCCCACGGGCGGCAGAAGGGCTGGTGCCCCTATTTCCTCGCCCGCTACTCGGTACGACGTGGGGGGGGGGGGGCTCCGGCGTCGCGGTGGGGGCAGCTGCCGTGGGGGCATCCCCCAGGGGCGTCCGGTGACCTGATCCTAAGCGTGTGTGTCGTCCCCCCCCCCCCGGCAGATCCTGCACGCCAACGTCATCGTCTACAGCTACCACTACCTGCTGGACCCCAAAATCGCCGATCTGGTCTCCAAAGAGCTGGCCAAGAAGTCGGTCGTGGTCTTCGACGAGGCTCATAACATCGGTGAGGCATCTCCCGGCCGCCCTCTGGCTCCCGCTGTCCCCAAATCGGGGCACGACGTGTCCCCCCCACCACCACCCCCCCAAAAAAAAAACCCCGCCGCGTGTCCCCCCGCGGCGTCCCCCTACGCCGGGAACGAAGCCGGCTCCGTCTCTCCCTCGCAGACAACGTCTGCATCGACTCCATGGGGGTGAACATCACGCGCCGCACGCTGGACCGGTGCCAGGCCAACGTGGCCACGCTGCAGGCCACCATCCAGAAGTGAGCGCCCGCGTCCCCCCGCCCCCGGGCACCCTCCCCTGGAGCCTGAGCCCCTCGTCCCAGCGGTTCCCCTCGCCGACAGGATCAAGGAGACGGACGCCCAGAGGCTGAAGGAGGAGTACCGGCGGCTCGTGGAGGGCTTGCGGGAGGCCAGCGTCGCGCGGGAGACCGACGTCTACCTCGCCAACCCCGTGCTGCCCGACGAGATCCTCCAGGGTACGCGGGCACGGCGCGGCCGGCCCTCTCCGCGGCGGCGGGTTCCCCAGCCCCGAACCAGCCTCCGGCGTCTCCGCTCTGGCACCCTCGGGGTGCCTGAGACCCTCTTGGATGTGGGATCCCCCTGGCAAGGCGTCACCCGTGTTCGGGAGCCCTTTGGGGYGACCCCAGCCCCCGAACTCAGCCTCCGATACCCTCCGGGCTCCGCTGCGGCCGGGCACGGCCACCCTACGGGGTCTCCGAGCCCCGCGTGGGTGCGGGATCCCACCCCACCGGGGAGGCATCTCCGGCGCCGGGCGGAGGAGCCGTCCCGTCGCCCGGAGCCGCTTCCCGAGTCGCGGCGTCCTCGCAGAGGCCGTGCCGGGGAGCATCCGGACGGCCGAGCACTTCGTGGGCTTCATGAAGCGCTTCCTGGAGTACCTGAAAGCCCGGGTGCGGGTGCAGCACGTG
>NW_028186883.1:6474-7523 GCF_003343005.1 Rhea americana
TGTCCCCCATGTCCCCGTGTCCTCTGTGTCTCCCCCCCGCCCCGTTCCTGTGTCTGCTTTGGTGCCCTGCAGCCCCCCCGCCATGTTTTTGATGTCTTCTCCTTTCCCCGTTGTCCCCTCCATGTCCCCACCGGGGCCGTGGGGCCCGGCAAGGGTGTCCCCAGCCCCACGTCCCCTCTCTCTTCCCTCTCCAGACTCTCTCGCCGCTGGATATTTACCCCAAAATCCTGGATTTCCGCCCCGTCACCATGGCAACCTTCACCATGACGCTGGCCCGAACCTGCCTCTGTCCCATGGTGGGTGGGGAGCAGAGTGGGGGGGGGAACCGAGCTCGGAGCCGGGGACGGTCGGGGGCCCCTGTGTCACCGACGTCCCCGTCCCTTGCAGATCGTGGGCCGTGGCAACGACCAGGTGGCCATCAGCTCCAAGTTCGAGACGCGCGAGGACATCGGTGGGGGACCGGGACGGGGACGCGGGGCTAGAGGGGGCCGAGGACGAAGTTACAGGGGGGACAGGGGCGGGGGGATGTACAGCCGTGGGGACAGGGACGGGGGATATAGGGCTGGAGATGGGGACACGGGCGGGTTCAGAAGGTTGGAGGGAACAAGGATGGGGGACGTAGGGCTGTGGGGACCCAAATGGGGACAGAGACGAGGGATATAGGGCAGGAGGGGGGTAGGGACGCAGTCGTAGGGCTGGGGACAAGGGCCAGGAGGGGACAAGGCGGGGGACGTGGGCCGGGGGGCTGACGGGGCGCCCCRCGGCCGCAGCCGTCATCCGCAACTACGGCAACCTGCTGCTGGAGATGTCGGCGGTGGTCCCCGACGGCATCGTCGCCTTCTTCACCAGCTACCAGTACATGGAGAACATCGTGGCCTCGTGGTACGAGCAGGTACGGGCGCCCGTGGCACGTCCCCGGGGGCGGCGCGGTGCGGCGTGACCCCCCGTGACGCCCGTGTCCCCACCACCACCACCACCACCACCTCGCAGGGCATCTTGGAGAACATCCAGAGGAACAAGCTCATCTTCATCGAGACGCAAGACGGGGC
>NW_028186883.1:8042-9628 GCF_003343005.1 Rhea americana
TGGGCACCCCAGGGGCACAGTGGGGCATCCTGGGGACAGAGTAGGGCACCCATAGGGCACAGCTGGGCCCCCCCGGGGGGCATGGCCAGGCATCCTAGGGGTACAGTCAGGCACCCTGGGGACCCCGTGGGGCACCTATGGGTCACAGCTGGGTACCCTGGGGACAGGGTGGAGCATGGCTGGGCACCCAAGGGACGTGGTGGGGCACAGGCAGGCACCCAAAGGGCACACAGCTGGGCACCCCAGGGGCACAGCCAGGCACCCTGGGGGCACCGTGGGGCATCCATGGGGCACAGCTGGGGAACCCCAGCGACACAGTGGGGCCCAGCCAGGCACCTAAAGGACACGATGGGGCACCCGTGGGGCACAGCCAGGCACCCTGGGGCCATCGTGGGGCATCCATGGGGCCCAGCCAGGCACCCAAGGGACACAGTGGGGCACAGGCAGGCGTCCATGGGGCCATCGTGGGGCCCAGCCAGGCACCCCACGGACACAACTGAGTCCCCGGGGCCCAGCCAAGCACCCAAGGGACACAGTGGGGCACAGGCGGGCATCCATGGGGCCATTGTGGGGCACAGCCAGGCACCCCACGGACACAACTGAGTCCCCGGGGCCCAGCCAAGCACCCAAGGGACACAGTGGGAGCCCAGCCAGGCACCGCAGGGATGCAGTGGGGCACCCATGGGGGCCCAGCCAGGCACCCCAGGGATGCAGTGGGGCACCCATGGGGGCACTGTGGGGTACCCCAGAGACACAGTGGGGTCCCCAAGGGCCCAGCCAAGCACCCAGGGACATGGTGGGGCCCAGCCAGGCACCCTGGGGCCATCACGGGGCAAAGCTGGGCGCCCCACGGACACAATCGAGTCCCCGGGGYCCAGCCAAGCACCCAAGGGACGCAGTGGGGCACAGCTCTGCCCCACCTCTCGCCRTCTCACCCCCTCCAGGCCCGGCTCGAGTACCTCCGCGACCAGTTCCAGATCCGGGAGAACGATTTCCTCACCTTCGACGCCATGCGCCACGCGGCCCAGTGCGTGGGCCGGGCGCTGCGCGGCAAGACCGACTACGGCCTCATGATCTTCGCCGACAAGGTGGGAGCCCCAGCGCCGGCACCCGCGCGCCGGCACCCGGCTACCGCCGCCCGGCACCCACCCGCGCTCCGCTCCCCWCCCCGTAGCGCTTCGCCCGGGCCGACAAGCGGGGCAAGCTGCCGCGCTGGATCCAGGAGCACATCACCGACGCCAACCTCAACCTGACCGTGGACGAGGCCGTGCAGGTGGCCAAGTTCTTCCTGCGCCAGATGGCCCAGCCCTTCCACAGGGTGAGGAGCGGCGGGGTGCGGGGGGCGCCCGGGAGACCCCATCCCCGTCCCCGCCGCTCACCCGGCCTCGCTGCCCCGTCCGGCGCCAGGAGGATCAGCTGGGGCTGTCGCTGCTGACGCTGGAGCAGCTGCAGTCGGAGGAGATCCTGCAGCGCATCGAGCAGATCGCCCAGCAGGCGTGAGCGAGGAGCGCCGCGCTCGGAGCTGCGCGTCGGGGAGGAGAGCCCGGATCCGCCCCCGCTGCCACGCTCGGAGCCCGGATCTGCCC
>NW_028186883.1:11849-14036 GCF_003343005.1 Rhea americana
GCATCCCTGGAGGATACGGCATCCTACCAGGTTGGTCTTGGTCTTGGCCACGGTGGGGTCGTGAGGGCCCAGGCGCTGCTCGTAGATGCGCAGCGCCCGCCCGTAGTAGCCCTCCACCTCGCCGAACTTGCCCTGGTTCTGGCACAGCAGCGCCAGGTTGTTGAGCTGCTTCGCCACGTCGGGGTGCTCAGCACCCAGCACCTGGGAGAGGACAGGGGGGCAAAAGAAAGGTGGTTATGGGTGCTCTGCACGCAGGACCAAAGGGTGAGGAGAGGTGGGTATGGATGCTCAGCTCTTGGGGGTGTCAGGCAAGGCGGTTATGGGTGCTCCACGTGCAGGACCAGAAGGTGAGAAGAGGTGGGTATGGGTGGTCAGCTCTTGGGGGTGTCAGGCGAGGTGGTTATGGGTGCTCTGCACCTAGGACCAAAGGGTGAGGAGAGGTGGATAAGGGTGCTCAGTTCCTGGGTGGGACCAGGAGTGGTGGGTTTGTGTAATCAGCACCCAACACCTGGTGGGCATGGGGCTGGAGCACCCTGATGCAGGCATGGGGCTGGGACAGGCTGGGTGCTGGAGCTGGGTGCCCGTGCCAGAGCCACCCCACAGAGCGGCGGTGCCCGTGCCCACAGGGTGCCCATCCCCGTAGGGTGCCCATGTCGTTCCCGCGCCCGTAGCACCCGTGGGACCTTCTCACGGATCTCCAGCGCCCGCTTGCACAGCGGCTCGGCCTCCCGGAAGCGGCCCCGCTTGCCGTACAGCACCGCCAGGTTGTTCAGCGTCGCCGCCACCTGCGGGGACAAGGGCAGGATGGGGCCCGGGCCTCAGCACCCCCTGGGCACCTGCATCTTGTGGMCATGGGTCCCTATGGATACCCCAGGGACAGGGACCTTCTGGTCACCCTGGGGACATGGACCTCCCCAGAAACACGCTTGGGCACRCCGGGAACATCAACCTCCATGGGCACCCTGGGGAAACAGCCCACCCAGGAAGCCCCTGGTCACCCTGGGGACAGACCCCCCCATCCACGGACACCTCAGGGACACGGACATCCTGATCAAGTGGGGTCATAGCCCCCCTCCCCCCCTTAGAAGTCCCTGGTCACCCTGGGGACATGGATCCTCCTGAGCACCTCAGGGACATTGACCACCCAGGAACCTCCTGGTCACCTCGAGAACGTGAACCCCTGGGTCACCCTCAGGGGGCATCTCCTCCGTGGGGCACCCTGGGGTGACAGGGACCCCCATCCCCTTCCCAGGGCACCGCAGGGGGATGGAGACCTTCCATCCCCTCCCCGGGGGCACCCCAAGGTGCCCAGCCAGGTGGTGCAGGACCCCACTCACGGCCGGGTGCTCGGCGCCCAGCGTCTGCTCCCGGATGCCCAGGGCGTCATTGAGCAGGTCCGTGGCCTCCTTGTACTTGTTCTGGTCCCTGCAGTGGGGTGGCTGAGCGGTGGGCAAGAGGCGCCAGCACCCACCATGCCACCGGCACCCATCCCGGCTCCAGCACCCATCCCAGCTCCAGCACCCATCGCCCGCCCAGCCCTCACCTGTACACCAGGGCGAGGATGTTGAGCAAGGTGGCCACGTCAGGGTGGCGGTGGCCCGAGCTCTTCTCCAGGTCCTCGAGCGCCTGCTTGCAGAGGGGCACGGCCACCTCGTAGCGGCCCTGCGCCGCATACTGGATCACCAGGTTGTGCAGGGTGCGCAGCCGCGCCGGGATCTCGTAGCCGCTGGGTGCTGCCTCCACCGCCACCAAGGCCGGGGGCCCTGCGGGAGCGGAGCTGTTGAGGCCTGACATGGCCGAAGGGGAGGAGCTGGAGCTGGGCACAGCCATGGAGAAGGACCTGGAGCTGGGTATGGCCACAGGGAAGGATGTAGAGCCAGGTATAGTCACGGAGAAGGACACAGAGGTGGACACAGCCATGGAGAAGGACCTGGAGCTGGGCACGGCCATCCAGAAGAACCTGGAGCTGGCCATGGAGCTGGGTACGGCCACGGGGAAGGATGTAAAGCCTGGTATGGCCATGGAGAAGGACACAGAGGTGGACACAGCCATGGAGAAGGACCTGGAGCTGGACATGGCCATGGGGAAGGACATGGAGCTGGGCATGGCCAAGAAGAAGGAGATGGAGTCAGGTATAGCCATGGGGAAGGACCCAAAGGTCCTCATGGCCATGGGGAAGGACCTAGA
>NW_028186883.1:16031-17371 GCF_003343005.1 Rhea americana
CCAGGAATGGGTGCTGGAGGTGTGCATGGGTGCTGAGAACGGCTGCTGGGAATGGGTGCTGGGAATGGGTGCTGGAGGCAGGCATGGGTGCTGGGAATGGGTGCCGGAGATGGGCACAAGTGCTGGGAATGGGTGCTGGAGGTGGGTGCTGGAGGCGGGCACGGATGCTGGGAACAGGTGCTGGGAATGGGTGCTGGAGGTGGGTGCTGGAGGCAGGCACGGATGCTGGGAACGGGTGCTGGAGGGGGGGCATGGGTGCTGGGAATGGGTGCTGGGAATGGCACCCGGAGGCAGGCATGGATGCTGGGAACGGGTGCTGGGAATGGGTGCTGGGAACGGGTGCTGGAGGTGGGCATGGATGCTGGGAATGGGTGCCAGAGGCAGGCATGGGTGCTGGGAACGGGTGCTGGAGGCGGGCATGGATGCTGGGAACGGGTGCTGGGAACGGGTGCTGGGAATCGGTGCCGGAGGCGGGTATGGGTGCTGGGAATGGGTGCTGGGAACGGGTGCTGGAGCGGTGCCGGCACCCAGCAGGGGTGCGGTGCCCCGGGGCGGCTCTGCCCGGGTGACGTGGCCGGCGTTCTCACGCTCGCCCGCGGGCGCCGCGTGCAAAGCCCTCGTGCACTCACGCCCTGGCACACGTGTGCCTGCCTGGCCCGCATGTGCAGCCCGGCCTTGCACATGCGTGTGCACACCCAACACTCACCCCTCCGCCACCCAAGCTGGCACTGGTGGGTGGGGGCACCCATCGCCAGTCTTGCACGCTCGTGCGCACCCTCTCAGCCCTCACCTGGGGCTTTGCACTAACCTGCCTTGCACTGGTGTGTGCACACAAAACCCAGCTTTACACTTGCACGTGCACACACAAGCCAGCTTTGCACTCTTTGCACTCACACTCAACTGGGCTTTGCACACACCACCTGCYTTTGCACTCATGTGTGCCTGCCCAACCTGCCATTGCGCTTGTGCATGCACCCAAAACTCAAGTTTTGCATGCGCACACTACACCCCACTTTGCACTAACATGTGCGCACACAGCCAGGCTTTGCACTTGCGTGTGCATGTTCCACCGGGCTCTGCACTCGYGCAGGGGTGCACAACTTGGCTTCACACTGACACACGCACACACAGTCCTGCTTTGCAGGCCGGCACGCATGCACGTGCTCCCCCCCCACACACCTTGCACGCCCTTTTTGCACACGCGCGTGCACACGCATCCTCTTCTGCACGCGCCCGAGCGCGCACTGCCCCCCTCCTTGCACGCACGTGTGTGCACGCGCGCCCCTCTTGCACGCAGCCCCCTTGCGCGCGCGCGCCCCCCTTGCACGCGCGCCCCTCGG
>NW_028186883.1:18617-19520 GCF_003343005.1 Rhea americana
GTGGGGCACCCTGTAGGCAAGGGGCACCCCAGATAGATGGGGCACCCCATGGGCAAGGGCAGCCCTGGGTAGGGGGCACCCCAAGGACAAGGGAGACCCCTGAGGTTAGAGGGCACCCCATGGGCAAGGGGCACCCTATCCACACCCCCCATTGGCAAGGGGCACCCTCTGGAGTGTGGGGCACCCTGTGGGGTGTGGGGCACTCCCAAGGGGGATGGGAATCCATCCCTGGAGGGTCGCTATGCCCACCCCAGGGKCACCAAGACCCCCTGTTTCCACCTTGGGGGGGTCCCTACCCCCCCATACCCACCCTGGGGGCACCCAGACCCCCACCCACCTGCTCTGGGGTGGGTGCAGGCGCCTTGCCCTGCTTGGGGCACACCTGCACCCCAAATCCCCCCCCCATCCAGCACCCCCCTCAGCACTGGAGGGGGCTTCCCCCCCACAGCAAGTGCCCGGGGGGGCACCCCACCGCCCGGCCCTCCCGGTCCCCCCCGCCAGGGTCCCCAGCACCCAGCGCCGGCCCCGACACCGGATCCCCGCCGGTAACCCGACCCGGCCTAAAAATACCGGGTTGGGGGCAGGGGGGGGTGGTTTGGACCCCGGCTAGAATTGCCCTGATCCAGCGGATCTTCTCCTTGGGGTCACGGCACCCGCTGGGTGCCCTCGGCCCCCTGACCCACCCCACACCCGGCACCCGGGCTGGGGACTCCCGTGCCGTAGGGTGGGCTGGGGGTGGGGGGCGGGACACACACGAGGGGYCGCTGGCCCCCGCCGTGGCTATTTTGGGTGCTGTCCGGCGCGGGGACGGCTGGTGCCACCCGCCGTGTCCCCGAGGGACACCCATGGGCCGCGGGCGGCCGGTCCCTGCTCGCCTGGGCCGCCCCATCCCTCTCCCCCTCC
>NW_028186883.1:22317-24993 GCF_003343005.1 Rhea americana
TCCATGTCCCCCGTGTCCATGCTGTGTCCCCTCTGTCCCCTGTGCCCTCCATGTCCCCCGTGTCCATGCGGTGTCTCCTGTGCCCTTCATGTCCCCTGTGTTCCCATGTCGTGTGCCGTGTCCCTGGTGTCCCCTGTGCCTGTCCCCCATGTCCCCCGTGTCCATGCTGTGTCCCTTGTGCCCCATGTCCCTTGTGTCCCCTGTGCCTGTCCCCTGCGTCTATGCTGCGTCCCCCATGTCCCTTATGCCGCGTTCCTTGTGTTCACAACATGTCCTCCATGTCCCCTGGACTGTGTCCCCCATGTCCCCTGTGTCCATGCTGTCTCCTGTGCCATGTCCCCTGTGTCCCCTATGCCCCCCATGTCCCCTATGCCTGCACCTTGTCCCCCCGTTACTCCCATGTCCCCACGCCATGTTGCCTCCACCCACGCCGTGTCCCCTGTGCCATGGCACCCATGCCCACGCCGTGTCCCCCATGCCCTGTCCTCCCGTGCCATGGCACCCGTGCCCTGTCCTCCCTGCTCGTGCAGCACCTCTGTGCCAGGCCCGGGCAGTGCTGCGACATGCTGCCATGTCCCCCGTGCCATGCCGTGTCCCCCGTGCAGAGCCTCGTGCCTGTCACCCGGCCCTCATGGCCATGTCCCATGCCATGCTGTGCCCCATGCTGTGCCCCATGCCATGCTGTGTCTCATGCCATGTGTGTCCCATGCTGTGCCCTATGCCATGTCCCATGCACCATGCCATGTCCCATGCCATGCTGTGTCCCATGCTGTGCCCCATGCCATGCCATGTCCCACGCACCATGCCATGTCCCATGCCATGCTGTGTCCCATGTTGTGCCCCATGTCCCATGCCATGTCCTACGCGCCATGCCATCTCCCATGCCATGCTGTGTCCCATGTTGTGCCCCATGTCCCATGCCATGTCCCACGCACCATACCATGTCCCATGCCATGCTGTGTCCCATGCTGTGCCCCATGCCATGCCATGTCCCATGCCATGCCATGTCCCATGCCATGCCATGTCCCATGCCGTGCTATGTTCCATGCAGGGAGCATGCCATGTCTCATGCCATACACCATGCCATGCCATACTCCATGCCATGCCATGTCCCACGCACCATGCCATGGGACATGCCATGCTGTGTCCCATGCTGTGCCCCATGCCATGCCTTGTGCCATGCATCATACCATGTCCCATGCCATGCTGTGCCCCATGGTGTGCTCCATGCCATGCTGTGTCTCATGCCATGTGTGTCCCATGCTGTGCTCCATGCCATGTCCCACGCACCATGCCATGTCCCGTGCCGTGCTGTGTCCCATGCTGTGCCCCATGCCATGCCATGTCCCATGCCATGCTGTGTCCCATGCTGTGCCCCATGCCATGCCATGTCCCACGCGCCATACCATGTCCCATGCCGTGCTATGTCCCACGCCAGGCAGCATGCCATGTCTCATGCCATATACCATGCCGTGCCATACTCCATGCCATACCATGTCCCACACCATGCCGTGCCCCATGCCACACCATGCCGTGCCCCATGCCATCACCGTGCCAGGTCTCATACCATGCTGTGCCCCATGCCACGCACTGTGTGATGCCTCATGCCATTTCCCATGGCATGTTCCCATGCCATGCCGTGCCCCATGCCTGATGCCCATCACCACCCCCCCTCCATGGCCATGCTGTGCCCATGGCGCGCCTGACACGGGTGCCGGTGCCGCGCAGGCCCGCCGCCGCCATGCCTTTCAGCAGCACCCACAACAAGCACAAGCTGAAGTTCTCAGCGGAGGAGGAGTTCCCCGACCTCTCCAAGCACAACAACCACATGGCCAAGGTGCTGACGCCTGCCCTCTACCAGCGCCTGCGCGACAAGGAGACGCCCAGCGGCTTCACCCTCGATGACGTCATCCAGACCGGCGTCGACAACCCCGGTGGGCACCCGGCGGTCCCCTCGGCCTGCCCCCGGGGGACACTCAACCAGCCTTGGTGTCTCCCCAATAAGTCCTGGTGTCTCCAGAAGACCCTCAATCAGCCTTAGTGTCCCCTCAAAAAGTGCTGGTGTCTCCAGAAGATTTTCAACCAGCCTTGGTGTCTCCAGTGTCCCCTTGACCCACCCTGGTGTCCCCTCAGCCTACCCATGGTGTCCCCTTGGCCCACCCTGGAGTCTCTGGTGTCCCCTTGGCCACCCCCGGTGTCCCCAGGGGATCCTCAGCCTGCTCATTGTGTCCCTAGGGCCTCTCGGCCAGATCTGGTGTCCCCACTGTCCTCTTGGCCAGCCATAGTGTCCCCAGGGGCGCCTCAGCCATCCCTGGTGTCCCCTCACCCAACTCTGCTGTCCCCTCAGCCAGACTCAGTGTCCCCAGGGGGGCCTCTCAGCCAACCCCAGCATCTCCATTGCCCCCTTGACCAGCCTTGGTGTCCCCTCAACCAGTGCTGGCGCGTTGGGTGCTGTGCCYGGTTCCTGGTGTCGGTTCCTGTTCCCGGTGCCGACGCTGGTTCCCGGTGCCTGCTGACGCGCCGCCCACCCACAGGGCACCCGTTCATCATGACGGTGGGCTGCGTGGCYGGGGACGAGGAGTCCTATGAGGTCTTCAAGGATCTCTTCGACCCCGTCATCCAGGACCGCCACGGCGGCTACAAACCCACTGACAAGCACCGCACCGACCTCAACCA
>NW_028186883.1:26227-27361 GCF_003343005.1 Rhea americana
AGGTGGTGTGGGGGCGGTGGAGGGGGCGTGGCCTGGATGGCTTGATGTGGGCGTGGCTGTGACCGTCAATGGAAATGGGCGGAGCCTGGCACGTCAGTGGGGCGTGGCCGGAGGTGGGCGTGGTCAGGAATGTGTGGGCGTGGCTCGTGACAGGGCGGTGCAATGTGGGCATGACCTGGACCGGGCATGGGCGTGGCCTGGGGGGGAATGGGCGTGGCCCGGCGCGGTGCAGGGGGCGTGGCCCGGCGCTGACCCCGCCCCCTCAGCCCTGAACAGCCTGGAGGGGGAGTTCAAGGGCCGCTACTACCCGCTCAAGTCCATGACGGAGGCGGAGCAGCAGCAGCTCATCGACGACCACTTCCTCTTCGACAAGCCCGTGTCGCCCCTGCTGCTCGCCTCGGGCATGGCCCGCGACTGGCCCGACGCCCGCGGCATCTGGTGGGTGCCCGGACCTCAGTCCTGGTGTCCCACCTACGGCGGGGTCCTTCCTGGTGGGACGTCCGAGGGGGCCTGGACCTCTGGGTGCCACCTGGGCGGCGGTGTCTGTGCAAGGGGGACACCTCAATCCTGGTGTCCCACCTAAGCGGGGGGGGGGGTCCTTCCTGGTGGGACATCTGAGGGTCCCTGGACCTCTGGGTCCCACCTGGGTGGTAGTATCTGTGCAAGGGGACACCTCGAGGCTGGTGTTCATCCTGGTGGGACACCCGAGGATGCCTGGATCCCTGCCATTGGCTCAGTGTTTGCATGGGGGGGGGGTAGATGGACACTGCGGGTCCCCGGGCCGGCACTGAGTGTGTCCCCGCAGGCACAATGACAACAAGACCTTCCTGGTGTGGGTGAACGAGGAGGACCACCTCCGTGTCATCTCCATGGAGAAGGGCGGCAACATGAAGGAAGTGTTCAGGCGCTTCTGCGTCGGCCTCAAGAAGGTGGGGGCATTGGGGGGGGCATGGGGGACACAGGGAGTCTTGGGTTACATGGAGGGTCTTGGGGACATGGATGTGGTGAGGAGGCTTTGGAGGATATGGGGACATAGTGGGATATGGGGGACACGGAGGGTCTTGGGGACATGGGACTGGGGGGGGCATCAAGGTCAGGAGGCGTTGGGCACATGTCCTGACATGGAGACATAGG
>NW_028186883.1:28250-30795 GCF_003343005.1 Rhea americana
CCCCCCCCCCACAGATCGAGGAGATCTTCCGCAAGTCCGGCCACCCCTTCATGTGGACCGAGCACCTGGGCTACATCCTGACCTGCCCCTCGAACCTGGGCACGGGGCTGCGCGGCGGCGTCCACGTGCGCCTGCCCAAGCTCAGCCAGCACCCGAAATTCGAGGAGGTGCTGGGCCGCCTGCGGCTGCAGAAACGTGGCACCGGTGAGTGGGACACGAGGACACAGGGTTACAGGTGGACACAGGTGGCCACAGATGACAGAGGGGACATGGTGGACACAGAGAGCACAAGAAACCACAGGGGACATTGGGGACACAAGGGACATGGAGGCCACGTGGTCCACGGGGCCACCCAGGAGCACCAGAGACCACCTTGACCACAGCACCCACAGGGGACACGCAGGACCCCAACCGTGGTGCCACCGGGGAGGGGAGGACCTGAGGATGAGCCGGGGCCACCCACGGGTGACGCTGGTGACCTGTCCCCGCAGGCGGGGTGGACACGGCGGCCGTGGGCTCCGTCTTCGACATCTCCAACGCCGACCGCCTGGGCTTCTCCGAGGTGGAGCAGGTGCAGATGGTGGTGGACGGCGTCAAGCTCATGGTGGAGATGGAGAAGAAGCTGGAGCAGAACCACTCCATCGACGACATGATCCCGGCCCAGAAATAGGGACCCTCTTGGCACCCCGAAACGGCCTCAATAAACACAACTGGCCTCCGACGGTGCTGGGGACCCAGGCGTCCGGGATGGTGCTGGCATCGCGCCGGGCCTGCTGGGGAGGGGCCCAGGCATCCGGGGCTGGGGGAGTCACCTCTGACTTCCTCCCCTGCCTCCCTAAGTCACACCTCAAGGCACCCAAGGGTGCCCTGCTTGTGTCCCCCCCCCCTCCATGGGGAACCCTCTGCCCCCTCCCCCTGCCCCCGCAACGGGCACGACTTCACCTTAACTCTGCCCACGCCGTGGGGGGCCTGGACACCTGGGTCCCGGTGGGGGGGTGGCAGGATGAGCCGGGCGCTGGGCGAGATGGGTGCTGGGTGCCACGCGGGACGGCCACGGGTTTCCTATGTTTATTGGGAGCCGGGTACAGACCGGGGCAGGAATAACTTAAAAATGTGCCGAGGCCGGAGCCGGCGCCGGGGCGGCCGCGGGGCCGGTATGTACAGGGCTGGGTGCCGGCACGGGGCCACCCTGGGGTGCAGGGTTGGGACCCGGAGCCAGGCCCAGGGTGCTGGATCCCTTCTCCCCACACCCCCCGGAGTCGCCAAGCCAACGGGCCCCAAAGTGCCAGACGCGACGGCTCCCTGGAGCGCCCATGGGTGCCGGAGCTG
Organism: Rhea americana; assembly: GCF_003343005.1. Taxonomy (NCBI): domain Eukaryota; kingdom Metazoa; phylum Chordata; class Aves; order Rheiformes; family Rheidae; genus Rhea; species Rhea americana. The sequence goes on from NW_028186883.1 coordinate 29,580, forward strand.
CAGGAGCACCCATGGGTGCTGGAGCCGGCGCAGCCTCTGGTCCGGCTGTCGGGGTCCTGGAGCTGCAGGAGCACCCCGGGGTGCCGATGCAGCCTCGGGGGGGTCCCAGACCCGGTGCAGCCCCCAGAGTCGGTGCAGCCATTGGGGTCCTGGTGCAGCAGCCAGAGCTGGTGCACCCGTGGGTGCCAGTGCAGCCTTGGGGGGGGGGTGGCGGGTCCCATCCCAAAACTGATGCAGCCCCTGGAGCTGGGGCACCCCTGGGTGCTGGTGCAGCACCCAGAGCTGATACAGCCTCGGGGGTCCTGAAGCGGATGCACCCCCAGAGCCGGTGCACCCATGGGTGCCGATACACCCTGGAACCGGTGCTGCACCTGCAGCCGGTGCACCCACGGGTGCTGGTGCATCCCCAGAGCCAGTGCAGCCCCTGGAGCCGGTGCAGCCCCCAGAGCCGGTGCACCCATGGGTGCTGGTGCATCGCTGGAGCTGGTGCAGCCCTGGGTGCCAACACACCCCGGAGCTGATGCAGCACCCGGAGCCGGTGCACCCATGGGTGCTGATGCATCCCCGGAGCCGGTGCAGCCCCAGAGCTGGTGCAGCCCCCCGAGCCAGTGCAGCCCTGGATGCTGGTGCATCCCCAGAGCTGGTGCAGCCCCTGGAGCCGGTGCACCCATGGGTGCTGCTGCATCCTTGGAGCCAGTGCATCCCCGGAGCCGGTGCACCCATGGGTGCTGCTGCATCCTTGGAGCCAGTGCATCCCCGGAGCCGGTGCAGCCCCCTGGAGCCGGTGCACCCATGGGTGCTGCTGCATCCTTGGAGCCAGTGCATCCCCGGAGCCGGTGCAGCCCCCCGGAGCCAGTGCAGTCCCCCGGAGCCGGTGCACCCACGGGTGCTGATGCATCCCCAGAGCCGGTGCATCCCCCGGAGCCGGTGCAGCCCCGGGTGCCGACGCACCCCGGAGCCGGTTGACGCAGCACCCGGAGCCGGTGCACCCACGGGTGCCGATGCAGCCCCCAGAGCCCGCCGCGGCGCACCGGGAGGCGGCGGGCGCTAGAGCTGCAGGCGGCCGGCCACGTCGGCCAGGGCGGCGCGGAAGGCCGGCGCGGTGCCGGCCAGGCGCCGGAAGAGCACGCCGGTGAGGCCGAGGGGCGGCAGGCGGCACACCTCGGCCTCGAAGTGGCAGAAGGGCGCGCCGGGAGCCCGGTCGCGGGTGCAGGAG
>NW_028186883.1:33487-34544 GCF_003343005.1 Rhea americana
GGGTGCCAGCACCCTGCTCCCTTGGACCTGGAGGTTGCCCGCACCCGGATCTCAGAGTATCTGCATCCTGCTCGCTCGGTCCCAGGGGTGCCCATACCCTGCCCATGACCATGCTGTGCCCACCTAGGGGTGCTAGCACCCTGCTTGCTCGGTCCCAGGGGTGTCCTGCTGCTCCGTATCCTGCCCTGTCCCCACTTTGAGGACACTGTTGTCCCCTCAAGACCATGCCCGCTTTGGGTGGCACCATCCCCCATGTAGGGGGGCACCATCCCCCATGGACCATGCCTGCTTTGGGGGCCACCACCACCTCATGTTGGGTGGCACCATTGCCATGTTGGGTGGCACCATCCCCCATGGACCATACCTGCTTTGGGGGCCACCACCATCATCCCCACGTCAGGTGGCAACACCCCCAGTGGACCACACCTGCTTTGGGGGCCACCACCATCCCCACGTCAGGTGGCAACACTCCCCATGGACCACACCTGCTTTGGGGGCCACCACCATCCCCATCCAAGCCCACCCGCCCTGCGCCCCATGCCGCCGCGCAGTGCCCACCGTGTTGGTGGCGCCGTCCTTGTGCCGCTCGGGGATCTCGGCCTTGTTGGGGTTGTTGGCACTGCTGACCATGGGGCTGGAGGGGGGCACTCCACGCCCGGGACCCCCGACGCTGCCGCTGGCGCGCCGGGCCGGCAGCCGCTCCTCCTTGAGCTCGGCGTCGCCCGCGCTCGTGGGGCTGCGCTTGGGGTGGGCAGGCGCCGGCGAGGGGCCACCTGCCGCCGGGCAGGGCATCCCGTCAGGTGTGGGGCAGGGGGCCCACCCTGCCCTCAGCCCCATGGATCCGAGACTAGGTGCCCACCCTACACCCCATGAGCACAGGACGGGGTGCCCACCTCAACTTGCACCCCATGGGCATGGAACTAGGTGCCCACCATGACCTGCATCCCATGGACATGGGACTAGGTGCCCACTCTGCACCCCACGGGCATGGGACGGGGTGCCCACCTCAACTTGCACCCCATAGGCATGGAACTAGGTGCCCACCATGACCTGCATC
>NW_028186884.1:0-2158 GCF_003343005.1 Rhea americana
TGTGCACTTGTCCTAATGCATGGGCCCCATGCAGGGACCTTGACCCTTGTGCATGAGCCCTGTGCATGGCCCCTGGCCCCCATGAAGGGACCCTGGCCCTTGTGCATGGGCCCTGGCCCCCATACAGGGACCCTGCCCCTTGTGCATGGGCCCTGGCCCCCATACAGGGACACTGGCCCTTGTGCATTTGTCCTCATGCCCCACTTACCCTCCAGGAGGTGGGCAAAGGGCTCAGGACACGTGGAGGGGATGGGCAGCGTCAGCTTGTTCATGGCCACGCCGTAGGCCACGGCCAGGGCGTCGATCTCCCGGTACGGCACCTCGCCGGTCAGCAGCTCCCACAGCAGCACCCCAAAGCTGCGGCACAGGCCGGGGGGCTCGGGGCAGGGCGGGCACAGGGCGCCGTGCTGGGGGTCCTGCTGCGCCCCAGTGCCCAGCCGGGTCCCCACCCCTGCCCAATGGTACCTCCAGACGTCGCTGCTCTTGGAGAAGAGGGACAGCTTAATGACCTCGGGGGCCATCCAGGCGTAGGTCCCCGCTGCGCTCATCTTCGTCGTCTTGTGCCACTCGCGGGCCAGCCCGAAGTCCGTGATCTTCAGGGTGCAATGGGCCAGGTCGTCGTTCTCAATCTTCTCCAGGATCAGGACTGGCGAGAGGCAAGGAGGGGGCAGCAGATGGGCACGGGGCAGCCGGGGCCATGGGCAGATTGGGGGATGGCAGGGCAGAGCCCCCTGGTCCTGCAGGGCCTCCCGTGCCCCCCTGTGCCCCCCGGACAAGGTGGGGGGATTTCCCCGCTCCCCTGAGAGGAGCTTCCTCGGTCCAGCCCCTTCCTGGGGTGCAGCTGGAGGCCTGGCACAGCCCGAGGGACCCCACATGCCCAGGGTAAGTGAGGGGCAGCCATGGGGCTGGGAGCTGGCACCCCGCCCCTGCAGCCCCCACCGAGGTGGGGAAGGGGCCCAGGCGTCCTAGCCCCCCGGTGCCCCACAGGCTGGCCGTGCCTGTGGGAGCCTGGGGCTGCAGCGGGGCAGCACCGACAGCACAATGTGGGGGTGCATTGGGCAGCGGTCGGGGGTCCCCCGGGGCACTTACTGTTGATGGACTTCAGGTCGCGGTGGATGATGGGCACCACGGCCTCGTTGTGCAGGTAGTTCATGCCGCGGGCGATCTGCACGGCCCAGTTGACCAGCACGTGGGGCGGCACCTTGCGCCCCGCCAGGGCCCGGTTGAGCGCGCCGCCCCGGGCGAACTCCATCACGAGGCAGAGGTTGGGGGGGCTGAGGCACACGGCCTTCAGGGYGATGATGTTGGGGTGCCGCAGCATGCCGAAGAGCCGGGCCTCCTGCCGCACGCTCTCCGCCGTGGCGCCGATGTCCTCGTCGGGGTCCTGCCGGGCGGCCTTCACCGCCACCTCCTCRCCTCGCCACAGCCCCTTGTAGACCTTCCCGAAGCCGCCCACGCCGATGATCTCGTCCAGCAGCAGCTCCTCAAAGGAGACCTCCGGCAGCCCCACGGCGGCCGGCTCGCTGCTCACGTAGTTGCTGGGGAAGACCCCCACCTTGCCCTGGACCTTCCCCGTCCACCAGCCCTCGTCTCCGGACACGGTGGAGTCCTTGGAGAGCACCTCCACCACGTCGCCCCGCCGCAGCGTCAGCTCCTCCTCGGCTGCGGCCTCGTAGTCGAAGACGGCCGTCCAGAAGGGATTGCCCTTGTGGGGGCTCCAGCCCTCCTCCGGCTCCATCGCGCTCCGGGCCCCGTCTCAGCGCGCCAGCGCCCACGCGCACGTGCTCCTCACGCCCGCCGGGCCCCGGGGGCCCCGGCCCTGCTGGGCAGCCGCGCGCCGAAGGTCCCGGCTYCGCGCCTCGTCCCCCCTGGCCCGCATGGTCCCGGGGGGCTCGGACGCACTGCGGCGGGCCGGGCTCGAGGGGAGGGCAAGGGCTGCGCCCGCAGCCGTGGGGCCGGGCTCCCTTGCAGCCGAAGGGCGCACCTTGGGGTCCCTTGGGTCCCTTGCAGCCAGGGAGCACCGAGCAGGGTCCTTTGGGTTTCCTGGAGCTGGACAGCACCAAACAGGGTCCTTTGGGTCTCCTGCAGCTGGGCAGCACCAAGCAGGGTCCCTTGCAGCTGGGCAGTGCAGAGCGGGGTCCCTTGGGTCTCCTGCAGC
>NW_028186884.1:3988-5991 GCF_003343005.1 Rhea americana
GGGCGCGGGCTGCGGGCGGGGGGCAGCCAGACGGTGGGGGTGGGGGGAGGATCCCCAAATTTTCCCATTCCAGGTCCGGGCCGCCCCGAGGGGGGGCTTTGCCAGGCCRGATGCCCAGCAAGGCCAGTGCATGCCCGTGGCCCCAGAGCCCTGTGGATTAAAGCCGCTGCTGAGGCACCTGTGGGAGGACCCCCCCTTCCCCAAATCCCAGATCCCGGCGTGGCGGAGGGAGGAAGCAGTGCGGGGATAAGGATGTGCCAGATGTTGGGGGGGGGGAACACGGAGATGGGAGCCAGAGCAGCACAGCATCCCCGGGGCACGACGCCAGCTTTATTGCGAGATCCCCGGCGAGCAGGCGGGCCGCGGCCCCCCGGCGCGCGCCGGGCCGGGTGCTGCTCCGCGGGGCTCTCGGAGCAGGGCGAGGCGCAGCGGCGGCAGCGCGCCCGGCTCGCCGGAGCACTCCGAGCGCCACCGGAGCGCCAGGGCCCCGAAGACGGCCTCCCCCCAGGGCCGCGGCACGTGCACGTTGTTGCAGTAGCTCAGCGGCGCCACGTGGCAGAAGGCCGGCGGCCGCGGCCCCGCGTGCCGCAGCACCCGGCACAGCACCCGCTCTCCCGGCGGCCCCGGCTCCCGCTCCGGCTGCTCGGCCTTGCTGGAAACGTAGCGGACGGGGGGCGGTTCGCCCGCCAGCAGGTACTGGAAGAGGCAGCGGATGCGGGGGCACTGCAGCCCGTAGAGCTGCAGCAGGTGGGTCAGCGCCTCTTGCCAGGCCTCCGAGTCGGCCCCGTGGCGGTCCCGGAGCTCCAGCAGCACTTGGTGCAGCGCCAGGAGCTTGTGCACGCTGCTCTCCTCCGCTTTCCCGTCTCGCCAGAGCCCTGGCCAGGGCTCCTCGCGCCCGCTGCCTGGCCTGGCCTGGCCCCGGCCCAGCTGGGCCAGGAGTGAGCTGTCCGCGTCGGCCCACCGCTCCTTGTGCATCGCGGCCACCTCCTCCAGCCCCGTCACCTGCAGGGCTTCGGGGACCGCAGGCCATGGGCCCCCCTCCGGCAGGGCCGGCCAGCTCCCTGCCGGCCGCTTGGCCCCCCACGGCCGGGCCTTTCGTACGGGCTCCCTCTCCCGCGGTGTCCCGGCATCGCCCRGGTGCAGCGGCGGCCATCCCCAAGAGACCCGCAGCCGGGCTTTGATGCGGGCCAGCAGCGCGTCAGCCCTGACGGTGGGCTCGTGGCCGCCGGCTCCGGCCACCCGCCCGGCGTAGCGCCGGTGCGTGTCCGCCAGCGCCCGGACCACGGAGGCATCCGGCTTGGGCTGCCGGGGGTCTGCCAGGCAGGCGCAGAGCGCCAGGGCTTCGCCCAGCTCCTCGTCCTCCTCGGCCGCCACGCCTGCAGCCGCAGCGAGCAGAGCCCGCAGCTCCCGGCGCTGCTCCGGGGCGGGCAGCTGGGCTTGCAGAGCCCGGAGCCAGCCCTGCAGCTCGGCGGCCCCCGGCAGCTCCCGGGGCTCTGCCAGGCGACGCAGCAGGGCCTCGAGCATCCGCCAGGGCCGATCCGCCTCGCCCAGCGCCGTCTCGGCCCAGCCGGGCCCCGGCCCCGGGCCCGCTCCCTCAGCTGGACGAGGAGGTCGCCGGAGGATCTCAGCAGGCTCCAGGCCACGGTGTCCCCGGCCAGGGCCTCGCCGGCCAAGGCCATCAGCTCCTCCATCACCCGCCGCTCCTCGGGGGTCGCGGGGCTCGTGCGCAGGCTGAGCAGCTTGCAGAGGTCGTCGCGCCACCGGCCGGACCCCGAGCCATAGCGCTGCCGCGGGTCGACGCGGTTGGCAGCGTCCTGCTGCGGCGGGGCCCGCGGGGACCCTCTCCGCAAGGGGGTCCCCGGGAGCCCTCCCCGCCCGGGGGTCTCCGCAGCCTTTTCTCGCGGCCGCACGCCCGTGGGCTTCCTCCGGAGCAGGATCGCCGAGGCCTCGGTGCGCGCTCGGGGCCGGGGCTGCAGCCGCTCTCCGGCGGGCTCCCTCCGCAC
>NW_028186884.1:6667-10618 GCF_003343005.1 Rhea americana
CGCCGCGCTCGCCCCCTCGGCGCCCAGCTCCGGCGGGGCGACAGCCGCGGGCTCAGGCTCCCCGCCGAGCGACGTCTGCCTGGAGCGGGACAGGGGCAGGCGTGGGGGCGCGGAGCAGAGCGTGCCCGGGGGCTTGCGGGGCCGGGGAGGCACTCACGCGTCCTCCGCCGGGGCRGAGGCGGGCGGCCGCCGCACGGCCTCGCTGAGCGCGTCCTTGTCGGCGATGCCGGCGATGGAGCGGAGCAGGGAGCGCGCCAGGTCCCGCACCGTCCYGTCCTTGTCCATGAGGGCGCGGGCGAGCGGCAGCAGGTCCCGCCGGCTCAGCAGGGCCATCCCGGCCAGCGCCTGCCAGGCGGCGCGCCGCCTCCGCGCCCCGGCGCTGCTGGTCTGCGGGAGGAGGCTGCTGTAGGCCTCCTCCCGCAGATCGGGCGGCAGGACGCAGCTCTCGGCGATGCGCACCAGCGCGGCGGTGCCCAGGGCGTAGACAGAGGGCGACGCGGCCGCCAGCTGCCCCAGGATGCCCCGCACGACCCCCTCCAGGCTGATGCTCTCCGGCTTGTGCAGCAGCCAGCCCTGGCTGGCGATTTCAGCCAGCAGGTCCCAGGGGGGTGCCCCCGCCTCCACGAAGGGCAGCGTCTCCCCCCACGGCTGCCTGGCCTCGCGCTTCGCCGGCGCCTTCGGCAGGGGCAGCCGGGACGCCCGGACCTTCGCCCGCTGCCTCCTGGGCAGCCCCTTCTGCACGGAGCTCCTCTGGCGCTCRGGGGTCCCGTGGGGCCAGAGGCAGGCGCGGACGACCGAGTTGGGGACGAGGCCGTCGGGCGCGACGGGCCAGCGCAGCCCGTGGAGCAGGTATTGCTCCATCAGCCGCGCCAGCTCCTCCGGGGGACGCTGGCTGCCCGCGGGCTCTGCTCGCCGTCTCAGCGCCCGCTGGGGTGGCGGCGGCCGCCTGGGGCGTGGGGCAGGGCTGGCGCTGGGCGCCGCGGTGCTCGCAGCCCGCTCCGGGGCTGCYTGGGCACCGGCAGCCGCCTTGGTGCCGCCTCGCACTTTGGCCATGCCCTCCGCCACCACGACCTGCTTGTAGCTGGCGAGGACCTCCATGCCCTCGTAGCACGTGGCCCCRTTGCCCTCCAGGCGGTACGTGGGCACAAAGACGGTCTCAAAGGCCTGGAGGAAGCTGGGCAAGAAGGGCAAGGGCTCCTCGGCCGCGTCGTCCGGCAGCCAGCGCGTGGCCAGCTCCTGCAGGTGGTCGTGGGGCAGGTACTTGACGCTGGGGATGAGAAAGATGCTGCGGTTGCAGCCGACGAGCAGGTCGCCCCAGCRGCTGGCGAAGCAGACCCGGCTGAACTGGAGGCTGGAGCTGAAGTCCACCACCAGGACGCCCGCCAGGCTCCAGAGGCGGATGGAGCCGTCCSCGGCGCCCGTCACCAGCAGCCGCAGCGCGGGGCAGTAGTCGCAGGAGGTGACGGTGCAGGAGTGCATGGGCGGGCTCTCGGCGGTGGGGCCACAGTCCTCCCCGTGCGCCAAGGCGGCGAGGCCCCAGACCCGCAGGCGGTTCTCCTCCGTCACGGCGCACACGGCACCGGGGACCAGCAGAAGGTGCCGGACACAGCCGTCAGTGCTGGCGATGGAGTGCACCGGCAGCAAGGCCAGCTCGCTGCCCTGCGCCGCGAGCCTGGACAGGACGATGCGCTCGTCCRAGCCGTAGGAGCACAAGAAGCTGCACTCGCAGGACCCGCTGGAAAGGTYGTCGCCGTCCGAGAGGCTGCACATYGCCTCCACGCCTCGCTGGTGGAGCCGCTGCTCGGGCAGCGGGCGGCTGAGCCGGCTCAGCGCGCGGATGCAGCCGCTCCGGTACCCGCCGAACAGGCAGCTGCACCCCTCGGCGCCCACGCGCAGGCGGCAGAAGGCCAGGCAGAGCACCCGGTCCTCCCGGCCGGCCGCCGGCCGCAGCACGTACTTGGCCGGGCAGGGGTTTCTGGTGGTGTCCAGGATGTAGACGTCAGCGGTGCCCACGGTCACTGCCAGCTGCTCCCGGTCGGGATCGTAGACGAAGTCCAGCGCTTGCTCCAGGAGCTGGTAGGGCCAGGTGACGAGGAGCAGCTCGCCGGTGACGGGGGACAGGAACCGCACGGCGCCGTCCTCAGCGGCGGCCAGGATGCGGGCTCTGCCCGGGCCGCAGGGCACGCGGGCCAGGCGCCGCAGYGGGGAGCCGGTGGTGTGGAAGAGGCGGTGGAGGTCGCGCAGGGTGCGGAGGGAGAAGCCGCCGGGCGTGCTGCAGTAGAAGGTGGTGGGGCTGGCGAAGCCCAGCTGCAGCACGGGCTCGCCGAGGTCCAGCTGGCGCAGCAGGTCGCCGTGCGCCAAGCCCCACTCCTTCAGCAGCCCGTCCAGCGAGGCCGTGAGCAGGCTCTGCCCCGACGGGCGGATCGCCGCGCCGCTCACGGCCTCGCGGTGGGCCTGGAAGCGCTGCACCCTGCGCCCCGTCCGCAGGCTCCACGCCTGCACGTAGCCGGCCGAGTCGCCGGCGTAGAGCCGGGCCGAGGGCCAGCGGAGGGTGCAGGCGCAGAGCGCGACGCCCCGGGAGCCGGCCAGGGCCCGCGTCGGGGCCCGGCTGCGGGCGTCGTAGAGGCGCACGGTGCTCTCGCACAGGGCGACCAGGGCNCTGCACGTAGCCGGCCGAGTCGCCGGCGTAGAGCCGGGCCGAGGGCCAGCGGAGGGTGCAGGCGCAGAGCGCGACGCCCCGGGAGCCGGCCAGGGCCCGCGTCGGGGCCCGGCTGCGGGCGTCGTAGAGGCGCACGGTGCTCTCGCACAGGGCGACCAGGGCGCGGGCCGCCGGCGCCGCCTGCACCTCCTGCACCAGCTCGCCGCCGGGGACACGCACGCCGCCGGCCGGGCTGGGGGCCGCGGGGGGCCCCGCGCCCAGCGCCCACCACGCCAGCACGCCCAGCCCGCCGGCCACCAGCTCGCCCGTGTCCGGGCTGTAGCAGAGGCTGGCGAAGGCGTGCGGGCAGGGGACGGCCGCCAGCAGGGCCAGGTCCCGGCGGTGGTCCCCGAAGAGCCGGAGGCGCAGGTCGCTGCAGTACGCCGCCAGCAGCCGCAGCGGCGGCACGTGGCAGACGCGCAGCGCCCGGGGCGGCTCCGCCAGCGGCACGTCCCGCTCCTCCACCGCGCTGCCGTCCTCCCACCGCTGCAGCCACACGTGCGCCTGCGGGGACGGCGGGGCGCCCGCCGGTGGGGCAGGGCCACGAGCCGCCCGGGCACCGGGTTGGCAGCCCGGATGCCCGGTCTGGAGTGGGGCATTGGGGCGTTTCCACAGGTTTTGGGGACGCAGGGGTTGGCATCTCAGATGTGAGGGCCGGAGAGGGGGATCAGGGCACTTCTGCAGGGCATTTCTGCAGGTTTTGGGGACACCAGGTTTGGAGTGGGGAATTGGGGCGTTTCCACAGGTTTGGGGGACCCTGAGGTTGGCGTCCCAGATGCCAGGGTTGGAGCAGAGGATCAAGGCATTTCTGCAGGTGTGGGGAATGCCGGGGTCCGGASCAGGCGGGTGCCGATGCTTGGGCAGATTTCGGGGACAGGTCTGAGCTCCCCAGACGGGGGGGGGTCCCGTCCCGGCTCGGGGCCGGAGCAGGCAGGTGCCGATGCCCGGGCGGGTTCTGGGGATGAGGACGGGGGTCCCAGCACCCCAGACAGGGGAATCGTGTCTCGGCAGGTGCTGATGCCTGGGCGGGTTTTGCGGATGAGGACGGGGGTCCCAGCACCCCAGACAGGGGGGTCCCGTCCCAGCAGGCGCCGATGCCTGGACGGGTTTTGGGGATGAGGACGGGGGTCCCAGCGCCCCAGACAGGGGGGTCCCGTCCCAGCAGGTGCCGATGCCTGGGCGGGTTCTGGGGATGAGGACGGGGGTCCCAGCACCCCAGACAGGGGGGTCCCGTCCTGGCAGGTGCCGATGCC
>NW_028186884.1:10979-12149 GCF_003343005.1 Rhea americana
CCTACCGCGGCCGCCCGCAGGCTCTGCAGGATCTGGGCCCGCAGCTCCCGCCAGGCGGGCTGCATCGCTCTCACGGCCTCTTTTTTGGGGTGATAACTGGCGGTTTTCACTCAAGGGGCTGCAGAGAAGCCCCCCCCACCCTTGCCCCAGGCCTCAGGCAGGGCTGGGCCCGCCAGGCCCCGCCGCCATGGCTGGGCCCCGGTCGCCATGGCGACGCGCCGGCATGGCGGCCTGGCCCCACAGGCCGGGGGTGACACGGTGACCAGGCCCTGGTGGCCCTGGTGGCCCCCGGCTGCCGTTCATCCCCCCTCCCACGCCTGGGCCATGGTTTCACGTCGCAGGTGCTCGCGGGCAGCGCCGCAGCGGCCATGGCCGGCCCAGCGAGGCCACCGTGGTGCCCCCCGCCCCACTCCATCATGTCCCATCTGTGACCTCCTCCACGTGTCCCTTTGTGTCCTCCATCCAGTCCCCTCCATGTCTCCGCCATGTGCCCCCCTGTATCCTGCATGTATCCCCTCCACATTCCCTCCCTGTGTCCCCTCCACATCCCCTCCCTGTGTCCTCCATGTGTCCCCTCCTTGTCCCCTGTGTCCCCTCCATGTGCCCCCTGTATCCTCCATGTATCCCCTCCATGTCCCCTCCTTGTGCCCCCCTGTATCCTCCATGTGTCCCCTCCACGTCCCCTCCCTGTGTCCCCTCCATGTCCCCCCTGTATCCTCCATGTATCCCCTCCATGTCGCCTCCCTGTGTCCCCTCCCTGTGTCCCCCTGTATCCTCCATGTGTCCCCTCCATGTGCCCCCTCCTTGTCCTCCCGTGAGTCCTCTCTGTGTCCCATCCAGTCCTCTCATGAACCCCCTCATAACCCCCATAGGGCCCCTCTGCAGCCCCTCATGTGCCCTCCATGTGTCCCCCATACTGTAAAGGGGTGCAGGGGGCCCCAGCCCCCCCCCCGAGATGGATGTGACCCCTTTCCTTGCTGCATTGCGGGACACCCCCTTGTCCCCCAGCATTGGCACTGCATGTGTGGCACAGGCGTGGGGTCCRGCCCTCCCCCAGTGTCACTAGGGGTTAACATTTCCTGCTGCATGGGGGGAAATGAGCCTCCCAAAGGGAATTTAACGCCCGCACCCCCTCCCCGGAGCCCCCCACGGCCTGCCACAAAAAAAGAG
>NW_028186884.1:12833-16626 GCF_003343005.1 Rhea americana
GGGGGGTTCCTTGGGGGGCTGGTGCTTTGGGGGCTGCCGTGCCCCACAGATGTTTGTGGCCCCTGCAAAAAGGGGGGGGGGATTCCTGGTGCAGGGGGGCACTAGTAGCCCCCCCCCTTCCCTAGGGAAGGCTGCGAGGATGGGGCCTGGCTCCTGCCAGCCCCCTGGGGGGGGGGCAGCCCTGGGTTCAGGCTGCCCCACAGCGAAGGGGGGCAGGGGGGTGCGGGGAGACCATTGCCGCCAGCACCGTCCGGGGCGGGAGCCCCTTTTCCGTCTGCTTTTGGGTGGGGGGGAGACGGCAGCCGCTGCTAGCTCCGGAGCAAGGGGGCACCTCGATGCCCGGTAAGGACCGGGGCGGTGTAATTCCAGCCTGGCAGTTTTGGGGAGCTGGGGAGGAGGCAGCTGGGCCTCCCCGGTGCCTTGCAGGAGGGGGCTCGGCCCGGCCGGGGGGGGGCGCGCGGGCCGGGGGCTCTCCGATCCCAGCAGCCCGGCTGCAGGTCCCGGCTCCGCTCCCAGCGCTCTGCACCGCGAATCTCTTGACCTAATTCGGGATCGTGGAGACAATCGACTATTCATTCGCCGGGGAAGTTGCCCGTGAACGTGCAGGGCCGCTTCGTTGGCGTGTTTGCTTAAACAAAATAAAATAATAATTAAAAAGAAAACCCCGGCGCTGATGTCAGCGGGGGATGACTTGGAAAGCCCTGCGGAGAGCCGGCGAAGCGGCCGCGCCGAGCGCCTCCTGCGCGCACATGGCTGCGGCGGCCGCCCTCCCCTCCGGGCTGCAGCCCCCAGCCCGGCGCAGCCCCGCCGCTAGGCCGTTTTCCCGGCTTTACGCCCGTTTCTCCCCGCTCCCGGAGCGACTTAACCCCGCGCCGGGAGCCGGGGTGGACCCGAGCCGGCGTGGGGGGGGGGCGAAGCCGCCGACAAAGCGGCGGCGGACGCGTTTCGCATCAGCGAGCCGCCTGCTCGGGCGTGATGAACGGGGCTGCGTCCGCCGCTCGGCCTGGCGCTTCCAAACTTTATATCGGAGCGGGAGGGGGGAAGCGGGAGAAGCGTGCGCGATCGGTCCGGGCRGGTATTCCCTTAAAAACACCCGTCTGTGTGAACGGAGCAGCGCTCGTGCAACAGGAATCAAAGGCCGGTGTTGTAAGAGAAGCTGAATCAGCTAAATGGAAGCAGAACAGGCAAACGATATCGAGGAGGAAGATGTTAAACTTGCTGGCTTTGCCTAGGGGTGTTGGCTCCCTCGCGCCGTGCAGGCAGCAGCTGCGCTAGGAGCGCGCGCGGGGGGAGCCGGCGTAAGCCCCGGGCAGGATTTACGGTGTCGGGGCAGCGTTCGCGGATGCTTTGGTGCCCCCCGGGGTCTCGCGCTCGGGAGCAAAGCGCCGGCGCGGACTCGTAGCTGGGCGGTGGGTGAGAAACGAGGGCAGCTCGCGGCTTGGAGGGGGAGCGGGAGGGCGCAAGCCGAGGCGGCGGCCCCGGGGAGAGCCCCGGCCCTCGTCCCGGCTAGGAGAGCGGTGTGGGGTGCGCGTTCGGGGCCGGGCTGCGCTGCCCCTGCTCGGGGCCGCAGGGCRAGAGCATTGCGTGCAGGGGCTTGCACGRGGRCGACTGTGGTGCAGGGGCTCGCACCGGGACGCGGGGGGCTTGCACGGGGGTGACTGTGGTGCAGGGGCTCACACCGGGTCACGGGGGGCTTGCACGGGGGCGACTGTGGTGCAGGGGCTCGCACCGGGACGCGGGGGGCTTGCACGGGGGTGACTGCAGTGTGGGGTCTTGCACAGGGACACAGGGGCTTGCACAGGGGTGTGGGGGCTTGCACGGGGGCGACCGCAGTGTGGGGTCTTGCACAGGGACACAGGGGCTTGCACAGGGGTGTGGGGGCTTGCACGGGGGCGACCGCAGTGTGGGGTCTTGCACAGGGACACAGGGGCTTGCACAGGGGTGTGGGGGCTTGCACGGGGGCGACCGCAGTGTGGGGTCTTGCACAGGGATGCGGGGGTGTGCAGGAGCTTGCACGTGGGGGCTTGCACGGGGATGCGGGGGCTGCCCCGCGCCCGCCAACGCGCGCAGGGGGCTGCCCCAGGCTCGCTGCGTGTGCCACGATTTCTTGCCGCCTCCAGAAGGCGTTTATAGAGGAGGAGCTGTACCTGTCCTGGCATCAAGCTGTGCCCTCGCTTTCTTGGGGGCTGAAAAGTGGTTTTTCCGTGGTTTTGGTTTGGTGTGGGGCTTTGTGCTGAGGTTAACCCGGAGGTTTCTGTTCCTGGTGTCCCAACACCTGGGTGGGTCCTTGCAGGTTTCCAGCCAGGATTTGAGACGCTCCCTGGGATATTAATGAGTGAGAGAGAGAGAACAGGGCTGTTTTGCCAGAAAATGCTTGCTCAGAACTGTAACTGTGAGCGAGAAAGGATTATACTGTGTATCCAGGAACTGGAGTTTGCATTTCTGAATGGCACAGTGGAAGGGGCCTGTTYTCCTACTGAGCCTTGGAGAACGTGTGTGTGATTCCCATTAGCATTAATGGAAACTGGTGTAAATTAAAGTCTTTATTTGTTTTGCTAGATGTCTTGTTAAACTTAGTACTGGCTCCAAAATTACCCTTTAAAAAGATATTCAGCTTTCAGAGCAATGCCAATGGAAATACTTTCTTTAAAGAGGGAGGAGGAAAAACAATCGAAGAAGAAGAAAAAAAATCCCCRAGCCTCCCAATGCTTCCTCCAGACACAGTTTGTTTAAACAAATGTCCCCTCCTCTGCACTGTTTGCAACCCAAACACAGAGGCAGGGAGCGCGCAGAAGTGAAACCGGTGAGGATTATTTCCTTTGTCCGAAGGCTTTTTGCAAACGGGGTTTGTGTCCCCGTGATCCGGAGCGGCATCCTCGGGGCGGGGGGGAGGCGCGCCCGCCCCCCCTTCCGCCAGGTGCCAGCCCTGAAGGGTTGATTTTCAGTCAATGTGGAAATTGGGGCGGGCGGTTTTCCGCAGGCAGGTTCGGGTGGGATGCAGCCGCCGCTGCTGGCGCTCGCCTGGCAGGGCTCGGCGCGGGGCGGGGGGCCGGTGCCGGGCGGYGGGACGGATCCCGCTGGATGCAGGCGGCGTCGGGAGGTTTTGCACCCCGCTTCGCCCCGCTTGCACGCTGGCGCTGCACCTTGCGAGGGTGCAACGACGGGGCGAAGGGAGCGGGTCCCGTCGGCTCAGCCGTCCCCACCGGAGCCGGAGGAATCGCGCAGATTTACCCTCTTGGACGGGCTTTTCGTGTGCCGCCCTACTTGTTTTGTTTTTATTTTCTTTATTTGCATCTTGTCGGTGTGATTTAAAGGACGCGAACCTGTAGCTCTGCGCGCGGGGCTGGATTGCTGTGAACGGGGGCGAATCTCTTCCCTGCGCTGYGCCGCAGGGACCCGCTGCTAAGGCAGGATCGAGACGGAGCCCGTTCGGAGGAAAAYGTCGCGCGCGCTGATCCGCTCGGGAGAGCGCCGCGTCCCCGAGCTTGGCGTGCCGTGCTGAAACGAACTCGGCTGCGTCTCTATAGCTGGGAACTTACGCTATTTCTTTGTCTTTTTTCCCCCCCTTTTAACTCAGAGCCCTTCCTCGAGGTTGGACCCAGCTGATGACGGCGCTTCTATCCCTATAATCGCTGGGCGAACGCTGTGGGAAACCTCTCCTGGCGGCTGTCTCGCCCGGGAAGCTCCCGCCGAGTGAGGAGTCGCCGAGCCCCGGCCCCGCGCGGTAAGGAGCTCCCGAGGCTTCCCGAGCCGGTCCCGCGCGTGCCGGGGGGGCAGCCGGGCTGGCGAAGCT
>NW_028186884.1:16989-22758 GCF_003343005.1 Rhea americana
AGGCGGGGAAAGCCCCGTGGTTTGCTTTTTGGACTTTCATCTGCTTAATGCCTCTGTCGCTGATAAGAGCGCTGGGAAACAGCTCGGCTGGTCGTGGGAGCCCTTCGCGCCGCTCGGGCGGCAGGAGGCACGGCTCCCCTGGACGCGTCCCCGCGCCGGCTCCGCCGCCCGAGCCGCGGTCCCCGGGAGCCGCGTGCCCCCTGCTCGGCGCCCAGGGCTGCCGCCGCCCTGGGGCCGTCGCGGTGGGTTACCCGACGCCGGCGTTGGCGCGGCTCTAGCGCCAGGCGAGTACGAGTTCGCCTGCGCTCGGCTCTGCCGCTGGACTATCTCTAATTATACCGTCTCCATCAGATAAAACGCGGGGAGATCCGTCTCGCTGATGCCRCGATTAGCTCGGAGCGTAAATACGAGGGCGGCACCTGGGCCGCGTCCTGCCTCCCTCCCGCCGGGCTCGCCGCGCTCGCGGCGACGTCCGGGCTGTCGCTCCGCTCCGTGTTGTACGTGGTTCTGATATTTAACCATCTGGTTTTTATCCTTCCCCCCCCCCCCCTTTTTTTTGCAATGAGAAAATTAATGGCATTCGCATTGCTCGGTAATGGGGATTATTTGGCCTTAACCAACCCTAATTAGGCACAAAATTGTGAACCTCTTAGCTTAATTACTCTACTAATTTTCTCTTAGGAGGCCGCAGCATTAGCTGTCAACTGCTTTCGTTCTTACTTGGCTCTTACCTGAACCTCGGTTTTGCCAACTGTCGGGTCTGCGTGTAACGCTCAGGAAAGGCTCTTTTATCAGAAAAACTGGCTTTGCTTTTTTTATCAGAAAAACTTGTGCGCCCCAGCTGCTCCGTGGCCCTCCGGGTTGCCCTCGATCTGTCGCGCCGTGCTCGCCTGCCGCACCTGGGACACGTTCTCGCCTTGCTGGGTAACGGTGAACTGGGGCAAATTACGTGTTGTTTTTAATTGCTTGGCCTTTACGCTGCGGCTATGATAGCGAGTCGCTCGAGCAGCGTCGCAGAGGGGAGCGCGGAGGGAGGCAGGAGGAGCCAGCTGCGCGACGGGCYGTCTCGCCGCGGGCTTTGACCTCTGAAAACGGAAATCGTCTTCAACCTGGGAAGAAAATGCTGGTTTGCCAGCAAGAAGCCCCGCTTTCAGGAAGTCTCTGCGCTCCCTAGATGGGATTTGCGGCGCGCGCCGCGATTGCGTGGCCGGGCGCGGGAGGGAGGAGGACGTCCACCTGCAGCTGCGCGGGGCTCCGGCTCGGGACGTCTTCCCGGCTAAATAATCCCGCGAAACCCTGCTCGTCTCCGAGGTGGGGCGTCCGCTGGAGCAGCTCCCGTGCTTGGGAAAGAGAAGCCTCTAGACCGCGAATTCCTCTTCTACTGACCTCGCCAAGCAAACGCGGCGACATCCGGGGCAAGTTTTCCCGTTACGGGCTGCGGCGACCGTGTCGGATCCTGGCGTCGAGGGGCGGACGAATTCCCGCTCCCCGTTAAGGGCAAACCCCGCGCTGAGATGCGCACTGGGAAGGGCGGCCGTGAGAGCGAGGAGCCAAAGGGCTCTAGGCTAAAACGCGCCCGGGTTTTGCAGCCTGCGGCGACCCGAGCCGCCGGCGCGCTCGGACACCCGCTCTCCGCGCCGCGGGCGGCCGTCGGGTCTCGAGGGAGGCTGGAATTTGACGGATCCTGGTCCTTTCTCTGCTTTAAATTTTAGTGATTTCAGCAGTCTTGGACCCGTTCTTAGCTCTTCGGACTTGAGCCTTTTTTCTCCCCCTCGTGCCCCCGCTCGCTTTGCCGCGGCGTTGGGCAGCGGGTGCGGGCTGCTTTCTGGCCAGCCATCGCCACGATGGCGCGGGGAGGGTTGCACAAAATCGCAGCGATTTGGTGAAACTGAAGCCCGCGGGCTTCAGCTGGAGCGAAGGCCGGCGAAACGCGGGTGCAGGTGCGAGCGCTTCGATTTGGGACTTGCTGCCGTCGCTCCTGAGCGCCGGGTAGATGCTGAAGCGGGTCCGGCGCTCGCGTCCCTGCTCCTCTTCTAACGGGAGGCGGACGCCTTGACGGCGGGTCCTGACGGAGGGGAAGACGCTGCCGTCCAGGCTCTTCCCGCTTCTTTTGATATAGCAGCAGCCCCGTGGCCTCGTCCCTCTTTGTTTTCCAAGTTCCTCATCATAAATGGAAAAATCTAACGCGGGGCCGGGGCGTGGAGAGGGCTCGTGCGGCTCCGTGCCGAGCGCTCGTCTCGGCAGGTTCGTTCCTGCTCCCGTCGGAGGGCCGGGCGCCGCGCCGGTGCAGCGCCGGCCTGCTGCCGGGGAGGGGGGGGAGTTCCCAGCCTGTCCCAGGTGCCCGGTCTCCGCGGATTTGCACCCGGAGATTTGAACCCGGAGCTCGCGCGGGTCCCTCGAACGCCCCTCCGTGCCGCCGGCTTGCGTGGTGGAGTCGCGGCCAGGCTTCCCGGCACGCGTCGGCGCACGTGGGTGTGCGGCTACCAAATAAAAAATTAACGCCCGTGTGAATCTTTCATGTTTGCTCCGCTTTTCCTCGTCGCGGCTGCAGGAGAGCGCGTGCGGCAGTGCTGCTGCCGGCTGCCTTCCCGCTGCCGCTCGTCGGGCACAGCGAGGCTGCCGTGTGCACGCTGCCCGCCACGGCACGCTGGTGGTGGGTGTGCAGTGCCCTCCGTGGCAGCCAGTGCGTGTGCAATGCCCCCCGGGGTGTGCAATGCCCCCATGGCAGCTTGTGGGTGTGCAGTGCCCCCTCCGTCACCAGTGGGCATTCAGTACCCCCAGGGATGTGCAATGTACTCAGTGCTGGCAGCAAGTGTGCAATGCTGTCAGGGGTGTGCAATGCAATCTGTGGTGGCAGGTGTGCAATGCCCTTGGGGTGTGCAAAGCTCCCTGTGTTGGTGGCAGGTGTGCAGTCCCCCCCCACGGTGTGCAAAGCCCCCCCTCCCCGTGCTGGTGGCAGGTGTACCATGCCCTTGGGGCGTGC
This sequence comes from Rhea americana, assembly GCF_003343005.1. Classification (NCBI taxonomy): domain Eukaryota; kingdom Metazoa; phylum Chordata; class Aves; order Rheiformes; family Rheidae; genus Rhea; species Rhea americana. Next base: position 19,973 of record NW_028186884.1, read on the forward strand.
AACGCGCCAGCTTCCCGAGGGCGTTCCTCGTCTCCGTGCCGCTCCGGCCGCGCCGTCGGCACGCCTCGGGCCCGCGCGGCGCTGGAATGCGCCGTGCAGCCGTGTTTGCACACTTGCCGAGAGCACCCGCCCGCCCGCTCGCCGCGCTCTGGTATGCTCGTAATAGAAATTTGATATCGGCTGCTGCAAATGCCTATCGCGGTGATCTCATTCCTGTAGCCGAGCAAACATGCCATTTTGCGGGAAAGGGTCTCTCCGGCGGCGGGCTGGGCTGTTCGCGAGCTCCCCGGATGCGGTTTCCGCTAAAGCGCTCTGTAAAACTTAAAACGCAGCAAAAYGGACTAAAACGGAAAACTCCGAGGCGGCGCTGTAAGCGACGTCGAGCCGACTCGCGGGCCGGGGCSGAGACGCCAGGGTTCGCGCCGGAGCCTCGCCTGGCGGAGTTCGGCGCGGGAAGCTGCTTTGCTTCCTGGCCGGGGCGGCGGGAGCGGGGCGCTTTGGAGCGGGAGGAGCAGGGCCGCCGAGCCGGGCGCTCCTGGTCCGCAGAGCGGGGGAAGCCTCGCGGAAATCGGGCTGGAAGCAAGCCGCGAGCACGTTGCGTGCGTCTCCTGGTAACCGAATTAATCGTTCCCCGGGCTATAAGCTCGTAACTCCTAAGCAGTAAAACGAGATCYCTCGCTGAATGAGGAGGGATCGGCGCTGGAACGAAAACCGGCTCGCTCCGCGTAACCCACAACACCGAGTATTTTCCAGGTTAATCCAAGGCCGCCCTGCAAGCCGGGCGGGCAGCTGGSGGGGTCCGGGCTTCTCCAGCAGCGGGGCTGCAAGCCTCCGCGCCCCGTTCCCGGGCGGCCGCTTCCCGAAGCTCCGTGCAGAGCTGCTGGGGGTGCGAGAATCGAGCCGTGCGCCTGCAGACACACGGGCGACCGGGCGGCGGTCCGATCCCCGCGCGGCCGTCGGCAGAGGAGCCGCGCCGGGAGAGTCCCGACCCCGCGCCGGGCACCGGCTCCCGAGCCGAGACGCCCGCCGCGGTGCCTGGAGGGCGCCGAGACGCCGGCGAGGACGGAAAACGCGAGTCGGAGGAAGTCGTGGGCTCGCTCCTTGGGTGGGAGAGTTCGGGAGTGGGGTTCGCCCCGGCGCAGCGGGACGGGCGACCACCCCGGGAAAACCTGGCCCGGGAGCTGCAGCGGCTCGTGTGGCGCCGCCGGAGGAACCTCCGCCGTGGGAGGCTCGAGCCCCGAAGCTGTAAAACCCGTCGTAAAGGCGGCAGTAAAACGGAGAACAACCTAAGTAACCTCCGGCCGCCCTCTCCCGGGAGGACGAAGCCTTGGCCCTTYGCTCGGGAGGGACCGCAGTTTGTTCCCCGTCTTCCTGGGGATGCTCCCGGCTGTCGTCATGATTACCAGAGGTGAATATAGACCGTAAGCGTTCTGACTCCTACCGGGTTTTTCTTTGAAAGTGCTGACCGAGATGACAACGTGGAGGAGGGATGATGAATTCCTGTGGAATTTAACCCTCTGGAGCTCGCGAGCGGGCGGGATCGGGCAGCCCGCGGCGCCCTGGCTCGCTCCGGAGTTCGCTTTCGTTCGGCTTGCGTGACAGTTTTTCTGCAGATTACACTTGAAACTCGACGCCTGTTTTGTAGCTGCTGGAAACGTGCGCTGACAACCGATCCCGGGGTCTGGGGCAGAGCGCGGACCCGGAGCCGGCGGATATCGCCCGCCCCGGGGAAGACGGGAGGCGACGGGAGGGCCGGAGCCGCGTCCCAGCGTTTGCTCTTCCGAACAGGCCACTCTGTGTTGGAACAGAAAACAAATATTTTTGCCGTTTGGAAATGCTTCGGCGTGACAGTACGTAACGCCGGGTGGAATGCACACGGAATTAATTATCCGCGGAGGGAAGGAACGTGCGACTGCGTCAGGCGAGGTGCCCTGCTAGGGGCTCTGCAAAAGGCGGCTCCGGCGCTCGGTCTGCGGGGAGAGCGGGGTTTATCGGCAGCCGGCGTCTGTCGGAGSGCAGGCGGTTCGGGCAGTGTTAGTCCGCCTCCGGGACGTTTTCAGCCCGTACCGACGTCGCGCGTACTCCGTGCTGCCGCGAGCCGGGGCGGCTGCGGCTGCCCCTTCGTCGGCCGGCCGAGCGGCCCTTGGGCAGCGTGATCGTCCTGCTGTGAACGGCCCTTTCGCGCCCGAAGGGATCCGGGACGGCCTCTGGAGCGCTTGATCCGGAAGATCCCTTCTCGGCGCCCTCGGGGTCTGGATCTCCAGCCCGAAGGTGCCGGCGGGGGGCTTAAAGCTGGAGAGGCGCCGCTCGGCTCGCGCGAGGAGCAGGGTCRGTTTCTCTTCGGTTTTAAAACCCGAGCGGAGCTGCCGTCGCCCGCCCCGTCCCGGCGTTTCGGCAGCCCGAGCCGGCTCCGCCGCGAACGTTGCTCCGGCGGACGTGTTGGGGCACCGTCCGCTCCCCCCGCGCCGGGCTGGTCCGGCCGGTCCCCGCTCGCTTTGCAAATCTGCAGTTAATTAGTGCAAACGCTTGGGGGGCAGGTGAGAGGCGGCTCCGAAGATGCGGCGGCAGCGCGCGGACGGGGCTGGCGGCTTCAGTTTCCGAGGGGTGCACGAGGCCCCGGGCGCCTTTTGGTCTGGGTTTAACTAGAGCTTAATTCTGCCGCGCGCAGACAGTGCACGAGATTAGCYGAAGCCCTTAAGTTTGCCGATAACGCCGGGATTTAGCAAGCGCCGGGTTGCGCCACTTGGAAGACTTCTCCCAGCCTGGGTCGTCACGGCTACGGAGCA
>NW_028186884.1:22880-25776 GCF_003343005.1 Rhea americana
CGGCGAGCGGGGCGCTGAGCCCCCCCAGCCCGCCCGCCGCGGTCGCCGGTGAGCTGCGCATCATCTCCCGCCCGGGGCGGACGTCCCCGCGCGCCCGGGGAGCGCTGCGGCTCCGCCGGCCCCGCGCTGCACGAGGACGCGGCGCTGCACGAGGACGCGGCGCTGCACGAGGACGCCATGCGGCCCCGGGCCTCTCCCGCTGCAAGCCGCGCTCCGAAATTAAATCCGACGCCGTGGTTTTCTCGCTGAGGATGCAGCAAATAGGTCAGGGCTGCGCTGCTTGATTCTGCATGAAGGTTGTCATCTCCGATTATCCCCGTAACACTTCGCCTGGCCCTGCCACCTCAGGTCACCGCGGGTAATGCCATTTTCCAGGGAGCTGCTTGCTTTTTTCGGGCTCCTCGGCACGTTGCCAGCGGACCTGCCGGCTGCCTTCAGTTCTCCGCAGAAGTATTTAGTCAAGGCGCGGTGCAGAGCAGATGGCAGCGAGCCTGAACTCGGGGCAACTGAGCTGATTTGCCTGCTCGGATGCAAACAGCCTTTCGGAAGGGAGATTCCCCTTCCAGGGCCGCTGCTCCCGCGGCGCAGCGCGCGGCTCYGGAGGGGCGGCGCGCGAGGTCGGTGCCGCGCGGGCACGCGGCCCCGGGAGCTCGCGGGGAGCTGCGGGACGAGCCCCAGCCCGGCGGGACGCAGGCGCTCCGCGGCGCGGGGACGGGGAGGGGCGCGAGCGGCTCGTCTCCGGGCAGGGTGATGCTGGCAGCCGGACCTGGGACGCGCTCTCCCGCCGTGGTACCCGCTGTGCCGAGCTCTGCTCCGGCCGGATGCCGGCGGCACGGCCGCGTACGGCGGCACCCTGACAGCTGCCTCCTCGTGGAGGATTCCCTGTCTGCATTTAATTAAGACTTTCAGATATTGATTTAATATCCACTCCCAGCAGATGTGATCTTAGTCGGCTTCCACTGTAATTAGCCGGGATTAGTTTAGGTGCCGGCCCCACGCTKGCAGCCGGCAGGAAGGGCGCGCGGCAGCCGCCGGCACGGGCTAATACTGAGCGCAGACGGATTAGTGCTCGTCCGTCCCGGGGTGCCGACGCTGCTGCCCGGCTCCGAAACCCRCCCCACGGGCGATGTGGCGCCGGGGGCATCCCCGGGGATCGGGCGATGCTCGGACGATGCTCGGCGACGATGCTGGTGCGACGCGGCGGGCCGGGGCTCGCGCCCCGGGGAGCCTCGCGCCGTTGCAAGCCCGGGGACAGGCTCGCCCCTGCAGCAGCCGGGGGGTTTTCCTGGCCCGGGGCCCGACGGGAACGTTATTCTTTTTCAGGCTTATTCAGCCTCGGAAAAAAAGCGCAAGCGTGCTCGTACGCCCACAGCCCCGGCGCGGGCTGCAGCACAAACGCGGCCGTGGGCGTCGGGGTGGGTCTTCGCGTCGGCGCTCCAGGAATAGACCGGGAATCTCCGAGCGCCGTATCAGCCTGCGACCGTCAGCTGCTCGGGGGCCCGAGTCACGCTGCCAGCTCGGGCCCGGGYGCGATTTCAGGGGAATTCGAGCAGCTTGGGGCTGACGGGGTGCTACTCCCGGCTCGCAGCACCTCGCAGCCCTCGCACCTGCAGGGCGCGGGCGCTCGGTGCAAGCGCCCGACGGCACCCGGGTTCGGCTGTGCACAGCCCAACGCCGCTTCCRGACACCCAGATAGATGGAGATGCAGCGGGATGCGTTTTCGGCCGCTGGTCCAGCTGTCCTGCTCCGTGGCGCGAAGCGGGGGGTCCCCTCGGTGCCGGTGCGCGGAGCACGGCTCGCCCCGGGCTACGGCGCTCGTTGCCGCCCCGGGCACCGCTGCAGCCGTGCGGGCGGGCGCCAGCCTGAGCCGCGCAGCCAGCACCGGCCTCGGCTCTGCCTCCTCTTGCCTCTTATCTAACCGCTTGCGCTCTGCCATCGCCCCATCCCAAATCCGTGCTTTCAAGCTCGAATAGAGAAAAGCTGTCAGCAGAGGTTAAGAGCGCTTTGGCGTGTCTCTCGTGTTTACGAGGTGCTGGCAGGGCCCCGCCGTCGGGTTTGCAGCCTGATCCTCGTTGTCGGCGGGGGCTTAGCGTCGCCGCGCAGCTGGGTCTCCGCGCGCGTGACCTATTTCTGCTGCGCAGCAGGATGCAGAACGGCAGACTTGCGCCCCGGGCCGCAGAGGAGCCGCCGAAGGAGAGGCGAAGGGCCGAGCCGGGGAGATAGAAGCGGCGGCAAAGCCCGGAGCAGCGCGCGGGGAAGCGGGAGCCGTCGGGAGCCGCAGGAGAGCCGCCGAGGGGCTCCGGCGCGGGCGGGCGGCGCGTGGCTGCTCGGTGCGGCTGGCTCCGCGACGCGACGAGGAGGGGGGTCCGCGGCCGGCGAGGAGCCGCTGAGCAGCGCGCTGGCCTCTCCCGGCTGGGAGACCCTCGCCCTGCTCCCCGCGGGATTTTCCGCTCCGCCGGGGAGGCGTTTTGTCCGCTTTGTTGAATGCGTTTATTATTCATCCCAAACGCCCCGGTGCCCTGCGGAAATGGGTCAAACGGCTCGGTGRTGCTTCCGCGCGGGGCTGGTCCGAGCCAACCCGCTTCCGGGGGTCGGCTTTTCCCTGGGGAGCGCCGACGCCGGGCCCGTCGCGCCCCGGAGGGCACCGGGGGGTCGGCGTCGCCCGGACGGGTGCGACCCCGAAAGCCTGCGCTCCTGCCCTGCGCTCGCTGCTCGGCGGCGGACCCGAGGAATCGGAGCGGCTCCGGTGCGCGGAGAGGAGCCGCGGGCGCGGGAGGGCTTTGCCGCTTTGCTGACCCCGCTCTCTCTTCCCGCGGCAGGACGGCCTGGGAGACGCCGCGGAGCGGGAGCGCCGCTGCAGCCCGGCCGGCGCGAGCCCCGCGGGGACGAGCCCGCG
>NW_028186884.1:26821-28501 GCF_003343005.1 Rhea americana
ACGAGCCGCCCTCACAGCCGAAGGAGAAGCCGCGCAAGAAGGGCCCCAAGGGCGAGGCGGGAGGCGAGTCCATCTTCAAGAAGCTGCGGAGCAGCCGGAACGAGGGGGAGCCCGGCAGGGAGCCGGAGGAGGGCCGGGCGGCCGAGGCGGGCAAGGCCTGGGTGTGCCGGAAGAGCTTCGCCCACTACGACGTGCAGAGCATGCTCTTCGACCTCAACGCCGTGGCCGCCAACCGCGCCGTGGTGGCCCAGCGCAGGAACACCACGACGGGCGCCTCGGCCGCCTCGGCCGTCTCGGCGGCCATCTCGCGCGCCTACGGGCTGGGCGGGCTGGAGCCCGCCTTCGCCAGCACCGAGGACCTCAACTGCAAGGAGAACCTGGAGCACGACCTGGGCGACAACAACAGCAACGACCTGCTGCTCAGCTGCCCCCACTTCCGCAACGAGATCGGCGGCGTGAGCGAGCGCAACGTCAGCTTCTCCAGGGCCTCGGCCGGCTCGCCCGGCGTGCCGGCGCCCGACGGCGGCTTCCCGGAGCCCTCGCTCGGCGCGCGCTGCACCAACGCCAGCATCTCCGTGCTGGAGGTGCCCAAGGAGCTGCAGAGGAACCCCGGGCGGCTCAAGCACTACAGCGTCGAGCACGTGGACCTCGGCGCCCGCTACTACCGGGACCATTTCCACGGCAAAGGTAGGGGCCGCGGCGCCGGGCCGGGGGCCTCGCTCGGCAGCTCCCCGCGGGGGCTGCGCCGGGCCCGCGCCCCGCAGCGGCAGCTCCTCCGCCTCCCTTTGCTTGCAGAGCACTCCAACTACTTCGGGGTGGACGAGAAGTTGGGCCCGGTGGCCGTGAGCATCAAGCGGGAGAAGCTGGAGGATCACAAGGACCACGGCCCCCAGTACCAGTACAGGATCATCTTCCGGACCAGCGAGGTGCGTCGCCGCGTCCGGAGCGCTGGCCGGCGCGCCGGAGCCGCGAGCGGAGGCGTGCCCCCGTCCTCCCCACCGTGGCAGCCGTCTCCGTCCGGGAACCGCTGCCTCCGGGAGCCTCTGCCAAAAGGCTGCCGTTCCCGGGCGAGAGCGACGCGCCCGTGGTGAGCCCCGTGCTGCCGCCCGCGGGAAACCGGGGTGCTCCACGGGCCTCTGCCCCTGCTCTCGCAGCTCGTCACCCTGCGCGGCTCCATCCTCGAGGACGCCACTCCCACCACCACCAAGCACGGGACRGTCCGCGGGCTGCCGCTGAAGGACGCGCTCGAGTACGTGATCCCCGAGCTCCACATCCACTGCCTGCGGCTCGCCATGAGCACGCCCAAGGTCGCCGAGCAGCTCCTGAAGCTCGACGAGCAAGGGGTGAGCGGGGCGAGGGGGGGTCCCGGGCGCGGAGGGCGGCTCTGGTGCCAGCAGCTCCTTTCCCGGTTCCTCCCGGCGCTGGAGAGGCTCCGCAGCGAGGGAGCAGCTGCTTTCCCGTGCCAGCGGCTTGCTGGTGCCCCCAGCCGCGCGGGGGTCCCRCGCGAATCCGGCGTCCCTGGCACTGCTGTGGGCACCGGGACGCCAAGGGCCTCGCTCGGACGCTGGTGCGAGGCTGGAAGCGCTGAGGCCGGAGCGGGCGGGAGCCGATGCCCCCGTCCCACGGCCACCCGGCTCCGGCGCGGCCCGGCCCCGTGGCGCTGCCCTGCTCCTGGCAGGC
>NW_028186884.1:29210-30871 GCF_003343005.1 Rhea americana
TACCAGGACTACGAGATCATGTTCCACGTCTCCACCATGCTCCCGTATACCCCCAACAACAGGCAGCAGGTGAGCCCCGGGGGGCGCGCGYGGGGGGCTCGGAGGAGCTCGGAGACGGCCGCGCCGCGGGCGCCGGCACTGCTGATGCGTTTTCTCTTTTCCCCTGACCTCGCTAGCTGCTGAGGAAGAGGCACATAGGAAACGACATAGTTACGATCATCTTCCAAGAGCCCGGAGCGTTGCCCTTCACTCCCCAGAACATCCGATCGCACTTCCAGCACGTCTTTATCATCGTCCGCGTGCACAGCCCTTGCACGGACAGCGTTTGTTACAGGTGAGCCGACCCGCTGCTGCTCCTGCGCCGCGCAGCGCCCGGCCCGGCTGCCCGGCTGCTCCGGGGCTGGCGCGGCTCGAGGCCGGGCACGTTGCTGCGTCCGTGTGGGGCGGGGGCGGCGCTTCTGGGGGTTGCTCCCGCGCCTCGAGCCCCCTGGAAGCGGCGGCTCTGCTCGCGGCACCCCCGGGCAGGSAGCGGGGCGGGGAGCTAGGAGCTCCCCGACCCTTCGAGGGGGCTCGGCAGGGCCGCTGGCCGGGCGGGGGGACGGGGTGCTCCCGAGTGATTTTCCTTTTCCCCCCCTCCGCAAAGCGTGGCTGTGACCAGATCCAAAGACGTCCCGCCCTTCGGGCCGCCCATCCCCAGCGGCGTTACTTTCCGCAAGTCCGACGTCTTTAGAGACTTCTTGCTGGCCAAGGTGATCAACGCGGAGAACGCCGCCCACAAGTCGGACAAGTTCCACACCATGGCGACGCGGACGCGGCAGGAGTACCTGAAGGACCTGGCCGAGAACTGCGTCACCAACACGCCCATCGACTCCACCGGGAAGTTCAACCTCATCTCGCTCGCCTCCAAGAAGAAGGAGAAGACGAAAGCCCGGGCGGGGGCAGAGCAGCACAGCGTGGGAGCCATAGCGTGGCGCGTCTCCGCGCAGGACTTTGCCCAGGGGGCAGAGATTGACTGCGTCTTGGGTATCTCCAACGAGTTCGTCGTCCTGCTCGACCTGAGCACCAAGGAGGTGGTGTTCAACTGCTTCTGCGGGGACGTGATCGGCTGGACCGCCGACGTTTCCACCATCAAGATCTTCTATGGCCGCGGGGACCATGTTTTCATCCGGGCAGCTGAGGGCGGCCCYGATGACATCAAAGAGATCGTGCAGAGGCTCAAGGTAAGCGGCTCGCTTTGCACGTGGAAAACCTTTGCAGCGTTTTCTTCGTAATTTGCGTAGGGCCCGCTCCAGAGCAGCGGACGTGCTCCGACTATGTTCATCTAAGATCTGGGCCTCGAGAAGAGGCAGCAGCCTCAGCCGGGTGCTGCAGGAGGTCTGCTTCGGGGCTGGCTCCCCTTCGCACCCGTGTTCAGAGAGGGGGAGAACCCAGGAGCTCCGGGGTGCGGGAGGACCGCGCGCTGCAGGGCCGTTGGGCGAACGGGGCTGGGAACGCTGCGCGCGGTTGGGGCAGCAGGCTGCAGGAAGCCCCGGCAGAGCGTTGGTGGGTGGTTCTGCTGCAAGCTCTTCCCAGTGGATGCAAACGTGGTGCCTGGAAGGGAGCGTGGACGAGGTGCAGGGCGGTACGAGGTGCGGGGAGCGTGCGGGGCTGAAGGAGGTCTC
>NW_028186884.1:31862-33734 GCF_003343005.1 Rhea americana
CCCCGGGGGCTGCCGCCGCGGGACGGCTCCCGGGAACCGCTCCCGAGCCCCGTGCCGGCGGTGGGGAGGTGCTTCCCCCCACCACCACCACCCCGCCGCCGCGGCCTCCGCTTCCCCGCTCGCCGGAGCGGCCGGAGCTTCCGCAGCTCCCGGCCTTCCCGGCGGGAGCCTCGCCGCGGCCCCCGGCACGCCGCTCCCTTGCCCGTGCCGCCGGAGGCGGCGGGCGCGTTTCTGGCTCGGGGTGGATCGCGGCGCTGCCGGGAGCCAACGTAAGCCCGCGATTCTCCGTGCGACCAGGCCGGTGAGCTTCCCCGAAACCCCCCACCCCACCTCGTCCTCGCCGGCCGGAGCGGAGCGGGTCCAGCCCTACCGGCAGCCCTCGGGCAGCTTCTCCACCCCCAGCGCCGGCGGAGCCGCCTACGCCCGCTATAAGCCGTCTCCGGAGAGGTAGGTCGTCGCCGGAGCGTCCGCCGCCTCGCCCGCCCTTCCCGGAGCTGCCGGGGTGAGCCGTGGTGGCGGCTCTCCGCCCGCCGCGCTCTCCGCCGGCGGGGACCGCCGGGCCCGGACGGCGCGGGCTGGCCGCCCCCCGGCCGTCACCGTCGCCCTCCCTGCCCCGTCCAGGTACGCGGCTTCGCAGCGGCCGCTGCTGCCCTTCGAGCCGCACGCCGGCCACGACGCGGCGTCCAGCGGCGACTCCTCGTCCGGCGGCCTCACCAGCCACGAGAGCACCATGGAGAGGCACAAGCCGGGTGAGGACGCGGGCGCAGCCCTGCCCCGCCGCCAGCCTTTGCCCCAGCCGCTCCRAGCGCAGCGGCCGCGGAGCCCGAGCCCCCCGGAGCCCGCGGCCACAGCTCCCGCTTTCCCCCGGGGCTGCGGGGAGCTGGGAAAACCCCGGAGCAGCGCGGGAAGCGCGGGCAGAGCCCAGGCGTCCGCGGGCGCAGGCCGGCGCCGGAGGACGCAGCCGGGACCGGCCCGCTGCGCTGCAAGACGCTCGCGTGTCTCGGGGCCCTCGCTGAGCTTCCAGCTCTCAAACGCGGGCGCCTTTGGGAATCGGCKCTCTCGAGCTCCCGCTCCCCCCTTTCCTGCTTTCACGTGGCCGAGCAGGCGTAGCCGGCGAGCGAGGATTTGCCCGTGTTTCCCCGGGCCCGTGGCGGCTGCGCGGCGAGGTCTCTGCCCCGGGCAGGGCGGCCCCGCGGTGACGCTGCGGCTCGTTGCTTGTTGCAGAGCCGCTGTGGCACGTGCCGGCGCAGTCCAGGCTCCCCTCCGCGGCGGGCAGCGGCGGGAGCAAGCGGCCCGGCCGGCAGGAGCTGGCGGGCAAGGACTCTCCCAACCGGCACGCGAAGGTGAGCGGAGCTGCCGCGGGGCAGGGCGGGAGGGTCAGCGCTCCCGTCGGGAGCCCCGACGCCGGGGTGAYGGGCAGGGCTCAGCGCCGGGGCCGCCTTTGCAGGGCGAGGCGCAGTACTCGAGCCACTCGAGCAGCAACACGCTGTCCAGCAACGCCTCCAGCAGCCACAGCGACGAGCGCTGGTTCGACGGCGCCGACGGCGCCGAGGCCGAGCCGGACCCGCTCTCCAAAGGCGGCTCCAGCGACAGCGGCATCGACACGGCGCTCTACGCCCCCAGCCCCGGCCCCAAGCCCTCGCGCCCGGCGCCGCAGCGCGACAAGCTCCCCCGGGCGCCCTACGCCGCCTTGCACGAGAACGGCGCGCGCCCCGCCGACAAGCAGAGAGAGCCGTCGCCCGCCGGCCCGGGCAAGGGCTACCGGCCCAAGCTGTACGCGCCGGCGGCCACAGCCCCCGGGAGCAGCCCCGACCCCTTCAAGCAGCCCAGGTGAGCCGGCGGCTCCGCGGCGGGGCCGGTCGTGCTCGCTCG
>NW_028186885.1:0-5450 GCF_003343005.1 Rhea americana
CCGGGCCGGCGCCCCGCCGGTTGACGGCTCTTCCCGGTCTAGGTGGACGGACTACGTGCCGCTGGGCAGGCGGCTGCCGGGCACCCGCTTCATCGCCTTCAAGGTGCCCCTGAGAAAGGTAAGCGCGCCCTGCGTCGCCCGCACCATCCTGGGCCCCGGCGGGCTGGCCGGCGGCTGTTGGAGGAGGCGTGCGAGGAGTCGGTGAGCAAGTCCCGTCAAAACGGAGGAAAGGAGTGCCGAGCAGGTCGGTTCTGAGGTGGTTGTAGTTTGGCGGGAGCAAAAAGCACAGCGTGGTCCCTTCTGTTTGAGCAGACTGCCTGCGTGAGGCTGTTGTGGTGACATTTACACCCCGGAGGTGAGGGGCGAACAGCTCCTGGGGGTGTTGCTGGCTTCTCTGAGTGCTGGCAGGGTCCRGGGAGGTCTGTTTGGGCCATCTGTGCGACAGCAGTGAGCTCTGCCAGCACGTGGCCRAGGGAATGTGGTGCCAAGCCAGAATGCCCAAAAGGAGGGAGCTGAAGGATCATTGACTTTGGCGCTGCTGCTTGTGTGCGTGCCCGGGGCCAGCTGGCCGGTCTGCACCCTGCCACGTGGGTGTTTCTGCTGTGTGTTAGGGAGAGCTGGGCTCTTCCTCTCTCTCTCTTTCTTTTTTTTTTTTCCCCTCCTTCTTGTGTATTCTTTCTAGTATAGCAGTTAACTCCTAAAATGTGGTGGATCGCATCTGTGGTGATCACGGAGCTTTTGGCAGGGAGCAGGGCTATTTAGTCGCTTCATTTTGAATAGAAAGCCAAAATAAAACTTCAGTTGCTTGTAGTGTCTGTGATGCTGCAGTGGTTTGCCACCGTATGAAGGCTTTAGGTGTTCTTGAAAACCCTGAGCTGTCTGTGTGCAGCCTTCAGCTGCCAGCGTAGCTCCAGTTACAATCTTAAATTGCAGCTGAACTGTCCTGAATCAGTTTGCCAGCCTTGCCTGAATCAGAAGGCCCAAGGTGCGCTCTGGTCTGGTTTGGTGTAACTTGTGTGTCTGTCTGTGTCTCCCTTTGGTCGTTGCCTGTACTGTTTTCTTATGAGATGATCTTTGAGAGGTTTTGGAGCGTGGACCTCTTCCTTGTGCTTATCGGTTGCAATGCATCTGGATTTAGTGTGTGCTATTAAATATTGTTTCTTTTCAGAGCTTCAATCAGAATCTTCATCCAGAAGAGAGATTTTCTCCTCGTGATCTCATTAAGAAAATCAAGGAGCAAAAGGAAGAACTGGGCCTGATCATTGATTTAACATACACAACTCGCTACTATGGGCCAGAGGTCAGTCTTCGTCGTACTGTTGGGGAAGTGAAGCTCTGTTTAAGCCCTGATATTGCAGACAGTGAAAGTAGAAGTTTTCTTACCTAAAAAAGATGTTGCTGCTCTTTTGGACTTGGTTTAAAACCTCAACTTTTTCTAGCTTATGCAATGTGGTTCTGTAATTGGTCAAAATCCTTATGCTTTTTGCACAAAATTACTGGGATCCTTTGTTTCTTGTAGGAGCTACCAGCCACGCTCCACTACTCAAAGATCTTCACGATGGGACATGAAATACCGAACAATCAAACCATTTGCCAGTTCAAGTGTGTTGTAAAAAACTTCTTGAGAGAGAACAGAGATAATGGTAAGTGTTGATTTTTCCCTTATGTTACTGAGCTGTGTTGATGGGAAGGGTGCCGCTGCCTGAGCGATCAGGGAGATTCTGTCCTAACCTTGTGAACAGCTCCTCTGTGCTGGTCCAGGTGAATTTCTTTGCCTCCCTTTGACATGTGACTATCAAGGCAGTAACATGACTTTTTTAATAGTGGAGAGATTCATACTGGCTCTGATGATCTGGCAGTGAGTTGAGCTTTAATGGAATTTGAGACTGTTGCTATATTGGCTATAAATGTTAATTCCTCTATAGCTGCTGCATAAGCACGGAGCTGTTTATGCTCAGGAAACGACTGAAATATCCTTTTATGCAGATTACAAACATATTTTGCCCTTAGAGAGCTGTGTGACCATACAGGTGAGGTTACAAGATTTAATGAGGTCAGTCAGCAGTGATAACTGGCCATAAAGGTGGTGCTCTTGTTTCCTAACCATGTCTGTTTGTTTACATTGGTGTGATTGTTGGATGATGAGTGCAATTGGGCTTTTTTTCTTAATGGGTTTTGAACGCTTTTAAAATATAACCTGGTTATCGTGTGTTACAGATAAACTGATTGGAGTGCATTGCACGCATGGCTTAAACAGAACTGGCTACCTGGTTTGTAGGTGAGTTGTCCTTAGTCAGACTGGGTCAGGCAGTGGCATTAGCAGCCTTATATGGCTCCAGAATGAAATTTTATTACACTATAAAACAAGACTCAGTGGCCTTCGTCATCCCAGGCTGACAAGGATTTAAACCTTAAAAGCTCAGGGAAGGTTTTGTTTTTAGGGGTCATTCTTTATCTCTGATTTCAGCAAGCCAAGTGCTGATACTCCATTCTGGCATGTAAATAGAAGATCTAAAAACTTCCTGTGGTTTTCCCCTCCCCCCACTCCCCTCCCCCCCTTTGAATTGTCTCTAACTTGTTAATGTTTCTGTAGTGAATTCTATAATTAGAGCTTTCTTACTGCTCTACTCAGGTACCTGATTGATGTTGACGGCATGGAGCCAAATACCGCCATAGAGCGTGCGTATATATATCATCATCTTGTTATGATACAAAATGTTTATCATCAGCTTGCGGTTTTAGATGGTCAAAGGGTTTGGGCTAGCTCTAGTGGAGTAGCTATATCTCATCTATTAGTGTTTGGTTTTGGTTTCCCATGTCATAGAACGGGAGCTGGAAGAGCAGAAGCACTAAGGGGTTCTTTGGAGTGGTTTGAAAGAAGAGATTAAGTTGAGAGCCCTGCATGTGTGGAGCTGGTCAGAGCCGAGTGGACCTTAGGATTTTGCACCGAGTTGCAGGTTGGACAGTGCTGCCCTGCAGCTCTGCCTTGCTGTAGCCCACACCTCTGCCTTGTCATGGGCTGACGTACAGAGGGAGGCACACGGTGAGTTGAGTCACCTTGTAGCACGCCTGCTCTTTGTCTCTCTAGCCTGAACAGAGCCATTGGTTGAAGGGGTTAAAATGCTTCTGAAAGGTTTTGAGTGCTGGGCAACCCCAAAGATGCCTTGTACAAGGTGGTGTTAAAACTCAGCCCTTTTCTCTCCAGTGTTCAACAGAGCTCGAGGCCACCCAATAGAGAGAATGAACTATATTGAAGATCTTCAGAAGAGATCTGTGAAAAGGTAAGCTTTTGTGCGTGCACGGGTGAGTGCGTGTGCTAAATGAAAGTTATTTTTAAGTGGCTGGTACATGCTAAACTTTCCTGGCTCCTCCTGCTTGCGGTAGAATGGGCCAGCGGATAAGGAGGAAGGCGGGCTGTTAGGATACCTGCGTTTAAAGATGTTCTGCACAGACTTTTCGCAGGCCTGCTGCTGTCCCCTTTTTAAGGGAGGAGCGCTGCAAAGAGGGGTGGATTTGAATGTAAAAGAGCCGTCATGACGGCTTGGCAAATGAYTTGAGGACCCAGTCGGGACTAACAGAGTTCTGTTTAAGGAACTGCGAAGTAAAGCATTTGGGCTCGGACTCCTTCAAAAGAAGAATTGGCGCTACGCAAAATGCTAGAAGGCAGCTGGTATCTGAACATCATCTGCATCATTCAGAACAACTCCCCTTAGCCATGCCCAGGTAGGCTTTTCCTTCTTGGTTCTGTGCATACTGTACAGCTGAAAGRAAGAGATGAATGTGTTTTTATAAGTTGTCTCTATAAAAGAAAGCACCTATTTCCTTGCCMGCTCTACAGGGAGGAAAAAACTCATTGAAGCTTGTCTAGGGCCTGCGTCTTGATGTTGAAGTGTTCCTTGTGACTGCAGCAGCACAAGCAAGGCACTTTGCCTCTGACCACAGTGTTTGTGTTTGTAGTGGTGGAATAGCCTAACTGACAACGCTGGTGCTAGTGTACTAAGATATTTCAGGGGAAAAGAGCTCTTCCTTGGAATGGAGTGCCAAGCAGGAGACTTTTTTTTTTGCTTGTAATGAAGCAATAACTTCTTTCTCTTCTTAGGCTCCTCCCTTCTCAGCAAAGATGTCAGGGGAGYGGTGATTTCAGGTAAATTGCTTTCTCTTGACTTTGGCAAATGTCCTGGATGTGATATTGCCTCTGCAGCTCCTGGCTGAGAGGTGACTCCTGCCTCGTTCTTCTTGTGCCGGCAGAAAGGCTCTTTCCTTTACATGCTTGTTACTGGGTTTGGTTAGATAGCGTGGGAGCTGCAGGAACATACAGCCTGGGAGAGACTGAACGGGCTTGAGTTCTCCTGGACAGCTTGGCCATAGAGATGTTACCGAAATTTTCTTTCAGAAACTACGGCTATGCCGAGAGGAACGGCAGGCGTGACAGGGGATGCGTGCGTCAGCGGGAGCTTGTGCACGAGCGCCGTGTGGCAGAGAGGAGTCAGCCTTGCAGTTTGGGACCAAAGAACTGTCCGSTTTCGTTGCCTTATAGCGAGCAGTACAATGGACTGCGTTTTCCAGCGCAGGGTCTCGGCTTTCATCTCCCAGAGGAAACACACACAGCCAAGAAACGCAGACGATGGTGCAGGAAACCGGTGCCRATGTAGGGAACGYTACACAAAAGGAARGCTGTCCCAGGGCTGTGTTTTCACCCAGGAGGAGCTCTGACACAAGTCTCACTAGTTTAATGAATGGATTAGCCGCAATCACTAGCAGCTCAGTTGACAATCTGGAACTACAGAGGAAAGTGGTTTTTATTCTTAACACCTTAACCCAGCTTTCCCCACCCACCCATCCACCCTTCGGGTACTTTTACAACTTCCACTTTGAAATTTTGAAATCCTGTGTCAGATCTTGGAGTGCTCAGTGCCTCGAGAGACATTGAGAATAAATGTGTGCCCACACTGACCCAAAACCTTCCTGAAGAAGCGTCTTCATGGGTACCGTTTTAAACTTTGACAGAAGGAGCTTTTGTTTCAGGTTTACATAATATATAATTTGAAAAAGAAAGCTAGAAAATTTTCTTTTCGCTGAACTTTGCTGAAGTAAAGGTCTGCAGTGCACGAATTCTCAATACGTGCTAACTGGAGCACGCCCAGGGTTAGTGGGTCGGGTCGGCGGGCAGCGAGCAGGCCGGGACCCGAGCTGATTCCTATGTGGCCTTTTGGGGGTTGAGCGGGGTTGGGGGGAGGCGGCGCCTTTAAGGCGCACTGCAGCTCCCGGGCRCAATGACGCAAGGCTTCCGCCCTTCTCCAAAATGGCCGCCCCCGCCGGGCGGGCACGGCCGGGCGGAAGCGGAGAGGGCTGTTGCGGCGTGCCCGGATATGGCGGCGCTTCGCCATTGGCTGGTGATAGCGAGGCGATGGGGCGGGGCGCAGCGGCAGCAACACGGAAGTGGGAGGGAG
>NW_028186885.1:6505-20552 GCF_003343005.1 Rhea americana
GGGCTCTGGCTTGGGGGCAGTTCCCCTTTCTYGGGGAGCTGGGGCTGGGGGCTTCAGTTTGGGGTTAGCAGCTCTGGARGGGGGTTGGTTTGGGGAGACTTTTTACTCTTGGGGTGGGGGGAGGCTGTAGGGACTGTGGGGGCTCTGCTTTGGGGGATAGGGACTGGGGCGCCTYGGCGGGGTGGTTTCGGTTCGGGGAGGCAAATGGGAGCTCTGGCCTGGGGGGCAGCTCACCCCCCCCCCTGCTTGGGCAGGGGGTTTGAGCCCCAGGAAAACGTGCAGCCCCCTCGGAGCTGCGGCTCCATCGCAGTCGCTAAGCGAACGTCCCGTCGTGGCAGCCTCGCGCGGGACCAAATCCCACAGCCCTTATTTAGGGAAGGAGGCCTCTGGGGTGCTGGCCAGGATAGGGGCTGAGAAACGTGGGCCTGACTGCCTTAAAAAGGGGCTTCTAGCTCCGAGGTAACCCCGGAAAGGCAACTTGTCGGCCGTTTGGGATCCTCAGGCGACGCCTCGCCCGGCTCGGGCCCTTTCCCCCGTTTAGGAAGGAGCCGCTGTAAATCCTGACGTCACGCGCGTGGCAGTCGCGTTGCTGGGAGGCTGGCAAGGTGCTTCGCGTCCAGCTCTACGATTTCATAGAAAGTTTAACCCTTGAACCGGTCCGCCGTGGCGGCTCCCCGGTGACTTGTGTAGGGGAAGAGCGTTGAAGAGGGTTTTGGGGCTGTCTGCCCCTCGGACAGTCCCGGTGCTTCCTTGCCCTTGAGTTTGTT
Source organism: Rhea americana (assembly GCF_003343005.1). Taxonomy (NCBI): domain Eukaryota; kingdom Metazoa; phylum Chordata; class Aves; order Rheiformes; family Rheidae; genus Rhea; species Rhea americana. Next base: position 7,273 of record NW_028186885.1, read on the forward strand.
AACTTGTCCCCAGGGYGGCGAGCGAGGGGAGCCGGCTGGCCGAGGAGGAGTTCGGAGGAGCCGAGAGGGAGGCAGACGCGCGGAGCGGCTTGAGGTGCATTCCTGGGGTGACGGATGTGCCTGCCGGGGGAGGGAGGGATTGCATTTGTGTGTGACTGAGGATCGAGCCTGTTGGCCAGGGATGCACCGCCGAGCAGCAGGCGACGTCTGGAAGGACGGCCTTGAGCTCTGTCCTCTTCTCCCTGTTAAGCGAAATGGCAAGCGCTGCGGTGTAGAAACCCCGTGTAAAGCTGTGTTTTCTGCTCGAGTCCAAACGAATCGCTTTTACTGTCTTTGCCCGAATTAATGATGGGGCAAAAGTGGCAGGTTCAACTTCTGTGTAGAGAGACGAGGAGGAAAGCAGCAGCAGTTTGGAAAGGTGCACCTCGCCAAGGCTAGCAGGGGTAGAATTCAGACTGGTCAAACTCCAGCTTGAAATCCAGCAGCAGGGAGTGTTCCCGAACTTGTGGCTGCCTTTCAGATCACAAATATCCAAGCACTGTCTCCAAAACGTGCGTGGCTTCTCCCGGCTAGCTCCCTGAGGCCTGCTTGGCCCATATATTAGACTCTTCTCTGCTGGGAAAGCGATTTCTACCCAGGAGGGGATAGGCCTGGATAAGTTACCTGCTCGCAGTGGTTTTGACACGCTTGACTTTCCTCCCACTGCAGAGTTCGTGGGCRCCGTGGCAGCTTTGATGTGTGTCGTTATGCCCGATCACGTCGACGTCAGCCTCCCGCCGGAGGAGCGAGTCCGAAGCCTGATCCAGATGGGGAGCGCTGTGGAAGTGAACGAGGATGTGCCGCCGCGGCGGTATTACCGCTCCGGAGTGGAAATTCTCCGCATGGCTACCGTTTACTCGGAGGAAGGCAATATCGAGCGTGCCTTCATTTTGTACAACAAGTACATCACGTAAGAGCACCTTTGCTTCCTTTGAGAGTAACCTGTCTTGCTGCAAAGGCTTGTTATTTTTATCTTGCTTCGAGCGTGCAAAACCACAGGCAAAGCTTGCTGGGCTGGAAGAACTGGGTCTGTCTGGAGCTCTGCTGCTGAGGAAGCCTGAGAAAGGCTCATTTTGACTTTCAGCTCCCCTGGGGTGAGCATCCAGCCAGCCTGGTTAGAATGGACAGGAGATGCAGTAAAGGGGGCAGGCATTAGCAGACCAATGCAACTCACCCATTTGCAAGACAGATGTAAGAGTGCCTTTTRAATCCAGACTTGTTTTACATTCCTCTGTCCCAGAGCAGCTGCTAGTGAGGACTGCTGTCAGCGGATGGGGAGCTTCTGGCTCCCCGCGTTTAGCTGCTTTCTGATGGTTTCCCACGACAGAGTGGCTAATTTGGTTGTTGACTTGCCTGCCACATCATATGGATGGGCAAAGATCACAGTTTTATAAAGAGGCTCTTGGTATCCTGCATCTGGAAAGGGTCCAGGCTTGCTGGTGATTCCCTAAGTAAACCTGCTTTGGAAGAGAGGCCTTGATCCCATTTAGTTTTTTTAAAGTCTAGTAGGGCACGRAGTGGGTTCCTCCTCCGAATGCAGGGATTGCTTGTGTAGGAGCGTACGTTTAKTATAACAGCTCAGAAATAATGTGATAATATAATACATACATGTGCACCAAGCCCCTTTTTGAGAAAGGATGTGGGGAAAAGCGCCGAGTCCCAAGGACCTGATCCCGGTCAGCTGGCGCTGACGGCCTGTGGGTATCTTGGRTCCTGAGCGCCCTCCTAGAAAGCCCCAGATCGGATCTAAAACCAGCTGAGACCCCACTGGCGTTTCAGCTGCCGAGGCTGTCCGCATAGAGAAGCGCAGAGCCGCGTGTGCTGGCTGCCGTCTCAGCTGCTGGCCGGAGAAGAGCCATTTTGGGTCTGAAAGCCACGCTGCCGGGAGCGTACGCCGTGCTAACACGGTGATGTGCTGTCAGGTCTGGCTTGTGTCTGACCGGCTTGGAATATGAGCAGYGCATGCCTGTCTGTAGCTGTTCCTCTGCCTGTTTAAAGGGCTGAAAGCCATRATCCTCAGAAAAAATACCCCAATCGCACCAATTGTCCTGTTTCTGTAGGCTTTTTGGCCAAAAGCCTGTCCCTCCCRCCTTCTCCCCGTTCCAGCGGCCGAAGGGCTGGCTCTGGTATGCTCTCTGTTGCGCCCACGTTACCCACTTACCCCGACTGTGGTTGGCATCTCTGCTGGCATTTTCCCTCCCTGCCCCTGTGTGCAGGGTTCCTGCCCCTTAAATCCAACACATTTTTCTCTGATTAGCTTTACTTCCCGCCTTGCACTTCCTGAGCTTTTATGGGCATTGTAGCGAGCTCCCTGGGACGCTGCTCAGGGAGCTGGGAAGTGTAAAACCTTTGGGAAGTTTTCCAGGCTGGTTACATAGTTGGAGCCAAAGGAGAAACTCTTTCTCTAGCTAAACAAATGAACGAAGTGCACCTTTGCCGTTTCATTATTGCAGTGATAGGTGCTGGTGTGCTTTCCTTTTAGCAGCTTCCAAACACTCGTGGCATTTCCGTTAGCCTGGTTGTTAGGCTGCCAGGAAGGTGAAAACTCTCTGTCAGTGGTGTGCTTTTCCCAGTGGTGATGAGTTTGAGCCGCTGGCCTGGATTACCTGAAGATACAAAGTCCATATTGTCGTCTCATTTCTTTAAAGAAAAGCCTGTCTTTTCCGTGGCGATGCTGTAGCTCACACGAAAGCAGTGGGCTTGGGGCAGAGTTTCTAAGTGTCCTCCCCTGAGGCTGTGATGTAGAAGGCAAGAGCAGGGCATCCGAAATGGGGCCTTTAACAGGACTTGCGCCGCTCTCCCCTTTCCAGAAGAGGGGCCTGAGTTTTTCCCCTGTAACTTCAGCCTAAATCTAGGGTCAGTGATGCAGCTGGGGACTTGCGCTGTCCTTCCCCAGAGCCGAGTTCCTCACCTGAGTGTACAGCTTTGTGCAGGTGCTTTTTGCATCGGGCTCTGGCTCGGGGATGGAGACGTCCCTCTTGGAGGTGAGTCCAGCCTCGAGAAGTAAGTGTGAGGCTCTTGGCTACGCTCCCGCACTTGGTGCGCTTGCTTCCAGCAAGCGCTCTGTCCTTGGGAGTGAGTCCTTGTCTTGTGGGGGGCTGTGTGGCCTTAGGAAACTGGATTTCTCTTTTTCCCCAACGTGCCGTTCCCTAAATCCTGCTGATCCCAAGGCTTGAATCTCGTGGCGAGATTTTGGGAGAATCCTGTCTAGGCTCGGGGTGATCTCAAGGTGGGCCAGTGCTGAGATTCCCGTCGAGGCGGCCAGCTCCCCGCTCGATCTCATGCGAGTCGTTTAGCTGCTCGGCGCTTCTGTTTCCCATGTGTGAAAGGAAGCTAATTGCCCGGCCCTCCTGATGAGGGGCCAGAGGGCCGCACGGTTATCTATAAGGATAACCAAAATGGACTTCTAGGATACATCTCTCATCACCTGGGAAGACATCTGCTTGCTTCTCTTGCTTAACTGTAGTGAGAATGGCTTCTTCCTTGCTGGCCTGAGCAGATCTGTCCTCCCTGAACCACCAGCAGACACAGCAGGCTCTTTTTGCTAGAGCAAAATAAGAAGAAAAAAAAAAAGACATGGATTTCCTGTGGTGTTTGGGTTCCTGGGTTGCCTGCGTGGCTGTGAGCTGCCTGGCTCTGCTAGGATTGGCTCCGAGGGTTTGCGTGGGGTTTTGCGAGGGACTCGGGAGACTCCGGCTTGGCACATGTGCAGCAGCAGCGCTTAAAAATAGCCCGTGAAGTGACTGCTCAGCCAAACAGCTGCTGTTCACAGTGGACCCAGGAGCACTCGGAGGTCTGGACGAGCCCAAAACTTGTGGTGCAGGATTAAGCGCTGCCAAGACTAAAGTGGGCTGCGGCTAGGAAATACARACTGTTCCTACCCTTCTTTTGCCTCTTTCCCCAGCCTGCCCCTGCCTGGTCTTGCCCCAAAATCTTTCTCTGGCTGCCTGAGCACTCCCCATCCCACTGCCCATTTTCCACCCTTTCATACTTGTGGAAACCCAGCTGGTTTCCCCACCCTTCCCAGGCCAGCATCTGCTCTTAATCCTTCTTAATGAATCCCTTCCATTTTAATCTGCAAGCTGTTGGCAGTGATCGCAGCCGTATTTTGTCTCCTCGACACAGTGACCTACTTCGCAACCACCAGCTGGGAGCGGGGACCTTGCCGGGCCCTTTGGACGGAGCGACGGCTTCTCCGTGGCTCTGGGCGGTGACGTGGTTGTGCTGATCCTGCAACCTCTGGCAAGAGCATCTTTGTGCTCTCCATGGCAACCGGGAGCGTTTGGGGTTTGCGGAAGGTGCTTCCCTTGCCCACAGTCCTGGGGTTTTTGAAGCAGCTGGGTTTATCCACGTCCACAAGGCCACGCGAGAGAGGCAAAAGGCTTCTGCTGTAGCGGCTGAGGATGCTGTGAACTTGCTTTTAGCCTAGCTGCAAGTTTTGTTTTCAAAGTCTGAGCTAATTTCCCTGGACAAAGTGTCCTGTTCCCTGGTGCAGGAGGACAGTGTGAGCACTGAGTCAGCTGAGTCCTTGAGCTCGCCTGCAATCCCTTTGGATGCTCACGGAGATGTAGGCAGGTGCTCGAGGACCTTCCTGAATTGCTGCCGGAGTCCTGCGTGTTATAGGATGGTTTATTAATGTTTCTATTAAAAGCAAATGTATGTATCCCTGAGGATCACATCGAAAGCCCAGGTGCAGGAAAAATCCCCTGGGACTGAACAGGATGCCCCGTGTGTCCTGAAGAGCTCAGAAGGTCATCGTGTTCTTTCGCAGAAAGGCGGACGAGCATCCTGATTGCAGGGAGTAGGGCACAGGGAGGTGGCAGAGCGAGGGGAATGATTTCTGCCCTCACAGCCCTGCTTACTGCTCCGTGCTAGCCCCTCTCCGCTGTCATCCAGAAACACAATCTCTCTTGTGTTTGCAGGCTCTTCATAGAGAAGCTGCCCAAGCACCGTGATTACAAAAACACTGTCATACCTGAAAAGAAGGAGACGATGAAAGTAAGTGGTAACGTTGTTGCCCAGACTTGAAGGGCTGCTTTTGGAAATGTTTTGGGGTCAAGAGTCTTGGGTTTTAGTGGCTCTGGGATGCGTGATCCATCTTCACACAGAAAACCTGGCTTGACCAGGCAGCCCTGATCCTTCTGCGGTTATAATTTGGGCTCTTCTTACTCAGTCGTACTTGTACTGGGCTGGCTGTGGTTGTATCCATCTAATTTACTTTTTATTGAGCACTGGGGCTTCCTTTCCTTCCTGTTAAACCCCCTGCTTGTCAAGCACCTCCTTTGGCTTTTCCTTGCACTGTGACCAGATGCCAAGTGCAGAAGTCCTCGAAGGGTTGCCTCRGAGGTCCTTGGAGGTTGCTCACAGCCAGAAGCAGGTCCTGCCCCTTTGCTCAATGTTGACCAGAAGAGCRAAGGATGACGCTGTCTAAGCTTGTGCTCAGTGTTGCTGGCAGTGCTGCCTGTGCCACCCAGTTACTGTGGCCTGTCTGCAGACAGTGGTGGAGCTCCTCAAGCCCTTCCTGCACCATATGCCCAAGGAGGGTTTACTCTCTCTGGGTGCTACATGTTCACTGATCCTTGCATCTGCTTTGGTCCTGCGTTTCTTGCCGTGGTTACGACCCTTTGTGTTTCCTTCCTTCAGAAACTGAAAGAAGTAGCGTTCCCCAGAGCTGAAGAGCTCAAGAAGGAGCTATTAAAGAGGTACGCCAAGGACTATGCTAAGTACAGCGAGCGGAAGGTGAGTGAGAGGAGACTGGAGGCCTGTGCTCCCTGGAAAGCCCACAGCCACAAAGGGTTTGGAAGAGGGCAGGTCTCCAGGGCTCCTGGATGCACTGGAACGGGAAGTCTGAGGAGCCTCAGCTTGCAGGGTCCAGCCTTGTCACCTGTAGCAGAGGGAGGCAGCTATCTCCATCTAGTTTCTGCTGCCATTTTGTAGGTGAATCTGTCACAGCCGTCCCTGCGTCTTTTTTTGTTGCGTGTCCCGGAGACAGTCCGAGCTGGGAGTCCCCATATCTTGCACCTCTTGTTGCTTTAGGGCGTTCCTCAGAAGCTCATGCAAAGGGAGCAGAGAGCAGAGGGGGAGATAAGCAAATGCAAGTGCATCTAGCAACTACAGTAGATCCCCCCTCCCCCTCCTCTCGCTGCTGGCGGGGAGATATTGTTTGGTTGGTTGCTTTCTCTTTTTGTCCCACCATGAGGTACAGGCCTCATGATTCAGCAGCTCAGCAGGCAGCTGGTAACGGCATGGGCAGGCATCTGGGCTTCTGCGGGCAAAGCAGAAAACTCTGCGGTCAGTTTTGCCGTGGGTGAGTTGCGTTTTTTGCAGATAGGACAGAGAGAAAGGAATCTGGAATTATATTTCTGCGAGGAGGGGTAAGGCAACAGTTTACTGCCTTGCTCTAGCTAGCTGTTCTGATGGAAGCATGGCTCTCTGGTTGGCAAGCTGGAGCTTCCTTGCAGGAGGAACGCTTTTCACTGGTTACCTTTTGCAGGCTGCTTCTAAAAGTAGTCTGGGATTGCTGAGGATCTGCAGGCAACAGGTCGAAAGCTGCAGCTCTAAAGGAATGATAGTGTGTAGGCTCCATATCCTGCCTCGAGCTGGTTTTCTCCTGTCTGCTCATGTCCTTTGGTGTATTTCTCCCTGCAGAAGGAAGAGGAAGAGGAATTTGCACGCAACTTGGCTTTGCAACAGCAGCTGGAAGAAGAGAGGAATCGGGTAGCTCTAATGAAGCAGCAGCAGGCAGAGCAAGAGCAGTTTCATGCCTTTGAGGAGATGATTCGACGGCAGGACCTGGAGAAGGAGCGTCTGAGGATAGTGCAGGAATTTGGCAAGCCGGAGCCAAGTCCCGAATCTCTGGATGGGCCCCTCGTCCCTGGCGTGGAAAAGCCCCCAACTGATTTAATCTCAAAGGTTCCTGTCTCTCCAGTTCAGCCTGCAAGTCCATCRGTGGGGATTGTGTCATCCAAACCTCCTGTTGTGGACAGATCTTTGAAACCTGGTGCTTTGGGGATCACGGAAAACAGTTAGTACATCTCAGTACAGCCTTTTCCCTTGCTGGGGCTGACCCAAATGCAGCCAAGGAGCTGAGCTGTCTWGGAGGCTTGGAAGTATCTGGTCGTGGCTTCATTTCCTCCAGGCATTTGCTCTTCCAAGTTGCTGGATGTTCTCACCATGGTCCAACAAAGATTTGGAGGACTGGGGAGAACTGGCTCCTTTTGGGAATCAGTCTCCTACGCTTCTCCRGCTGGGTCTCTCTGCTGATCTAAAGTCTACAGCCTAATTTGGCTATTGATTTTACTAGGTCCAAGTATTCATTGGAGATTGGGGTTTAGTTCCTGTCTAGGCTGGCTGAATTCTCCTCCTCTGTCAAATAGGGCACCAAAATACTAGCTCAGACTTTTCCAAATTGCTGGTTCTTGACCAGCGGAACATCTTACTTTAAATGACACTTTGTAAGTGTTTGTGTTTTCTTTCTTTCCTTTTTTTAAGCAAAATACTAGTTTTTGGACACACTTCTRAAGATCTTTCTGTGTGTCTCTTTTCCCCTGTTTTGAAAGAAGTAGTGACCATAAATGACTTCATGAAGTGCCACAGTGATTTCACWAAAGCATGAATGCTCTTGTAAGGATAGACATTACAATAGTTACTATTTTCAGGMTGAGTTTTTTTCAGTCTAGTCCCTCTGGGTGCTGACCTGAGGGAAGTTTTCTCCAGTGTCCCTGCCTGCAGTGCTCACTGCGCTCCTGTTCTCCCCACAGATGCAAGTATGGATGTACTTCGTCAGGTCATCGTCCCTAGGGAGCTCTGCCAGAAATTCCTCCAGCTGGCTGATGCCAACACGGTCCGGGGTGTGGAGACATGTGGGATCCTCTGTGGGAAGCTGGTAAGGTGCTAATCCTAACTAAGACCCTAAATATGGCCCAGGGGCTATATTCTCAAGGTTTACCCCCATGCAATAGCTTGGAAAAAGGCTAGAGCAGCTCCAGAAATCCTTGCCCAGGRGCCAGATTCTGCTGCAGATGGTTGTAGTACAGTGTCACCAGTGAGTGGGATTTCACACAAGCGTTGGGGGTGATCTGCCTCTCCTCCTCCTCCCTTGCACGTTGGGATTTCCTCAGGCCGCACGTTAATGCGCCGTGACAGCCGCCAGGTCCCTGTGGGTGTTCATCTTCCTGTCTCCTCTGGATGACTCTCTGCTGGGTACCTGCCTTCAGCGCGACGCTCCCGTGTTGCCAGTGACAGGCAGCTCTGAGCGGCGTTTCCTCTTGGTACCAGCAGCACTGAGCGGTCCCAGCTGTGCACTGGGACCCTCACCGAGACCAGATTCTGCCTGCACAGACCAAAGACAGCTCCAGCCCGTCTCCTCTGAGTCGCCTGGGGCTGGTTTGCTGACAGGCGTTTGCTTTGAAATGAAGTTGTTTGACGTAACAATTTTCTGCAGTCCAGCTGCTTCCAGGCACTTGGTGACTATTTAGTTATGAGGCATCATCTTTAGGAAAGGGGGAGAGATTTCCTTCGGGYGGGTATCCAGGGCTTCTCTGAGSTGCTGTGGGTGCTCTGCACCACCGKGAAGTCTAGGAGAAAGCCGTGGGCTGCRCTCAGGCTCCAAAATTGTGCGACTCCTTTGTCAGTAATTTGCAGTTGCCGGTTCCGTGACCCGTGGGTGGATGGTAACGGCCTCCCTGTGCTGCCTTGCAGATGAGGAACGAGTTCACGATAACGCACGTCATCGTTCCCAAGCAGTACGGAGGCCCCGACTATTGCAACACGGAGAACGAGGAGGAGCTCTTCCTCATCCAGGATCAGCACGGCCTCGTTACACTAGGCTGGATCCAYGTGAGTCTCTTGTCCCTGCTTCGCTTCCAGATCGGCCCTGGGTCTAGCTGGGAAGGAGTGGGGTGTGTGCAGCAGGGCTGGTGGAGGCGGATTTGCTGGGAGAGGCGATACGGAGCAGGGAGCATCCTTCAGCTGGGTTCCTCCCTCCGGTGCCATCACTGCTCACACTGCTCTGAAAATCCAGGCTTGTTCTAAGCTCAGGTGGCTTTTCCTGAAGCATCGGTCCCGTCGGAAGTGGGCTGTTGGGCGTGGAGCTCACGTGGCGCGGGCAGCCTGGCCTCTCGCACGGAGCTCCCGCTGCRAGCGCAGGGCCTCCCCCGCCGCGCGTCCTCGTAGTAGCGCCGCTTTTTGCAGCCAGCTGCGTGCTGCTCTGCCACGGGCTATGCCAGTTCCAGATTCCTGTGCTGGCTTCAGCGCTGCCCTGCTGCCTGTCCCCACGGAGCCTTTGGCAGTCGGATCGGTGCCAAGGAAAACGTTTGGTGCTGCTGAGTAATCTCTCGAAAGCAGCAGCTGCCTCCCAGGCTTTGACAAAGAAATGCCTGCTGCGTGCGCCTGATATGTGCGGGGTGTCTGCTTTTGGCATTAGCTCCTCAGTTAACATGCAAGGACCTGCAGAAATCCCTCTGACCTTCCTGCTGGTCTTTGCAACAAAAAAACAAACAAGCAAAAGGGAAAAAAAAAACCTTTCTGCAAGAGTTTGGCTATGAATTCTAGCCCTCAGTCAGTCGGATAAAGCAGTTGCTGTCTGAGGTCTTAAAACCTTTGACTGCCTTGGTGGAATATGATCTCTTGAAGAGTCTTGGCAGTGTGTTACGTGCCTGACTTGCTGTGCCCCAGAGGTAGCTGCGTTTCGGAAGCGTGTGAAGTGACTGCCCCGCAGGGAGGCACGCATTAAAGCAGGGGCGGTGTTGGGCCTTAAAATGCAAGGTTGCGTGGGATACGGTCAGAAACCTGGAGCTCCTCCCGCGCTTTTTCCAAACAGAAAAGAGGATCAGCCTTTTGGGGGGCAATCCAAAGCCATTTTCTGTCTGTAACAGCAAGCAGGTACTCTATGCCATCGGAGGAGCAACGGCTCGTCTCTGTTACGACCTTCTCTTGGCAGACGTGGTCCCTTTCTGTCCTCCAGCCCTGCTGTAATTTCCTCTCCTTTTTTATTTTTTTTATTTTTTATTTTTTTTTCCTTGCATTTCAGACTCACCCCACGCAGACGGCCTTCCTCTCCAGCGTGGACCTGCACACGCACTGCTCCTACCAGATGATGTTGCCGGAGTCCATCGCTATTGTTTGCTCTCCAAAATACCAGGAGTGAGTAGGGAAACGGGGCAGGGGAGGCCTTCCCGTCTGCCCCCGCGGARGGAGACAGCTGTGCAGCTGCGAGAGGAGCATCCCACGGCGTGGATCTCCGCTCTCGCTCGAGACGAGCGGGCTCAGGGGGGCTCCTCGCAGCGCAGCAGCAGATTTTTCTATCCCAGAGGCTTGGGCTGTTTTGGACCTTGGGTGTGTTTACTGCAGGACGGGCTTTTTCAAGCTGACGGAGCACGGCCTGGAGGAGATCTCGTCCTGCCGGCAGAAAGGTTTCCACCCGCACTCCAAAGACCCCCCGCTCTTCACCGTAAGTCGCCCACGAGGCAGCGGGCGCTGCGTGCTACAGGGCACGGCGTCCACCCGAATTGTGGCTGCCGCGGGGCGCCAGGCGAAGACCTAGGGCGGGAGGGATGGCCTGGCCGGGGCCGGCTTCTCRCTGGAGCCGAGATGCAAGCGCTGTCCCGGAGCTGTTAGCGCGAGGTGGGGGGGCGCGCGAAGCAGAGCGCTCCCCTGCCGCATCCGATCGGGGCGGGCGGAGCGGCAGCGGGTTCGGAGGGGAGGTTCGAATCCGTGTCCTGCCGCGGCGCGGTGCTGGGCCGGGGCGCTTGTTCCTGCTCCGTCTCGGTCTGCGCCCGGCGAAGAGGGGGCCGCTCTGGGGCGCAGGTTGGGTGAGGAGGCCGAGCGGACTTAGGGGAGCCGCGGGAACCTCTGACTAACCCTCTGCCCCCTCTTTCTCCTCCTCTCTCCTCCAGACCTGCAATCACGTGACGGTAACGGAGAGGGACGTGGTGCTGATGGATCTCCGCTAGGCCTCTTGCCTTAACCGTGTTCCCTGTGAACCACCTACCCTCCGCCTAGGCCCAGGGAAGATTTGTTTCCTCCCGTAGCAGATGATTTCTACCGTGTAGCGACCCTTCTCCTCCCCCCCCCAGTAATCGCGGTTGAAATCGGTAACCCGACCTCAGTGGGAGCAGGCGAAATCTCGGTGCCCGGCGTCGGGCTCGCGAAGCGCTGTTGAGGTTCAGGGCGTGGGGAAAAGCTAACTGGAAACGCAAAGACCGAATCTAACACTGAAGCGGGCGTGTAACTCCTTAATCCTGTGGCGAGACCACCTTCTCGGGGAGCTCCCCGTGAGCTTCTGCCACCCCGAGGCGTGGCGACCTCCTCAAGTGCTTTTCGAAGTGGAACTTGCCCAAATTAACTCGTGCTCTGCTTTGCTGCTCTTTCCTGATCGCTAAACTGTGCCCTCAGCCCGGCTGGTTGGAGTTGATGAGTGTTTGGTGTGGTTTTAAGATCAAATCCCTCCTAGCCCCTCTTGCCCCACACGAGAACCGATGTGTTTGCGGCCCCCGCTGTGTCCTGCTCGCTGGTGCTTGGGCGAGGTGAGAAGGGGCCCAACCCTCGTGCTTTCTCCTGCCGTTGGAGGCCCGCGTTTTGGGGCGAAGGCGCTCAGATGCGGCCCCGCTTCGGGGTTTGGGGTCGGCTCGCGCCGGTGCCGCCGCGGAGGAGGCGCTCGGCCGCCGCGTGTCGGGCGAAGGCTCCGCGAGGCCGTCGCCCGCCGTGCGGCGTGCGAGGACTCCGCGGCCCGGCCGCTTCCCGGGAGGGGAGCCGGGCTGGAGTCGCCTTTCCATCTGGGATACGTACGTACGTGTTACGCATGTAACGGGCTGCTACRTCTACCTGCAAAACGGCAGAGGGAATTCTTCGGTGTACAGTTTAATACAGATGGATTCTCTTAGCTTGCGTGGGTTTCTTTTGTCACTTGGAGAGCGGGAATGGTTTCTTTGACCTAATTTGTGGGGCTGGAGAGGAGYGGAGTTGCTAGCCAAAACGAGGGGGAAAGTATTTAAGAGTATTTCTGTAGAACAGGCACGTCTAGCGTGACGACCTTCTGCGAGCTCTGGGTCGTTTTTGGAAATGGGCTACGCCTGGCAGCAGGAGGGACGCAAGGTGACTTCGCAGCACCTTGGGGAACTAACTTCCAGACCTGACTGATTTAAAACACGTTCGGGTGCGCTCGTTTAGGGGCGCTCGCCCCACGCGTGTCCGTGCCGTGCTCGGCGGAGGCGAGAAGGAGCCGAGCCGCCTGCCTGCCGCGACCCTGGGGACGGCGAGGGGGTGCTGGGGCAAAAGCCCCTCCTGTGAAGCAGCGACTCCTTTGCTGAGGGGTGGAATTCATAGCGAACGTCGATGAATTTGAATCCGCTGCCCGGCCCCGAAGGTCCCGACCGGCTCTGCAGGTGCTTCCCGCAGAAACCGGGGCAAARCCTCCTGCCGTTTCTAAAGACACTTTCCGTTTCGGGGCAGTCCCAGAGCGCTGAGCAGGGACGCTCGGCCGAGGAGAGGAGCTGGCGGCGAATCCCTGCTGCTTTGCAAGCCGTCCCCGTGACCGCTGACCCACGCCGGGCAGTTTTTCTTGCATTATGGCCTTATACAAGGGCCGCGTATCCAGCATCGGCGGTCGGCTGCTGCCCCGGCGTCCCGCCCGGCTCAGAGCTGGCGGCTTTTGAATCGCGTTTCTCCGCTCGCGGAGAGCAACCGAGCCGCCGGTCTGTGTGTCGGGATGAATAGCGAAACCCCGGCGCTGCGGCCGGCAAACCACCCGCCCGGGCAGCCGCAGCGGGGCTGCAGGGGCAGGTGCGACCGCGCCGCACCTTGAAACGGCCCCAAACAGGCGGCCGGGGGGCGGCGCAAACTAAGCACGATGGCTCAAGGAAAATAAACTTTTTGCAAAGTATCCACGGGCTGAGGGAGCTTTGCGGGAGTGTTTTATTCCAGTGGCCCCAAGGGTTGCCTGTTTTTTTGGGGGGGTTGCTGCTGGGCTTTCCCGCAGCGCTGGAGCTGGAGGCAGGGAGCGATGCTCGACCGAGCCTCCGCCTCCGGGGAGCCGGGAGGGAACCGGGCTGCGGCGCCGGAGCGAGCGCTCGGCCCCGGCTCGTCCGCCCACCCGTGCTCGGGGGCGGCCCGAGCGCTTTAAAGCGCGAACGTTACCCATATACGGAGGCGCCGGCGCGCGGCAGGACTTTGCAAAAATCCCACGGCAAAACGCCGCATCCCGCTCGGACCAGACCCCCCCACCCCATCGCTGCCGCCGGCGC
>NW_028186885.1:21032-23354 GCF_003343005.1 Rhea americana
TTTTTTTTTTATTTTCCGCCCCAAACGTCGCTTATAAGGACTTGCGCCCGGCGTGTTTATGGAAGCGCGGCGCGGAGGGAGCGCGCTCCCGCGGGGCATGTTGCCTCCCAAGCATCCCTGCAGGCATTTTTCTTACAATAATTAACTGTGGCTGGGTCCGAGCGCCAGTCCAAGGTCAATTTAATGAAATAAAGCACCTTATATGGCCATATGGCTAAGGCACCATCACTTAGCCTATTTAGGGCCTTTGTTTAGAGCGGATCCGCCTCTGAGGTTTCCAAGTCTCCCTGGTATTTATACGGAGGGCACGGCGGGACCGGCTCCCAGAGGAAGGGAGCTCTCGCCTCCGCGGTGAGTAGCGCCGGCCGCCGCGTCCTCCGCCGGGACCTGCGAGGGGGCAAAGCGCCGGGCCGAGCCGAGCCGGGCCGGGCCGGGCCGGGTGGCCCACAGCGGGCTCGGGAAACCCCCCCTGCCCCGGGCTGGGGGAAACCACTGCCGGGCACCGGCCGGGCGATTCCTGCGCTGGGCGATTCCCGCGCTGGGCGATTCCCGCGCCGGGCGCAGGAGTGGGCTGCTGTGATTTTTTCCCCCCCCCCAACAACCGCGGGAATGGGGGGGGGGGATGTCGCATCCTGCGCGGCGCTGAGCACCCCGGTAGGAGGCACGGGGTGGGTTGGGGGGGGATTTTGCCGAGGCCGGAGGCGATGCCGGAGGAGCGGGGAGGGGGGGTCCGCCGGAGCCACCGGCCTCACGGGCGCCGGCGCGGCAGCTCTCGCCCAGGCGCCCCGTCGGCAGCGGCATGTGCGAGGAGGAGACCACCGCGCTGGTGTGCGACAACGGCTCCGGGCTCTGCAAAGCCGGTTTCGCCGGCGACGATGCCCCCCGCGCCGTCTTCCCCTCCATCGTGGGCCGCCCCCGGCATCAGGTGGGTACCGTCCCCGGCGCCCCGGGGGGTTTGGGGGTGGGGGGGCCCCGAGCCGTTAACGAGCCTAACGGAGGCGTCTTCCCCGCCGCCGGCGCCAGGGCGTGATGGTGGGCATGGGCCAGAAGGACAGCTACGTGGGCGACGAGGCGCAGAGCAAGAGGGGCATCCTCACGCTCAAGTACCCCATCGAGCACGGCATCATCACCAACTGGGACGACATGGAGAAGGTGGGGACGGCGGCGCGGCCCCGGCGCGGCCGCCCGGCTGCCACCACCCCCCCGGTGACCCCCTTTTTCTCGCCCTAGATCTGGCACCACTCCTTCTACAACGAGCTGCGCGTGGCGCCCGAGGAGCACCCCACGCTGCTCACGGAGGCGCCCCTCAACCCCAAGGCCAACCGCGAGAAGATGACACAGGTACGGCGGCGGCGCTGAGCCCCGCTGCGTCCGGCAGCGCCCGGACCCGCGCCTCTCTGCAGCGCGCTGRCGCGCGTGCATCCGCGCGCGATGCACCGGCCCTGGTGTCTTCCTGCAATGCGCCGACCCACACGCGTCTCGCCGCAACGCACTGACCCCGGACGTGTCTGGGCGACGCGCTGACCCACGGCCCTGGGCAATGCACCGACGCCAGATGTATCTGTGCGATGCACTGAGCCGCGCCGAGGTGCAATGCACTGGCCCGGGGGTCTCTCTGCAGCGCGCCGACCCACATGCATCTCTTTGCAATGCACCGACCCGCGTGTCTGCAGTGCACCGACCCACGTCTGCAATGCACCGACCCACACGCATCTCTTTGCAATGCACCAACCCACGTCTGCAATGCACTGACCCACACGCATCTCTTTGCAATGCACCGACCCACATGTCTGCAATGCACCGACCTGCACGCATCTCTTTGCAATGCACCGACCCACGTCTGCAATGCACCGACCCGCACGCATCTCTTTGCAATGCACCGACCCACATGTCTGCAATGCACCGACCCGCACGCATCTCTTTGCAATGCACCGACCCACCTGTCTGCAATGCACCGACCCACACGCGTCTCTGCAATGCACCGACCCACTCGCATCTCTTTGCAATGCACTGACTTGCATGTCTGCAGTGCACCGACCCACACGTGTCTCTCTGCAGTGCACCGACCCACACGCGTCTCTTTGCAATGCACCAACTCGCACGCGTCTCTTTGCAATGCACCGACCCCGCGCGTCACCCTGCAGCGCGCCGAGCCCGCGCGTCACCCTGCAGCGCACTGACCCTCGCCGCCTTTCCTTGCAGATCATGTTCGAAACCTTTAACGTCCCGGCCATGTACGTCGCCATCCAGGCCGTGCTCTCCCTCTACGCCTCCGGCCGCACCACCGGTGAGTAGCCGCCCCGGCTCTTCCCGAGGGGCGGC
>NW_028186885.1:23959-25723 GCF_003343005.1 Rhea americana
GCGCGACATCAAGGAGAAGCTCTGCTACGTGGCGCTGGACTTCGAGAACGAGATGGCCACGGCCGCCTCGTCCTCCTCGCTGGAGAAGAGCTACGAGCTGCCCGACGGGCAGGTCATCACCATCGGCAACGAGCGCTTCCGCTGCCCCGAGACCCTCTTCCAGCCGTCCTTCATCGGTGAGGCCGCCGCGGGCGCCGCGGGGAGAGCGGGCCGCGGGCGGGCTCACGAGCCGGCGTCTCCCCGGCAGGCATGGAGTCCGCCGGCATCCACGAGACCACCTACAACTCCATCATGAAGTGCGACATCGACATCCGCAAGGACCTGTACGCCAACAACGTGCTCTCCGGCGGCACCACCATGTACCCCGGCATCGCCGACCGCATGCAGAAGGAGATCACGGCGCTGGCCCCCAGCACCATGAAGATCAAAGTACGCGGCCGCCCGAAGCCCCTCGCTGCCCCCTTTGCTGGGGGGTGCGTGTGTGTGGGGTGGGGGGTGGGGGTCGCGTGGGCAGCGTGGCGCAGGATGGGGAGGGTTGCGGGGTTGCTCCCGGCCGGAGAACGGGAAAAGCCGGGGCTCCGCGCGGCCGGATCCTGACCGCGTCGGCCCGGGTGTCTCGGCAGATCATCGCCCCCCCGGAGCGCAAATACTCCGTCTGGATCGGCGGCTCCATCCTGGCCTCGCTCTCCACCTTCCAGCAGATGTGGATCAGCAAACCCGAGTACGACGAGGCCGGACCCTCCATCGTCCACCGGAAATGCTTCTAAGCCCCCTCCCCAACCCCCCCCACCCCCCCGCGGCGGCGGCCCCCCCCCGGCTCCTCCTCTCTCCCCTTGCAGCTCCCAAGCAGCTCCAGGCAGCATTAAAACCTTTTCTGGAGGTTCTGCCCCGTTTCTCGGTGGGGGTGGCGTGGGGGGGCTCGCGGGCTCCCCGCCTGGCTGGTGCCCCCCACCCAGTGACGCAAGCCCCGTTGCAAGACCCCGGCCGGCTGACCACAGCCCGGCCCCCCTGCCCGTGCCCCACGTTGCTATCCAGCCCCAWGTGATACTGGGGTGCCCCGTGCCAGTACCCCGGGGCACCCCAGGCTGATGCCTTGGGGCACCCCATGCCAGTGCCCCCCCCATGCTGACGCCCAGTCCCACGTCACTACCCCTGACCTCACGCGGACACTGGGCGCAGCCCATGCCCATGCCCGGCCCCACAATGATACCCCCGAGCCCGTGCTGACATCTGGGGCACCCCACGCTGATGCTCTGGGCGGTCCCTGGCCAAAGCCCTGGGCACCCCACGCTGATGTCCCTGACCCCACACCGATGCCCCCGGGTGCCCCACACCGGTGCCCTGCCCCCATGCTGGTGGCTGGCACCGCACTGACACCCTGGACCCCACGGCGATACCCCTGGGYGCCCCATGCTGGTGCCCCTGACCCCACACCAATGCCCCCGGGTGCCCCATGTCAGTGCCCCTGGCCCTATGCTGACACCGGGGCACCCCATGCACCCCACACTGACACCAGGACCCCCCATGCCAGGGCCCATGCACCCCATGCCGATACTTGCAGCACCCCATGCTGGTGCCCGTGCACCCCACGCCGACACCGGGGCACCCCGTGCACCTACATTGACACCAGGACCCCCCATGTCAGCACCCGTGCACCCCACGCCGATACTTGCGGCACCCCACGCTGGTGCCCGTGCACCCCATGCTGACATCGGGGCACCCCGTGCACCCCACACTGACACCAGGACCCCCCACGCCGGTGCC
>NW_028186885.1:26853-34311 GCF_003343005.1 Rhea americana
AAGGGGAGGGGGCTGGGGTGTAGTGGGGAGATCTGGAGCGAGGCGATGGGGGTGTTAGGGGGGTGTGGTGTAATGAGAGGGGGTCTGGTTTGTGGTGGGTTGTAGTGGGGGGCTTTTGGGGTGTGTCTGGGAGGTCTGGGGTGGGGAGAAGGGGACTGGGCTGCCTGGGGTGTAATGGGAGGGGGTTTGAAGTGTGTGTGTGTGGGTGTGTGTGTGGCTTGGGGCTGATTGCAGGGGGGTGCAACACTCTCCCCTCTGCTAACCTCACGCTTACAGCAGCAAATTACAAAATGTTTTGAGGGGGAGGATCTCTGTGTAACTGTAGTTTCTTTAGGTTCAGCTAATAAAAGCCTTGTAATCTGTTACTGCCTTTTGGAGGAGAAGTAGGGTTGTCCTGCTGGGAAGCGTTCCCTTTGGAGTAGAGCAGGCATTTACAGGCACTTATATTGTGTATTATTTTAAAATAAAATCTGTGCTTTCCATTTGTCCGGATAAAGATGGTTTAGTTGCTTCTGGCAAGTTAGGTGAATAAAAGTCTGATCAGGTACTTAAAGCTGGTACTTTAAAATGAGGAGGTTGCACTTTGGCAGCCAAGCGAAGGGCTGGAGTTACTCAGGAGATCTGGCTGTGCCTCTAGCACATGACCAGGCTCTCACTCCCCTTCTTGTGTTTTTCTTGAGCTGTGGGGAAGTCCACATTCATAAAGCTCCTGGGAAGGACATTCCCAGAATGGCACTTGGTGACTGAACCCGTGGCGCAATGGCAAAAGGTTCAAGCTACGAACACAAAAGAGGTAAGGATGAAAGCCAGCTGCRAGGGGCTGGGCAAACAGTGTGAACCTTTTGTGGGCAGCCTATCGCTTGGCATGGGGTTTGCAGCCTGCGCAGCATTGTGCAGAGCTGCGGTCACGCAGCTCTYGGTACCCTGGTCACCCAGTCCTACAGCAGCTGATCCACAGGAAACATGGACACATCTGTATCTGCAGATCCAGGGAATATTTTTTGAGGGATCCCCAAGAAGTGTTTAAGAAAGGGGAGTTTATCGGTAAGCTTGCAGAGGTGGCCACCTCTGCTTTTGTGTTTAGGATCTGTAACCGTTTGCAGTTATAGTTCATCCTTTCTCATGTTAATGTTAAAGCCTTGTGTGTCACTGGGAATATCTGCCTCTGGCTCCCCTCTTTCTGGTGGAGTTTTGCCTTCAGTGTGCCTCTGTCATTCCTTCACAGGCTTCCTCTCCTCAGAGCTTTGGTAACCTGCTTCAGATGATCTACCAGGAGCCATCCCGATGGTCCTACACATTCCAGACATACTCCTGCATGAGCCGACTTAAGGCACAGCTGGAGCCGCTTGCAGAGAGGCTGTTGAAGACCTCAGAGCCTGTGCAGGTTTTTGAGAGATCTGTGTACAGCGACAGGTAGGATACCCAGGAACCCTGCCCCRAGGCCTTTGCAGCAGCGTCTGAGCCCTGGTGCTCCCTCTGAGTGTGCAGAGAAATGCCACAGCATCTTGAGATTGTGAAGGTCTTTAATTGAAATAGGAAAAAAGAGAATTAAGTGCCCAGTAAACATCATTTTTACGGCTGTAGATAGCAGCAAATGTAAAAGGAATGAAGTGACTAAGGCAAAAATGGGCATCTTAGAAACAGCCCCAAGATGTAAGTAAAGATAAGAGAATAACCCTACAGCTTCCACTTGTTACAGAATTGAAAGTGAAGCTTAATTAAAGAAATGCACGTGTTCCTCCTGGTAAGTCCACTGATAAATGGTGCTCTAGGAACGCTAGAGAAAGCAACAGGAACACCCAGGTCTTCAAAACAGTTTTTGCTATTTGCAGCGGCTGGATTTTTTTTTTTTTTTGGACCTGCTCTGTAAAATCCTCACAGGCTACGTAATGGTTGTCCCATTTAGCTTGGAAACGGTTAACTGCACCAGACGGCTGCGTTTTCTCTGTTACTCTGGCATATGTTATGGATGGATCCAAGGACATCGGTGCAGTCTCCAGTGCTAGCTGGAGGTTTGGACGGAGCAGGTGGTTCTCCCTCAGAAAACAGACTTTTTGTGGGTGCTTTGAGCAGCGCAGCTCTAAAGGGCGAAAGGTGCTTATGTGAGTGGGCTGTGTAGGGAGACTTGAGACCTGGCTCCTTGATAGGATGGCTTTTCTTTCCTGCTTCTTGTATGCTGGCTCATTGCTGCTGTAGGACTTTCTTTCCAGTGTGGCAGCAGACAGTTCTGTGGAATAATAYGTAGCAGGGTTTGCAGTTAAAAACGTGCAAACCGTTTCCATGCGTGGCTTGTAGGAAACCCTGAAAACTCGGCACCCTGAATAGCTGTTTGCATTATTGCACCAAAAAGGCGAGCCTGGCCTGTTTGATTAAAGCTGCGTGTGGGAGATGGAAGCAGTTGGGTGGTATGCCGTGTGGGTGCTGCCAGATAGTGGGGATATGAGTGTTCAGTGGGATGCTGGCTTGAAAATGGGAACTGGAAGTCTATTCTTGTGCTCCTTGGCGCTCTGATGCAGATCAGGGAGGAGGTGCTTGTCCTTTTGGAAAGGTACCTCCTGTGCTATGACAGAGTTGGACTGTTTGGCATATGTTAGCACTTGAACTGGTGATTCTTGAGCCACAGAATCCCAGGCATACTTGCAGCATGGCYGGAGGCACAAGGACTAACTGTGCCAGAGCACTCTGGAAGTGCAAATGTCAGGCAAGAAGAGTGTAAGCAGGGCCTTTGGATGGAGGCCGAACTCGTGAGGTGAGGAGGGAAGGGTGGAACTGTTACTCCTGGCTGTGACTGACTGTTCAAGTTTCTCCCGAGCTCAGGAAAATGGAATTTTAGTAGTACTGGGAAAAAAACGCAGTGAGATTGCTTAGGCACTTGGCTCCTTAAGGACCTCTTGCTACTGCAGACAGAGTGATGTTGGCACAGCCTTTAGACTTCAGCAGTTTTGGGTGGGCTGCCTGCAGCAGGAGAGCTTCTTTCCTTAACTGTATTTGCCTATGCCAAGATACATCTTCAGAGCAAGCTCCTAAGGCCTGTCCGCTCAGTGTTTTGCTTGTGGCAGGCATCCAGACCTCTTCCAGCAGGTTGTCTGGTGTGTACTCTTGAGGCCAGTTGGGACAGAAAAGGAAAATAGGAGTTAAAATACCCTGGGCAGTGCTTCGTCATGGGATGGTTCAGGGCTTGCAGTTCTCCACTGCTGGTTTGTACTTGCCTGCGTTGGTAGTGACTGCAAGTGGTTGCTGTCTGTCCTGCTAGGTGCAGCCTCCCCRTGGAGTGTGGGTTGGCGGGTTTCCTGGCGACTGGGGTTACCTTGTCCCCTGCCTCTGTCCCTTCCTAGGTATGTCTTTGCCAAAAACCTCTTTGAGGCTGGCCACTTGAATCCGTTGGAGTGGACCATTTACCAGGACTGGCACACTTTCCTCCTGCAGGAGCTCAGGGACCGCGTCGCTCTGCATGGCTTCCTGTACCTCCAGGCAGCTCCGGAGGTAACAGAGGGCTGCCAAAGGCATTTGCTTTCCGTTTGAATTGGGAAGGGAAAGGAGGGGAAGTGAACTAGACCAATGTCTTGAGGCAAAGCGATGGCAAAGCAAGATAGACCTGGGATTCCCAGGAGCTGCACTGGGTGTCCTGTGAGCTGGACTCGCATCTGCAGCCAGAGCCAGGACAGCTTCTGGCACTGCTGAAACACTTGTTAGTATGAGTTGCTGCCCTGTAGTGGTAGAGAGCCCACGGCAGCACCTAGTCCTATTCCCATGGGAAAGTTGGTGTTTTAATGTAGACCCCAGAGCAGTTCCTCATTTTCCCTAACGCTTTGCCCAGATACCTGCGTTGCAGGTCCTGGATTTTGAGAGAAGGAGAGCTTTGGGCCCCTGGGTGCCTCTGGGGTTGTTGGCCACCTGATACTGAATTTCAATGGTTGTCATCGCCTGGCTTGTAAAGCGCTCTCTTTTGTCTCTGTTAAACTCGAGTCTTGTTGCTTTTCCCTGTAGAAATGCTTAGAGAGGCTGCGCYGGAGGGCGAGATCCGAGGAGAAGGGAATTCAGCTCGATTATTTGCAGCAACTTCATGCTCAGCACGAGAGCTGGCTGGTGGAGAAAACCACACAGTGAGTGAGAGCAAGGACAGCTTGGGGTGCATCGCAAAGCCTGACTCCTTGAAACATGTGAATAACGCGGCTTCTGGAGGAGAAGGGGTTGKACTAGAGACCTCCAGAGGTCCCTTCCCAGCTAAATTTTTCTGTGATAACATACAGCAGACACGCTTTTGCAACCCAACGCTGTTCCTCTTGTCCATGGGGATGGCCATCCTTTTTACTGCTGTTTGCTAATGGGCATTGCCCTTYGGGTTCTTTCTGTCTGTCCTCTTCAGGGTCCACTTTGCAAACTTAARGAGCGCTTCTGTCTTGGTGCTTGATGTCAATCAAGACTTCAAGAGTGATGTAGCTGTGCAGGATGCCCTCATGACAAAGGTAGGCAGAGCAGATGCGGCTTGCTCTTGGGCTTCCTCCTCTTAGCTGCGGGGAGTGTCGTGACCTCTCTGCTGGGGCTAACTTTAACTCTAGCCAGGGGGCTCTCATAAACCCAGCGATTCAGTCAGGGCAGCAGTGGGAGGGGAGCTGCCAGCTGTCATATGCTGTAGGATCTTCCTTGGCATCGTGGTCCTTCTAAGGTCCTGTGCTTGATGCTGCAGCATCTGGTCTTGCTGGAGGTGGATGAYAGGAAAGCAGTGGTTTGGGATTACAGGAGATCTTGTGTTACTTCTCTCGGGAAGTAGTTCTAACCAGATCCCAGCAGGGCTGTGACGACCTGCTCATCCTAATTTCCTCTGAAACTCTGGTTGGTGGGAAACTTTTTTGAAGCAGTAGCAGGGCTGGGTGTTGGTGAGGAGCTGCCCGACTGTCTCAGGCATGTTCTATTTCCATAGTATGTAAATGTGCTCCTTCTGAGTAGTTCCATGAAGAAAATAACATGGCTCTTCTCCCTTAACCTGTTAGACTTTTCTGCTCTACCAAGGGCCCTCGTTTGGGAGTTAACCGACGATGACATCGAGACAGCACCCGCCAGTCGTTAAGAGCATCACACTTTGTGAAACAGGCTTTCCTCCTTGCAGGTGGAGGCTTTTGTCAAGACGCTGCGATCCGAAGCTTTGCAGTTGTGCCCTGACCCTCATTCGGGAGTTTAACTCCTTCAGACTTCTTGGACCCAACAGTATCACTTTCCACCAGAGACTAAACCGAGCAACTGGGCGATTAGTGTAGAGCTTGGAAATGGGTACTGTCACCCCGAGCGCTCCAGTGACCAACAGGTCCCACGCTAGCTTCCAGACTGTGCAGTGGGCRAAGGAGGGGATGGTGGTGCTGGAGGCTTTTAGGAGGTAGGTGAGGGGAGGCCGCAGAACTTTGGTAGTAAGTCGAAATGTGTGTAGGCCTGGGAGAGAAGGGAGTTTTGGGGAATGGTTGCTTGAAAGAGCTTCTGAAGGGCGGTGAGGCACTGAATTGGGTGGGTGCTGTTGAGTCTGGCACTGAAGATAAGGACAAGGGACAGATCATGTGGGCTGTGTTTCCCAGCTGTCTCCTGCAGTCCTTTTAACCTCTTCCCTGCCTTGGGCAAAAAGATGTATTTATAGCACAGACAACACAGGACTTTTTTAATCTTAAGGGAGAAAGAAAAAAGAAAAACACTTTCCAAAGCTGCGGTTGTCTGATGTGCTTTCTGTACGTTGGGTCTGTGATGTGGCGTGCTCTCAGCAGGAGCTGATGTTTGGGTCTGAGAGACTTCCAAGGAAGTCTAAAGGGCCTAAATCTGGGGTGCTTCCGAAGATGTAASATGCAGCGTCACAAATGTTTCCATGCTGTAATCCTCCTCACGAAAAGGCAGCCTGTTGCTGTAGGGGCGTAGGTGTGGAGCTCCGGGGAGACCTCAGCCAGCGAGGTGGTGGCAGGACCTGTCCGAAGCCAGGCGGGAGGTGAAGGAGCCTCCCAGAAGCAGCCGAGGTGCCTCCGCAGGGATGCTCGCGAGCGCTGCGCTTTGTGGGGAGCGTGTTTGCTGCTGACCAGTTGAAGTAAGGGATGGGAGGGAGAGTTCGGCTTCCCCAGGGCTGTGACTTCCCCCGCTGCTGTGGTCGACGGGGGCGTCCGAGCTGCCCGCCCTACAGCCTCGGTCTTGCTGCTGGAGGGTGACCAAGCCTGCTGCTTGCCCAGCCTGGAAAGAACTGACCGTGGACGAAGCCGCCCAGAGCCCTTTCTGTGTCCGTTCCTGCAAGGCAGTACGTGCTGGGAGGCTCGCGTTCCYGTGCCGTGCCTCGGCCCGTGCGTTAGAGCTCCTTCCACATCTGTAGATGTTTGCTGGGGATGTTGGAGGAGCAGATGCTTTGTAATGTGAATTTAATGCACTGGTTAAATTCCAAAGGAAAATCTTTGTGCTTTTATTTGGCTTGTGTTTAAGTTATGACAAACCTTTTTTTTTTTTTTTAAATTAAAAACAAAGCAAAATAAAACCGTTCTGCATTTTGAGCTGTGTCCGTGTCCAGGGAGAGGCGCTGAGGGGGACGGATCCACCCACTGTGCAGCGTTCTGAMGATGAGGCTGGAGCAGCCGTCTTGGCCCGGGTGTCGGGACGCRGGGGTTCAATCCAGGCCCGTGCTGGGGCCACGTGGGAGGCTGAGCCGGGACGGTTCCCAGCCCTCTACCTCCCCTCGGGCCGTGCTGCAGGTGGGCGGCCGGTGCCTGCCCGGAGCTGCCTGGTTCCCGGTCTGCCTTCTCCAGGTGGCTCCCGATCCCCGTTGCGCTGCTCTTTGGGGGAAGCCGYGCGCCGGTTCGGCTTCGGGGCCGTCCTGCGCTTGCTCCCGTGGGCTGCCTCTGCCTGAGCGGTGCTGGGAACCGCGGGGGTTCGAGCTCCCTCCCAGGGGCAGGTGGGCWCAGGCTCTAGCCGTGCTCCGTTCCCCGGAGGCCTGAGAGGGGCCRCGAGCTGGCGGCGCGCTCTGCCTGCCAGCGCCCCGAGGAGCTGCGCTTTCCGAGCTCGCCTGGGACAGGCGACCCGGACCACCCAGAGCTGCCAGGCTCGCTCGCAGCCGGGCTCTGAGTCGGGACCGGTGTTTC
The DNA here is from genome assembly GCF_003343005.1 of Rhea americana. Lineage (NCBI taxonomy): Eukaryota > Metazoa > Chordata > Aves > Rheiformes > Rheidae > Rhea > Rhea americana. The sequence goes on from NW_028186885.1 coordinate 33,948, forward strand.
TGTCCGGCTGCAGCCAGCCGCTTTGGAGGGAGGGCTGAGGCTCCCCGGGGGCGAGGCAGGAGCCCGGAGCTCCAGGTGCGAGGGGGCTCCAGGTGCGAGGGGGCTCCAGGTGCGAGGGGGCTCAGTCCCGAGCGAGGCAGCGTTGCCGGAGCCGCAGCCGGGCAGCGGGAACCACGTTACCGACCTCCGGAGCGGGAGAACGTGCCGGGTTTTATTTCTCTTCCTAGCAACGCTTGGAAAGTTGCGTRGTGCGAGAGGTGGGAGCCTTTAAACTCCCGAATCCCGTTATCCCAGGCCCTGGCGGGTTTTGTTCTAGCCCGAGGAAGTTTTAGGGAGCCAGAGGGACGGAGCCTCGGAGCCGGGC
>NW_028186886.1:0-1199 GCF_003343005.1 Rhea americana
TATCCTTCCAGAACTCCTCCATGTCCTGTCTCACATCTTGTTTTAGTTTCGCAAGAAGGTCACCAGAAATTCTCATACTTGTACATTTCCATCACATCTGTCTTTATACCACAGTTCTTCTGTTTCACTTGAGACAAACAAATCCCACGCCTCCCCCCTTTCTTGATTTTAAGGCCACCTCAATCTTACTATTTAGAAGTCCTGACATGGCTTGTATCATACATAGAACTACAATAAGAAATACCAGGAACACTATTTTACCAATGATGTTAATTTTACTCGTTTCCCTGCCCAGCATGTTAAGGCATAAATTGTTTGGCATTATGTACAGCAGTAAGTTGGGGTACAAATATCGAGCTTATTATATTCAGGGCAGGCCCCCACAGGGATACTGTATCACTACAATTTGCATCTAAAACAGCCCTTTTCACTCTACGGGGCAATGTTGTGTTAGAGCCTTTTAAAGCTTCAACTATATATTACAAGTGTTGTCTCTGGGGCATTAAAAAGGCTAATTTCCCTAAATAACAAGGATCTCCAAAAAGCAAAGTTGGAATTCCTGCCCATGCACGATCTCCACAGATTAAAAAGAAAAATAACCGAGAGGTAATGCATAGGGCGAGGTACGATTATAGGAGACAAGTCTGAAACGGACTACCAGCTTRTGAAAGAGATAAACAAAAATCAGTTACTCCTACCGTTCTCGCCCATGTAACCCACATATTTGGTCTCTGCTGTGTTTGCACCATTTCAAAGGGGAGAGTAGCTGTTTTTTGAACATATACAAACACACATATTACTATTATTATTATGGTCCATCCTCTTGCTGCTCATGTTGTCTGAGAAGCTCCTTCCAAGGCTTCACCCATTTCGAAGGTATCCACCCAGGACCGATATCCGTCAAAACACAAGCATACCCCCTACCCCATGTTAGTAATTTAACTGGGCCTTTCCATTCATTTCTTTGTACATGAAACCATTTCACCAGAGGTCTTTCCTGTGATTCTTCAGCCCTTTGTCGTARATGTCGCAATATTGGAGGTTCTCGCAAATCACTACGGATGTTCAACCAATTAAGGACATATAATGCCTTCATAAGACGTGCTTCAGGCAAATCAGTTATATCTCCAAAACGGTCTAATTGTTGTTTCAATGTCTTATGTGCTCGTTCAATAATGGCCTGTCCAGTCGAATTTCCA
>NW_028186886.1:3242-5962 GCF_003343005.1 Rhea americana
ATCATAGTAGGCAAACCTGGCTGAAGTGCTCCCATTGTTTGCATCACTGCACTTACAGCTCGCAAATCTTGTAGCAAACGCCATCTTCCTGACTTTCTATAGCTCCGGGATTTGGAACCATACTTCGAAAGGGAATTAGCTGAGCAATATAGGTACCCTTTGCTATAAATATCGGAGGGAAAAAGGCCTTAACCATAATCTTTATTGGTCCTGTATAATCAGCATCAATTAAGCCAGGTAATACAAAAATCCCCTGCACAGAAGTTGACGAACGACCAATCAAAAGGGCACTCAACCCAAATCGCAAGGGTCCTTTCATATTAGATTCTACTACTTGAACTTGATCATTAATCAAGGTAACTCCTTCTTTTACAGCCAAATCTATTCCAGCACTTCCTCGCGTGGCAGATCGAAATTGGGAAAGGATCCATAGTGCCGGTCTGAAAGGGTATTTGTTTCATAACGTCCCCCTTCTAGGCGCTCAGTGATAGGTTTCCCGGATTGTTCAGATCATTCACCCCCAGTCGAGTGCCRTTTTTATGCATTTTAGATCTACACACTCGGGCAATGTGCCCGGGCTTTCCACATCGGAGGCATACTATGTTAGAATCCCTATTTCCTCCCAGGTGTAAATCTCCGGCATTATTATTTCGAGGACATCTATCACGAAAGTGACCTCGCTGACCACACAAAAAGCAAACCCCYAGACGCTGCCTAGGATTTTTCTGTGCTTGCAAAAGCGGCTTTAGGGCAGCAGCGAAAGCAGAAGCCTGAGCTTTTGCATRAACAGCTGCCTTATCTTGTTCTATTAATAGATCAGTGCAGCTACACGCTTCTATCATTTCAAGAAGTCCTGCCGTGCGAGGTAATGTAGCAAGTATTCATTTACATGCCATATTAGCATTCTGAACAGCTAAATCCTTCCCCACCGCTGCCTTCGCTTCTGGTGATAAATTAGGAGATTTTTCTATTGCTAGTTGCAACCTATCCAAAAATTCTGTAAAGGGTTCTGAAGAGCCCTGAATTATTTTTATGTAAGAAGGGACCACAGCTCCCATTTGTGGTACAGCTTTCAGTGCAGCAAGTGCCAACTGCTGAGATTGCTGCAAAATGCGACGGTGTAGTTGCGCCTGCACTTCAGGGGGAGCGTGTTGCCCTTACCCGAGCAACATATCAACCGTAGCTGTACGCAACRGATCKCCATCAGCTAAGTCTATATTACTCATTGCAGCAACCTCAACACGTCGCTTCCAATCATCTTTAAATATCAGCTTTTGCGTAGGACTTAAAATCAATGCAGTTATACTTTCCACATCATAAGGTATCAAAACATTTTGTGCAAACAAAACATCAATCAGATTTTGAACATAAGGATTTTGCATGCCATGCTCCATCACTGCTTTTTGTACCTCTCTTAACAATCGCCAATCAAACGGAACCCATTCCAGCGTTCTATGCCCCTGAGGGTCATGCCTGGCCTGAACAGGGTATGCCATCAACTCAGTAGTCATAGCTTTAAGGGGCCCTAAAAATTCCCCTTCAACAATAGCATCCTGTATAACCCCCTGCCAATGTTGCCCAGGTTCAATAACAGCAAATGTCCGTGCTTTATCATCCCCTTTTTCCGTTAACACTGCCTGTTTATAGTTGAGGAATAAGTCCTTCAATGTCTGTTTTTGCTGCTGCAACGCATCCTTAAAATCTTGCAAGCCTCGTGCTAAATACTGGAGTTCCTTCTGTTGACTCTTATTTTCCATGTGCAATTGCCTCAACATCTCAGCATCTTCATCCGCTAACTGAGGAGGCGAAGGGACATCTTCTGGTTTTACGGAAGGCATACCAGCATCCTTCTGTTCAATAGCATCATCCCCTTCAAACAAGGGAGCAGACGGGAGGGTTCCACCGAAAAAATCTTTAGCCGACGCATCGATAGGAAAGGCTGATGGCATCGGAGGGGCTGGAAGTAYGGCTCCTGCAGCTTCCTCACCCACTGTTCCCTTCATGGCTGCTTCAGCAGCATGTATAACACGGGTCTCAGTTCTAGTATCACACAGCAGATTAGAAACTACCTGTCAAGTTTGGCTCAACAATGCCACTTCCTTATTACCTACTTTCACTGGTTCCCACAATTCTTGTTCTAAAATCTTCCACTTCTCCTTGTTAAAAGCATCTTCGGGAGTAACGAAAACTTGCCGTCTCTGCCCCCATGCAAGGAGGTCGGCAACATCCTTTTCTTTTATAGTAACATCATGCTTAGCTGCTMAAGTCATTATAATAGCGAGCACAGCTCGCGCTTCTACCGATATGGCAGATCCCATATTGTAATAGCAAACCGCTCAATATATTCACTTACATTCAGTTGCACAACGTCGCTTCTTCTGAGCGCCAGGGACTCTCCAGATCCCTCAAACGGTGCCTTCTTCGCCTTTCCGTTAAGTCACTCGCGGTCACCAAATGTCGTGGAGAAAATGAGACATCACCACACATTCAATGTGAATGCTAGAGAATGTCCAACTTCATTGTGCAAGCGGTCATACTTATAAGCTGCAATCAAGCTGCAGAGTCTGTGTAAAATCAYGTGAGAACATATAACAGCATAGCTGGCAAGTACCCAGGGAGAGTACAACGGGAGCTCATTAAAAAGTCCACTAAAACAAATCAGAAGCCGCTTATCCTTCCAGAACTCCTCCATGTCCTGTCTCACATCTTGTTTTAGTTTC
>NW_028186886.1:7106-9626 GCF_003343005.1 Rhea americana
TGTTTTGTTTCCTAGCACTGAAAGTGAGCTGTGACATCAGAGAGCTAGGAACCACTGTGGCAGCAGCTGTTTAGGATTCAGCAGGGGAAAAACCTGCACTTGCACCAGAGCTGTCAGGAAAGCTAATATTTCTTATTGACYATAYMGATTGAGCAAAACGATCCTTTAGGGTTCAAGTTTTCAGTGAGAGGGGAGGACCTTCTAGCTTTGGCAGGACAAATAAAACAGAAATTCAAGCCCAGCACCTYATGCAGCCCCTTGAACTCACAGTGACGGTCTCTGAAAGCTCGTACACTGTATACATGGAAAGAGTTCTCTCGCTGGCAGATGGTGGTGACATGCTCCTCCACCTTGGTGATGTGGATCTTCTCATAAGCCTTCTGGCAATAATCTAGTTAAGGGATAAATAAAGCTTTCTCAGAGATCAGTGCCCTACTATGGATGGGAAGGATGAACACAATGGCATYGGGCAAACCACACAGATCCACAGACCTGAAGCTTTCAAGGCACCAGTCTGACAAAAATTCCATCAATGTAAATAAACGCCATACCTTGGAAAGCAAGGAAGCAGACCTGCTATACAGGCAAGGGGAGGAAGATACTAATATGGGGGGAAACAGCACCTCTCTAGAGAGATGCAGAGGTGTGTGTGGAAAATAAATTGGGCATGAGGGCTCATCCACAAATTCAGCCTCTGCTCAGAGCCCCCACTACCTAGATGCTTCTGCTGAGYAGTATCACTTTAGGAGCAAAAAGTGAAAGGATATTGATGCATGCATTTCACTGACATGCTTTAATTAGCGCTCATTAAAGAACAACAAAAACAAACAAACAAAAAAACAAACAAAAACCACCTTTCATGTGTCTCAGCTCAAATACATGGCTCTCAGTGAGAAAAGAAAAACACTGAGACAAAAAACAGCACTTGCCTCCTCCTCAGAAAACGTACAGGAATTGGTTGGGATCCTAGGGGAAAACTGTTGCAGCATAAAACTGAGATCAAATTCAGTCTGAGCCAGCATGAACCAAATAGCCCCAGACCTGAGAGAGAAGTAATTAATGATGTGTTTATAGTCTAGGCAGCAAAGACCTGCTCCACATAACGCCATTTATTTTTACCTGCCAGTCGCTTCTTCTCGTACTTGGCCTGCTCTTCACGGGAAAGCTTATGGAACGCCCGGGGCGCTCCATCTGGATACAGAGGAGGAAACTTCTCAGACTCCAGTTGTTGCTGGATGTGGTGATACTCGCTGCAGCTTGCAGGCACTGCAAAGGAACAGCAACTAGGAGCTTTCCAGGGGAGGAATAGGAAGTGGTCTCTGTGTCTTCAGCTCACACTGCAAGCTCTATACACGCTGCCATGCAACAGGGAACTTGACAAAGCAGACAGCAGAATTACACTTACTGAATTCTCCTCTCCACTGCCAAGTCATCCGGCRCTGACGATTAGCACCTGGCTTGTTGAAGTCACAGGCAGCACACATGGCCTCATCCACCATTGCTGAGGGCTGGACACAGGTCAGGCACACCCATGTTAGAGAAAACAGAACTGTCTCCAGTGACATATGCCAGAATGAACAGATTTTGGGTACTAGAAGAACACAAACGTGAACATCACAGAGGTGATGTCCAGTATGTTTTCCTTTCTAGAAGCTTTTCAGAACACAAGTTACAGCAAGAACAATGACTATTCTTTGGAAGAAGCCAGCTAAAGCTATTGCTCTACCTTGGACAGACCTTTTGGCTCTGTACACCTGGCAACTGGAACAGCCTGACTGGATTTCAAACCAAGCCTTATTTTATCCCCCTGTCCAGGGCAGAAAGTTTATTGTTTGCCGCTAAGGGGATCAAATCGGAGGGACTACCTAGACAATCTGCAAGACAAAACAGAAGACTCCTTCCTGACTGGACTGAGCTTACCCACCTGCAACCGGTTGGTCAGAATGATGTTGGGGTACATGGCCCCTACATCTAAATGGTAGATAAGGGGGCATTCAATTCCATTAGGAACATCCTTCAAGGAATTCAGCTTGACTTTGATTTCATCATAAGCCTGCGGGGAGATGTAAAGAAGTAAAATTCAACCAAGAAGGAATTAATGATGCAGTCACATATGCACTATATTTGGTCCTTTACTTCCGACACGCACAGAGACACCTGCCACAGATTCTGGGGAACAGAGGAAGAGTATGAAGAACTAAAGGAAYAGGATTAAGAAGAGTGGCAGTGGCGAGTCTTCTTTAGCCACCAACTTTTAAGGTTTTCTTTTGGACCTCCAAGGTAGGTTTCATCTACACTGCAAATGTCTACAGAGACGTTTTTCCTGTCTCTCTCCATGGAGTATAAAATGAGTCTAAACAGGCATCTTTAACATGTGCTGTCTCACCAGACATATTCAGGATGAGAAAAATCAGCCTTGCCTCCAACCTATGCCAGTTCATTTTTAATATGGGAAATAAGGCAGAGATGCATGTGGAGCAGAACTCGAAGCTGAAGAAAGCTGTTATACAACACCAACAT
>NW_028186886.1:9812-12011 GCF_003343005.1 Rhea americana
GCAGGCTGAGGCAGGACGACAGACCTCCTGGAAGTTGGTGACTTGATCCAATGGCAAACCTTCTTCCTCTTTGACAGCATGCTGGAGCGTCTTCTCCACATACTGCACCAGGAAGTCAAAGGCAGCAGGATTCTGCAAGGATACAGGAATGATACTGAGACCTCTTCTAGGCACGACACCCATCCTCGCACACTGCCCAGCGAAGGGGGGCAGGGGGTGACAGCTTCTGCAAGATTATTCATGCTCCAGCGTAGCTTCGGGGATATTTGAAAACGGGCTCACTACTTAGTAGAGCACGTCTCAGTATGGATAGAGAGCAGTTCATCTCATCTGAAGGGCAGATGGCTGAAACAGGTCAGCTGAATGGCATCTTGAAATGCCCCTTCGCTCACTGATCAGCTCCGATATGAGCAGGCAGATAATGTTGGCCAATTAGCTGGCCTGACCTCCATAGCCAACTTGAGCTCTCTAGAACTGAAGGACGGTGGCTTTCTGCTAAGAACCCTACAACTCACAAAAGTCTACACCACTGGTACTAAGGCAAAACACAAAGCAGAGAAGAGATGGTGGCTGCTCCCTGGCCCTTGGAGTTCTCCTGCAAAGGAGGCTATATAGGGCAGCTAACAAGAAGAGAAGATTGCATGTATGTTCCACAGGGCAACACTTATGAGGCGGGGCTGACCTAGCAGTCAACTGCTCACACATCTCTAAGGCTCTAAGGGGCCAAGGATTTAGATTTAAGATCCTTCTAAATTCACAGTGCATGTTCCCTTAAGATTATTTATGAGATTAAGGCCACTAAAATAAACAGCACCAAGGTGTGGTGTATCACACAGCAAGGAGAGAAGTTGCCTCTAAAGCTTACAATCTAGACAGTAGCACTAACCAGAAACAGGTAAAAGAGGCCAAAAGAAGCTTGGCTTGAGTGGGAGAAGGACAAAGATATAATCCTGACGAGACAAAAACAGAGCCATCTCTGCCAACAACCACTCGCTCAAAGAAAACCAAAAACCAAAAACCAAAAACAAAACAAAAAAAAAAACACACCCTCAACCAACCAATAAACAAACCCACACAACAGCAATGAACCACTCTCCTTGCTGTAACACTGTCTTTACCCAATAGCCAGCCTGAGGTCATGAGGAGCAACTTCTCCAACTCTTCCCACCTAAACTCTAAGCAGGTTCATGCACTCAAGCCATAAATTAGGTATCAAAGTTTTATAAGAGGTATTGCTATTGGGTATCCCCCAAAAGAACAGAGGATGGTAATTCCAGTTGGAGGGTTATTCCCTACTGCCATGTTCTCCAGAAAGAAGAGCATCATTGCATACCATATTAAAGCCTCCGTTGCAACACCTTGATTGTGTCCTTGAATTTTAAAGCGGCAAGGGATGCCACTGCGAAAAACCCCAGATTTCAGAGCTTGTATGTGGCCTCCTACATACAGCTCCGAGTCCAGCACATGGCCATCATCTGTAAGTTTGTTGAACTCCTGAGTGGTCAGGAGGCCACTCCTGGCCTACAGAGATCTCCAGGACTTCGGCAGAAACCTCATTGCTAGTGTCCAGGAGACACCTTAAAGTACTGCTCTGTTGCAATGCCCTGAGTACTACCATTTTGCAGGAGTGTAAATAACACAAATATAAAGTGCAATGCCAATGCCAGAAACACATCAARGAAATTCTATTCTTCCCTAAGCTTAAATTCTTTCAGGTGTCTGAAATTCAGCAAGATACACTGACAACTTCTCAAAGACACTGCATTAACTTAAAGGATTTCACAAAGCTCTAACTCAAAGGTTCACTAATATTGCAGATGCCCAGAGATACAGCACAGGGTGGGAATACCTGAGGCTCCTCTGTAGCAATCCGGCACATCTCTTCAGGGTTCAGCTCCACTGCATCATAACCCAGTTTTTCTTTTGCTGCTGCTTTCAGGTTGTGACTTCCCACTGGCAGGTAACTCTCTCTCTTCACCCACCTAGATAGAATAATGAAAATGCCAGTCTATGAAGAGACAGCCCTGCACTTCAGAAAGGGCTGCTACGTACAAAAAGATCTGGATTACTCTAACAGGGAAAGGTGAGAGCAGAATATCCAAGTGCAGTGGAATAAGAAGCTGCACAGCTTTAGACAGTCTGCATATCTACCCATGCTCTTAAATCCTGACTCGTACAAATTCTGCTATTCAAATCATT
>NW_028186886.1:13051-17787 GCF_003343005.1 Rhea americana
TGTTCTCCAGTTACTGAGGTCATCAGTGTACAAACATTGCCAAATCAACAACGCTTTAGAAGTAGCTGAGCAATCCCAGGACCAACTGATGGGACTCTATAGAAGTTCATATTTCAAAGCCAATAAACATAGCTCTGCTCAGGAAAAAAAAAAAAGTTCTGAATTCCACCTCCCCTTTTCAACAGTCCTCTGCAGGCTGGGGATCCAAGACTCAGCCCAGAACTCTGGATAAAGAGCACATAATCAGGATGTAAACAGGTTCCCAAACTGCTTGGGGAGTCTGCATAGATAAGAACGCATGTGGCCGCTATGTGACCTCCAGACAAAGGACATACAGGCTGGTATCTGATCTCACCCCATGGCCTAGACAACATTTCCTTTTAGAAACCAGGTTAGTTTTCATTCCCAGTCAAAGAAGTCTCCATTGTATGTGACAAGGATAGTAGGTTTGGTCTCCTGGACATGTCCAAACCACCTCTGCATTAAATGAGCCTAGTATGCAACAGAGGATTAAGAAAAAAAAACAAAACAAAAAACATCTCCCCCACAAACACATACACTCAGCAACTTCACCTCCTGCAGACAGGCACTGGACATAATACAATCGATGCAGTCCTTCCCCTCTGCTCTTGACCTAGCTAGAACCCGATCTGCCTCATCATCACACTACGAAATGAAAGCATCACCAGCACTGCGACTGTCCGCTGTGCTCCCCAAAGATACAGTCTATTGGGTGATAAGCTCTCTTTGGCCTACAAGAGACCAAGGCAGATAAAAAGCAGCCTTATTTCCCAAGTAGAACCTACTTACCTCATCTGGTTCATTAGACACAGAAAGGACCCTCACACTCCGGCTTGGGAGCAAATTCAAAGTCTTCAGTATCCTCGGAGACAATCTCCCCGTTTCTGAGCAGATAGCCCTAGGAAGCTGACAAAGGAAGAGATCTGAGTACTGAGGACTCAGATCCCTGCTACACCAGGGACACGTTCCTGAACAACCAGAACACACTGCCTAAAGGATGAAATAGTCTTCCATCGATGCGATAATCCTTGCACAGCTTGATACATAGAGCTTTTGTCAAGTGGGAACAACTACTTAGAGGTCACCTTCTGAACAATTGCTTACAATCAACTAAGGATGCCAAAAGGGAGACAACCTAAGGACTATACTCTCCGAATTACTACTGCCCCTCAAAAGTGGCACCAGTAGCCTTAGCTGGGTTCTCCAACATACAAAACGAGGAAATCCTTATGCATCATTCAGACTAGACTTCAATTTTATTTCCACAGCCATTACATATAGACCAAGCAACTAGCAACAAAGCAAGCCAGGAATGAAATGGCCGAAGGTGACATGCTCGTTTGCTGTCTAGTATTTTGCTCCGAAGCAGGAAGAAAAGAACTGTTGTTCCATTACCTGCCCATCAATCATGTAGGAGATCATCACGATCTGGCCTGTCTCTGCATCAGGAAACTTCARAGGGAGTTTGGTAGTTTCAATGTCAAAGGCGAGAACAACCGGATCCTGAATATGACCAAATACATTAAACTCAAATCAGCTTTAGAATATGATTTAATGAGCACTTCTCATTAGATTTACTAGGCTCAATGCTAGCACAGTCAGTCAGTCACATCCTGCTTGGTAATCATTTTACAATGTGCCTTATTAATCCAAAGCAAAATCACCACCCAAGCCCATAAGCAAAATTTGCTCCATGAACACTGTGATATAATTCCAGTTATGCACTGGAAAATAATGCCATTGCACTGCTCAAAGTGAGCTGCTAGCAGAAAACAAACCAGCCATGAAGAGGCACAAACTGACTCCTGCCTGACAAATGCTCACCGGTTGCTCTACAAGGTCACCTCAGTGGGTGATTTCAGGAGGGTAAGTGCTGCCTCGGTATCGCACGTTGTACCAATGAGCCTATCACAGCAAGGGAAAATTGCAGGAAGTGCTTAATGGGAGACCTGCTCCTAGCGATACTTTTGTTCACATGCTGGGGACAGAACTGAATTACAATGAATTCTTGCAGAGGAAAGACTGTAGTTATGCACTAGACTATTTATCTTTCCTGTGTGTCAGTGACTGAAAAAAAAAAAAAAAGAAAGAAAGCCCACCAGTAACGGACTAGATTTCACACATTAACTCGTTGTCATGGAGGCCTTTATGCAGGTGCTGGAAAGAAAATTGCCAGTATGCCTGCACTTCAAGAATACAGTAGTACAAAATGAATGCCTTAAGCTTCTCCTAGCTTCCATATTCCTTACTCACCACATGGATCTTCAGGTCAATGGACAGGCGAATATGGTAGGGTACATCATACTCCCGCATATCCACAATGTTGTCCATTTGGTTGGCAACCTTTTTTGAGGGTCCTTCATCATCTGTGGTCAGGCTGCCTCCAGCAAGAGCACTACAGTGAGCACAGGAAACCAACCAATTTACGTAAGTATGTTTATGCACATCTCGGACCTAGCAGGCTTGACTGCAGGAGACAATGTAGCAACAGTGGTACCCACTGATAACCAAACAGCAAAATTCATTAACAGGAGAGAACAGAGTAACAAAAGCTTCTCTTTAATGCAACAACCCCCTTCGAGAAAGAGAGTCATCAGGATTGAAAGCACATGAGGAAATGTTGCGCAGGCAAAAAACACTTATTACCTCTATGCCTTTATAATAAAGGTTTCTTATGGCATTGGATTTATAAAGCATAACAATGAGTTTAAGAATAGTTGGGCACCCCAGGAATCATCTGGAACAAAAAATGTACACCTCTCAGCTGGGCAGGGAGTGCTCGCTTCACTAGATTCCTCTTCCTTTGAAATGGTTCAACTGAATCCGCTTCGTGCGCTGCGAGCACTCCAGACGCTTGAGGGCGGACAGCGAGGAGCCATCCTCCCTGCGGGACACTGCGCCGCCAGCCGCCGCCCATTCCCCTCTGTGAGCTGCAACCCACCCCCCCCCACCTCCCGCCGCCGCCTGGCCCTTGTGCTCACTGATTGCCCCCGCCGCCGCCGCCGCCGCCACCCGGCCCCTCCCGCCGCCCCGCAGCACCATCCCGCCGCGGCCGGAACAGGTTCGCGTGCTGCCACCACCTCCCGCGAGCGGGAAGCCTGCCAGCCCCGCCTCCCCAGGGAGAGCACCAATCAGAGAGCGGCACCGCAGCCAATGGTCGCTCTCTTCCCCGCCCTCCGCGCCGCAGCACAGCGCCTACACTGGCCACGCCCCTGGCGGCACCTCTCCGGGCAGGCCCTGCCCCCGCCCCGGCTGCTGGTGCCGCGCATGCGCCTGCACGGCGGTGCCTGGCCCGGCCAGACATGGCGCGGCGTGGCCTGTCGTGGGGAGGTGGCACTGTGCGGGAAGCGGCTGCTGCTCCCGAAGCGGCGCCGTTGCGGGGGCAGTTGCGGAGCGGTGCCGCCGTCTTGGCCGCCTCTCCAGGTAGTCCTCCGGTTGTGAGGGAGCTTGGAGCCAGCTGCACCCCCGAGGAGCCCTGGCCGGCCTTGAGGCGCGTGCCAGACTCCCTGGGCTGGGCGAGTCTTCCTGCCTGGAGGCCGGGAGGGCTGTGGGGAGTCGCCGGGGGGCTGAGGCGCAGCGTGCGAGCTCCGTCCTTGCTGCGCTTTGGTGGGGCGGGCTGAAGCCCTGGCAAGCTGCGCAGAGCAGGCCTGGCATGGGCTTGGCGAGCCTGGCCCGCCCCGTCTCGCTGAGGTGCCGTCCGGCCTTTCAGGGTGCGGGAGGGAGCTGGACGCTGAAGCTGGCTGGTTTGCAATGAAACAGCAAGCAGCACTGCGGTCAGTCTGTGGAGTCACTGCCTCAGAGAAGAAAAGAGGGGCAGGTCCTCTGCAGGGGCCCTAAAAAAAATCTCTCAGACGTCGGAAAACTGCACTGTGGAGGTAGTCCACAGGAAGCGCTTTCTGCACGGCTGTATGAACCAGAAGTTTGGGGTTTTAAGCATATGCAGTGTGGAAATTGGGAGGCTCCTGGGAAGTTTCTTTCTGGGCCCCAGCCAGCTGTGAGCTGGCACTGCCAGCTTGAGCAGCCCGGATTGCTTTGTCCTTCTGTGGTGCTCGGGCGGTGTTGGGAGCACGTAGGAAGCACCGCTGCCTTTTGCCCAAGCTGTGCTCTGTCAGTGGCCGCTCGGGCACAGCCCCTGCTACTAAAGCAAGCCTCTTCTGTGTTGGCCATTGCTAAGGCTTTTGTAAATAAACTAGGAGGAGCACACTGTTTTTTTGAATTTATTTGTTTGTATTCAGTTGAACTTCTTTGTTTACAAAAGGGGGGGAAAGAAGGATTAATTCTCAGCAAAGTCCTTAGCCTTTACCCAGGAAAGGAGGATGAGTCCCACTGTGGTGAATTACACCTTTCCTGCAAGTCCTTTTATTGAGTTGGCAATCAGGCCTTTGCCCTGGGAAACAGCTGAYAAAAGGTCTTGGAGGCCTTTCCAAGGGCAAGGGATGTTAAAGACAAAAGGAAGGGCTTCTTCCAATACATCAGCAGCCAGAGGAGGACTAGGGAAAATGTGGACCAGCTACTGAATGGGGCGGGGACCCTCGTGACAAGGGATCCAGAGAAGGCAGAATTACTGAATGCCTTCTTTGCTTCAGTCTTCRCTGCTAAGGGCAGTCCTCAAGAATYCCAGAGCCTGGACGTGAGGGAGAAAGTCTGGAGAAGGGAAGACTTTGCTTTGGTTGAGGAGGATAGGATTAGAGACCTTCTGGGCAGGCTAGACGTCC
>NW_028186886.1:19266-19738 GCF_003343005.1 Rhea americana
AGGTATATTATAAATGTTAATAAAAGGAAACTTGAATATTAGTAACATTAAAACAATTCTGTGTGATTCTGTGACTATGTAATGATAATTAAATGTCAAAAGGGTAAGTTTAATGAAATGATATAAATATTCATGAAAAAAAACTAGAAGACTGTTAGGAAAGACAAATTAATAGAAATATTGAAATAGAAGACATTAGTATTAGTATTAGCTGTTAGGGTTTCAAGAAGCTGCAAAATAATCACTAGTCTGGTACTTTTTCAATGCAGGGTGGGAGATGGAGCATTTCTCTCTTGTGTGTGCCTGCCTAAGCCCCCACAAGRAACCTGGGTATTTGGGGATGAAGGGMTCAGGGACAGAGCAGAAGGTGAAAGAGATGCTTGGGATGCACGTGCCATGAGCACTTGCACTGGGATTACAAACGGCCATGGGCCCCAGCACGGTGGAGACAGGAAAGGAGCTGCTGAGGCAG
>NW_028186886.1:20221-21173 GCF_003343005.1 Rhea americana
AGAACTTGCTGGCCAGGAATGCCCCAAATCAAAAGCCCCGGAAACCTCGCTCTCTCTGCTCCCTATGSCACACTTGGTCTGCACAGCGAGCAGAGCCCTCCTAGCCGGCCCCAGGAATTGAAGCTCGCTGCCCGGGCTCTTTCCTTCTCCCCACCACCCCCACCTGACACCCTGCTGCCCTCACTCACTGCTGCAGATCTTCTCCAGTTTCTCCTCACTCTGGTCCTTCAAGTGCCACCCGATGTGCCCTAGGTGCACACCCAGCCCATCACAAATCTGCCTGCCCAGCCCATCCCCACCATCGCAGCTCCCCTCGGCCCAAGTGGCCTGGAATTGTGCCCTTGTGTCCTTGGGCAGGGCTGAGCCTGGTGCAGACTCCAGCACCTAACACTCGAGGAGGGCATAGAGGGAGTAAAGAAGGCTCCCAGCAGGCCCCGTGTGCGAACAGGGATGGAAGAGGGAGATGGGGGCCCCTGTGCACCTAGACCCTGCACAGGGCAGTTGGGGCTCCAGCAGCCAGCTGGGCTGGTTCTTGGGGGCCAGGCTGCCCTGCAACAGCGAGGGGCTGTGACTCAACAATGACCCTCAGGGCCTCTTCTCGTAAGGACTCTTGGAGGTTCTCTAAGCACAGCAGGCTCTGGCACAGATATTCTTCTGCTCGGCTGCTGTCCCCGGCAAGCTGCACACAGCAAGAGGGCATCGGCTTAGCGCGGAGCMTCCCCGCTCACACAGGCAGTCCCTCAGTCTCTGTGGCCTTCTTCAGTCACAGTCCTGGGGGCACGGYGCCTGKGCTTACCAAGCACTCGCTGATCCTCCAGGTCTGTGCCGTCTCCAACAGAYACTGGAGCTGCTCCCACCTGAGCAGCTTGGCAGCACGAAGGAGAGCTTCCTGGGAGGCCTGCAGAGCAGCAGAGACAGGGAAATGCCATGCAGCCAAGGCAAGGAGACCTTG
>NW_028186886.1:21563-31762 GCF_003343005.1 Rhea americana
GCACCTCGTGCTGCTGAGGCACCACAGCAGAGATCCTCAAGAGCTGCTGAGCTGTAGCCAGGGTCAGGGGGAGGCCTCAGTGCTGCACTCACAGAGACAACTCAACCAGAAGTGCCTGCAAGGGGCCCCGTGTGCCCAGCACGGCATTTGGCTCCCCACCCTTCTTTCTACGGGCTGTGCTTGCGAGGCTGGGGGCATGCGCACAGAGGGAGCACAGCTGGGAGGAGATGCCACCTCTCTGACCATGTGTGAAGAAGATACCAAGGCAGGAGGATGGAGGCACTGGTGGGCCCAGAGCAGACAGGGACGCTGGTGCTGTGCTGTCCTCAGGGAGCCACGAGGTAGCTCCGCATGGGCACACACACTCAAAGGGTACCATTGCCAGAACTCTTGCCCCTAATGCTCAGCTCTACCCTAGGGGGGTCAGCATTGCCCTCCCCAAATCACCACAAAAGACGGTACAAAACCTCACCTGAGCCACACTCTGGATCTAGTCATGCAGGTGGAAGTATAAGAGCAGCAGGCTGCCTCGCACTTGCTTCTCCATCTGCCTTTTGTCAGAGCCCACTACAAGCTCCATCACTTCGGTGAAGAGGCGAATGGAGAGCTCTCGCACGCACTTGGACTCCTGGTGGGAAGGAAGAGGGGACGACCTCAGCACTGGCTGCTCCAAGCTCACAGTGAGCAAGGGGCTCAGTGCCTGATAAGGAGACCAACGTCTCTGCTTCTCACTCTGCACGGCAGCGCTGTGCAGGGCTAAGCATTTCCTGACAGCGCCCAGGGGCCACAGCGGGGCCAGAGTTTCATGTGCCTCAAATGCACGTGGCAACGTGCACAGCACAGCCGTGACCCTGCCCAGAAGCCTACGGACAGACCAAGAGGACCCCCAGCTCCCCCCCCAGCCATTATATCATCAAAGAGCAGCACAAGCTGCTTGGTCAGCTGTAACACGATGGGGCCAGCCATCCGCTTGTCCATGAAACAGAGCACATTGCTCAGCACCATCAGGACCTTCGTGTCGACAGCCCCGTCCACATCCCGCACTCTACGGAGGATGTCTGGGAGCAGGAACTGCACTTTTCTTGCCTRCAAGAAACACACCTCTCTCTCTTGTGAAGCAGTGAAGACCAGGCCGGAAGAAACACTCTGCTTATTAGCTAGCAGCCAGGAGCAGCTACCAGAGCTCCCGCTCCCCGGTACAGTCCAAGCTACTGTAGGACTCAGCAGCCCCTGCCCAAATCCCGCTTCACCCAGCTGACCCCTGCTCACCATCTCAGGTCTCTCRGAGAGCATCATGAGGCTTCTGAGTACTAGCCCACGCTCCATCAGGCACTGCYTTGGAAGACCCTTGAGGAAGAGGTCCTCCTCTCCCCTCAGGTCCAYGCCGAGCAGCAGCTGAAACACACGTAACGAAACACACATAACACAGAGTTGCTGGCAGCACAGCCCACATCATGTAGTGCTGCCTCCAGCCATCAGCCTGGGGCAAGGGCACCARGTGCAGGCACAGCCCAGACCAGAGGCAGCAGGGGTGCTGGGTGCTCCCCTGCACACCTCCTTGCACTTCACCTCAAGGCACACCACACGGCCTGCTCCCCTATTCCAGCTCGAGGTGCAAGACAGCTCAGCCTCTATGCACAAGACAGTGCTTAGAGGTGCCTCTGCGAGGTGCTGCTTGCCATCAGGCTTACCTCTTCAAGGGAAGCTGTCCTGAGGAAGTGCCTGAAGGGCTTCTTTCTGCCGAGCAGTGGTGCCAGCAGGTGGAAGAGGCAGAAACACAAGGCTCCTGGGYGCTTCCTCATCTCTCTGGCAGGCAGAAGAAGCCACCTTTGGTCCTGAGCAAGCCACGTAAACCTCCACGGGCATTGCACTGGCCCGTTTGAGACATTCCCTCCCAGCTTTGGGACTGGGGTGGAGCACCTGATGTGGCCGAGGGTAAGGAACTGCTCCTGTCGCCACTCCTTCAGGAAGGTATCGACCTCCTGTGGYGTCAGGTCTRTGYTGAAGGAGACCCCAAAGAGCAGCACCAAGAAGAGCCGTGGAAATACCGCTTCCACTTGCTGGGGGCACGTGGGCTGTTCAATGAGCTCATGGAGTGCCCTGATTGCCTGCAGAAAACATCCAGCAACAGCTCTCCCTGCTGAGACCTCCCCCGTTACACAGCCCAAGCCTGGGCAGCTGAGGCTCAGGTGCTGCCTTGGGCCACAGAGCATACAGGTGGAGCAGCCGGCTTGGCTGCCTGGCCAGAGCTAAGTCACGCAAGCACTCTGGGCTCAGTTTGTGGCATGCCCGTGACAAACCTGHCTGGGCTGCCACAATCCTCCCCCTGGGTGGGTCTCAGGCATCTGGCACCTGCCTCTGGCTTCCCTTTCCCAGCCCTCGGAGCCTGCCCGAGCTGTGTGTTGGYCCTGCTCTGCCCTCTACCCCTGCCCCTAACCCAACTTTCCAGCCTTCTAAGCAAGATAAGGAGATGCAAAGGTGGGAGAGGACACAGGGCTGCTCCCACAGGCTCCGTCTTGGTACTCACAGAGCCCCAAGCAGTACTCAGCATGCCGGCGTGCTGGCACTGCAGTGGCCTGGCACTGGGCACAACCCTGCCAGCTGCGGCCCTGAGGGGCTGTGTGTGTGTGTCCAAGCAGATGTCCTGGCCTGGGGGCACATGGGGAAGGACAGAGGGGCCCTGCCTCTCACCCAGACAAGCCAACGCGGTCCTGGGGCTGACCGAGCCCTTGTCCACAAACTCACCACCAAGGAAAGCAGGATTGTTTTGTCCTGGCTAGAGGCGAGTGTCTTGTGCAGGGGCCAGTCTTCCACCAGGCTGAGGAGCTCCCGCAGCACCTTGTCCGCAGGCGTGGGCTCAGAGACCATCAGTCTCCACATCACTACGGCAGGGCTGCAGACCCAGAGCACTCTGTCAGCAAGGTGCCTCAGGTGCAGCGCTCTGAGCTGGGCGACCCCAGGTCCCCATCGTCTGGGGTCTGGCAGCCCAAGGGTCTTTGCACCATTCCACCCACACAGCACAAGCTCTGAAGGCTGGTGGGCCCCAGGCCCTAGARGCAGCTGAGCCGCTTACTTGTTGCACGATGGTGAGTGGCACAAGAGGCTCTTGACCATCTCACAGGGGAACATGCAAGTGAGCTGGACAAGGGCCTTGTGTAGGCTCTGCTGGGCAGACACGTCTCTGATGGMCATCAGGCTGGTGCAGATGCAGCTCACGATGCCTGGCACCTGGAGGCAGCACGTCTGAGAGTGGGGCTGCTGCCGGAGCACAGCCATTTCCCCAGCTCCCACTGAGTTTTCTTCTCTTTGTGCCGCCCTCTGCTTGGCCTCTGCTGGCACACCTGGATTCAGAGGGTCAAGAAGGCCCCAGGAGGGCTCCAGCCCTGCACACCCCCATCGCAGCCTACTTATGTGCTCCAGCTGGGAGGCATCGTCTGGCATGAGCACGTCCAGCATGAAAGCGGCTGCCTGTGTCTCATAGGTGCTGGACATTGTCATGCCCTGAATGGCCACGATAATGACATCTGCCCTCTCAGAGGGCTGGAGAAATTTCTTAAATATCTGTGGGAGAAAGGAGCAGAGGGAAGATGATAGAGAGGTCACACGGAGCTGGGTGACAGCACTGAGGAGGAGGTCAGGGCCCCCGTGCGCTGATGCGTAGGGGAACCAGAGCTTGCTGGCAGCCAAGGGGGAAGCCTTCGCTTAGCCCCTGTGCAGGGACAGTGCAAGCCCTCTCCCCAGTGACCGCAAGCCCCCCTTAGCCCCACTGCTTCAGGGCCCTTCTGCTCATGCAAGCCTCATGCCGACCCCACAGCCACCAGGCCCCCAGGGGAGGCGCGCCTTACCACGGCAATTTCCACAGCACTGATGAACCGTGGAACCCGGAAGGCGTTGGCCACTTCCCAGTCCCTCTGCAGCTCCAGATGCTCGGGGCTGTCGTGGGTCACTTCCCTGCCTGTGCAGGAGGGGAAACACAGGGCAGTCAGCGGGAAGGGCAGYGAGGTGGAGATGRCGCACTGACAGCATGCGGGAGGAATCTTTGGAACTGCATGCATGCATGTCCCCTCCCTGCCTGGGGAAGCAGATGCGTAGCTCAGCAGCCATGTCCTGCTGCTCAGGCACCCACTCCACTAAGCCCGGGCTCTGTGGGTCCCAGGCTCGACACAGCACGCTTGCTGCCTGCGCCGGCAACAGGGGCATGTTCTGCTCTTTTCTCTCGCTGAGCAGAGGGGCGCTGAGACAGTGCTGTGGCTCACCTGGCCTTGCCTGGGTGTCTGTATGGGGGAGGACCGAGGCCGGTGCAGAGGCTCTTACTTCTTTGCTGCAGCAGGAATTTGTGCAAGTGACGCAGGGCATCGGCTGCTCCACGACTGGTCCCCTTGTCCTCGTAAGAGCAGCACAAGGCAAGACATCCCACCAGCTTCCCCGTGATGGAGAGACGCAGGTTTCCATGGCTGGCCGMGCTGCTGTCCTTGCTTCTTGCTGAGCGGGAGCTGGCTCGGTTCTGGGGGAGGGAGGCAGYACTGGCACCAGGGCTGCGGGCCACCAGTCGGCACCAAAGCCTGGCAGCCAGAGCCCACCCAGGGCTGGAGGCCAAGGGAGCCAGAGCTTTAGAGGGCCCTGCAGCCCTGKCTCCCACYGCAGCTGGGCAGCAGCCCAGGGCAGTGATGACTRGAGCTACAGGGGGCTGCCAGCTATCAGAAATGCTGACGGGGTGTCTGGAAGCTGCCTGGATCACAGGCTCCTTACCTTCAGCAAGGACAAGCAGTTGACGAGGAAGTCGGCGAGCCCAGCAATCCGCACCACTGCCCTCTTACGAGTAGCTGCTTGCTGGGAGTCTGTGAATGGCAGCAGGACCTGGAAGAGGAAAGCTGCTGCTCTGCCCTGCAACCTAGGGGCTGCCAGCTGTGTGGGGCCTCATCAGGAGGGTCCACCTCCTGCCCTTGCTTTGGCGTGAGGCAAGCTTTGGCGGGAGCCCTGGCCTGCAGAGGCAGTGTGCAAGGCTTTCCCCTCCCATTGCCCTCATCCCAGGGAGCCCCAGCTGTTCCTAGCAAAAGTGAGACCTGCAAGATGTGCTGCATCTCCTGGAGGCTGGATGTGGGATGTCTGAGGACCAGCAACTGCAGCATGTTATCCATAGCATCCATGGTCTGCAAGGAGGACAGAGGGCGGTGGCACTTCCTGCCCCTGCTAGCACAGTGCAGCCAGCACCAAGCACAGAGGGCCTGGCAGGCTGCCCAGAGCTCAGCTGGCACGTACCTTGGAGTAGAGGGAAGCATCCAGGTTTGCCATGTCCTCTTCTGGAGRAAGCTGGAATACACTGGAGAAGCAGGCGTGCAGAAGCCTTTTCTGCACTTCGCCCCTCACATGAAGCTTCACTTCACTGCAAGGAGAGAAAGGCACCTCTCAGATCCTGGTGCTGACGGAGGTACCTACAAACCTTAGAGATGGGAGGCCCCACGCGAGGCGGGGGAGCGTGCCTKGAGGCACCTCCTCCTCCACCCCCTCTYCCCCYSGCCCACCCAGGACACAGACCCAGGCACCAAAGACAGTGCTGGYAGGTRGGGCCCGATGCCCTCWGCRTCTCCTGCCTCACCCCCACTTRGRRGGRGRAACRTCTGGAGAYGCCAGGAACTAGGGCCCCAGGGCCTCATCTGCCCTCCCATCTCCCGTCTCCCCCACCCTCGGGCCCAAGGCAGGATCCAGGAGTGGATGCCCAGCACGTGGCACTGACGGACTCCCCCTGGACAGGGCAGCTCGGACAGCTGCCACGGGGGCTCTCCGGCGGGGAGGCCTTGGCCAAGCCAGGGGCTGGGGCACTTGGGTACCTCATGGCAACAACGGTGAGCATCGCTTGCTGCCTCACTGCATTGTCCAGGTGTTTAATGGACTCTTCGCAGAGCAGTGCCTGGAGAGCACAGCTGTGATGGGGCATGGGAACCGCCAGTGCCCAGCAAGGAGCCTGCAGGGCTGGTGGAGCCCAGGTGCCCCCAGCATAGCCGCCCCCTCATCGCCCAGGGCCCTGCTCGCAGGGCTTCTCAGGGGCTCCTGGAGACCTGCGGTGGGAAGGTCTCCCCCCGGCCTGTCCTTACTGGCATGACAGTGCCCCGCCGGCATGCCCTCGTCCCAGGCCTGCGGGGCGTCCCCTCACCTTGAGATGCTCCATCAGCTCAGCTCTGCAGAAGTGAAGGGACTGCCACATGGAGAAATCTCTGCGAGAAGCCTTGCAGAGGGTATGGATGGCAGATAGAAACTGCAGCTTCTGAGTTGCTTCCTGACAAGGAGAAGAGAGACAGAGCAGAGGGCCTGAGAGGCACAGAGGAATGACCGGCAGCACCAGGGCACTGCGGGGCCCGCACTGGCGTGCGGCACGCCTGCAAGGGAGCATCTCTGTGCAGCCGGCACCCCTCTGGGGGCTTCTGAGCACTGAGCAGATGCAGCAGCACCCACCATGATATGCAGGCCCAGGAACCCCCCAGGAGTCACTGTCACCAGCCCAACAGAAATGACCATAGTTACCTTCCTTCTGCTTTCAAAATAGGTGTGCATGCAGCCCAGGGCTTCTGCCACCTCTCTGGGCGTCCTGGGACCTGTGGCAGAAAGAGAGGTGGCGGAGCTGCAGGGGCTGCCRGGCGGGTCGGAGGGAAGAGCCGAGGCCTTGGCCCAGCCGCCCGTGCCGGCTCGCCTTGCTGCAGCCACCGGCCCCTCGCCCTGCCCGGTCACTCACTGATCCGCAGGAGATCGAGCACACACAGGCTGTAGGACAGCACCTGACAGCTGCTCTCCGCAGGGGCTGGAGACAGCCTGCCGTCCTCCTCCTCCTCCACCTCCGCCTCATCTGCCCAGGCCATCCTGGGGCAGCTGGGGGGGCATCTCTCCACCATCCTGCGGGACGGAGGCAAGGCGTGAGGGTCTCTGTGCCAGCTGCCAAAGGCACCCTGGCAGCCCCATCCCACTTACCCAGATCTACCGCGCATGGGGGGACCTCAGGGAAACGCCTCGGCCACGCGAGACTGCTGGGGGGCTCGCAGGGAAAGGCTTGGGCGCACTCGGGGGGGCTCCTCCGAGCGCTCCCGTCCGCTCCCTTCACCGCCTTCCCGGACACTGCGGGGCGGCAGCCACACGCGGGCGTCATAGGAGGGGGGTGGTGGTCACAAAGGGCCCCGTTGTCACCCCGGGGCAGGGCACGTTCCCGCGGGGAGGGGGCGCCGGAGCCGGGTCCCTCGTCCCGGGACACCCGCAACTGCAATGGAAGTAGCGGCATGGGGCGGGAAACGCGTGGAAACACCGATAATCAGGATCCTTGCGGAACGCAAACCAGTGGCAGTGCTTTGGAGAAAGAAATACTAAAGGAAATGTTAGCAGAACGGCGTGGAAATAACAAGAATTGCCAGTTCTGGGGATACATAAGAAATATTTGGGAACTTTACGATACACCGTAAAGTAAGAGCAACAAAAGTTAATAAAAAGAAGCAGCAGAAGTGAGTGTTGGTAGCATGAAATGTTAACTAGGATTGAAAGATTACTCACATGATCTAAATACTCCTTAGACAGAAATCTACTGGGAAAGTCAAGTTATTAGAAATTTAACAAGATACGGGAATTGTAGTATTATTAGCAGCATTGACACATTCTGGGCTCTCCCTTTCTCCCCTCTGTGGAAACCTCCTGGCATTTACCCTTTTGGGGCCGTTCCAGTGTTTATTTTGCACTGCCTCACCACCAAGCAGGCCGGAGTCGGTGCCCAGGGCACAGCTCTGAGCAAACAGAYCCAGGATGGCATCCTGAGGGCACCCCCAAATGGGGGGCACCCCCCCACCCCGGCTTTGGCTAGGTGCCCACCCACGATCCCTCCTTCCCTGTGTTTGTGCCCCCCAGATCCTCTGCTTGGCTTTTCGAGCTCCACTCRGTGTTTTGGAGCTCCCCTCTTGCCCCAGAGGGCAGGGTTTGTGCCCTCCCACCCAATCCCTCGCTTTTGCGTTTCTTTACCTTCCAGATCTCTTCATTTTGCATTTTTCTCCGCCTCCTGGACCCCGTTTAGCCCCAGGGTGGCTTTGGAAGCCTGAGCACTCTCTTCCCAGAGGTCTCCCCACCTTGCACAGGGCAGACGGATTGGAGTGGGGGGGCAGGTAAAGATCCTGTTAGACTGGCTTCTTTGTGGCCCATTCTCTCTTGCGTGTCTCACCTAACTAACTCCTCACTTTGGGACAGGACCCTCTGCAACCATGAAAGGATCACAGATGATCCCCAAATTCGAGCTTTTCTCCCCCAGAAAGTTCATGGCAGTCCTGGGCACGTGGGTAAGGGCTGCGCTCCGTCGTCGTCTCCATCACCCCAGTCCCAGCCGCATTCCCCCGAGGAACCCGGGGAGCAGAGAAGAGCTTGGGGAAACCTCCCACCCCGGCTCCAGGACCACGCACGGCGCAGCAGGAGCCACCACAGGAACCAGCCCGGCCTCTCTTGGGGACCACATCCTCATGTCCACACGCTCGGAGCCCTCCGGGGCAGCCCCACGCGCAGCCCTCACGCAGTGTGAAGGAAGGTGTGGCAGGGGCTCTCCAGAGCCATCGCCCGGCAGCACCGGTCCACGTGCTGGAGCCGCAGCCGGCACTCAGGATGCTGTGACGGGCTTTTCTCCAGTGAAGGAGAAGAGGGCCCAGAGCCGGTTTGCGTTGGAAAGGGGAGGGAAGAGACAGCCCGCCTGGAGACAGCGAAGGGACCCCATGGGGAGCAGGGAGCCCCAGACCTGGACACCACGATTGGTTCGGACCATGGTGCGAGGGGCAGGGAACGCAGACCGTAGGGGTATAACAGACCGGGGGCAGTTGTTGCTGCTCGGGGTCCCTCCTCAGAGGCAGCCAGCTGCCCACGCTGCCCAGCCCCTCACTCCCTCACACTCTGCAGCAGCACCTTTGCCTGGGCTGGGGGCCCGGGGGAGCTTCATGTCTCGGGACAGCAGCTGAGGAGGAACAAGGGGCTCCAGGCTGGCCCGCGCAAGCCTCGTGCTCCTGCTCTCCTGCCCTGCCCGAGTTTCCATCTCCAGCCCAGGAGGGACGCGCAGCCAGGAGGGCTGCCTTTGCGTTTAAGGAGGCTCCTCACAAGCCGCCATCTGGAGCTTCCTCCACAGCCCCCAGGGAAGTCARCTCGGCTCGGCTGGCAGGGAACAAGTCTTCCCGCTCACTGGTGGCAGGTGGCCGCAGCACAGCAGGGAGGGCAGGAGGGAGCCTGCGGGCACTGCCAGCTCCCCCCTGTTGCTCCTGCCACACTGGCCCCCGCCACGCTGCTTTGCCATGGCAGTCCCAGCAACGGCTGTCCCTCAGAAGACTGAGGGGGGGATCTCATCAATGTGTATAAGTACCTGAAGGGAGGGTATCAAGCAGATGACGACAAACTCTTTTCAGTGTTGCCATGTGACAGGACAAGAGGCAATGGGCAGAAATGGAAGCACGGGAAGTTCCACCTGAATGTGAGGGGGAATTTCTTCACTGTGAGAGTGACAGAGCACTGGAGCAGGTTGCCCAGAGAGGTTGTGGAGTCTCCTTCTCTGGAGATATTCAAGGCCTGCCTGGATGCAACCCTGTCTAACATGCTCCAGGTGACCCTACTGAGCAGGGAGGTTGGACTAGATGATCTCCAGAGGTCCTTTCCAACCTTACTGATTCTATGATTCCATGAAAAAGGAGGTGGTTAAAAGACCTGTTGCAAAACTGTATGTGGTGTTCCCTGTGCTTCTTCCTTTCCTATGGAGTCTCAGAAAAATAAAAAGAATGGAAAGAGGAGACTGGGRGAGAGGACAGCCTGTCCCTRTGTATTTCTGTWAGAAGAGGCTATGGATTTTATCTCTGCAAAGCCAAGCAGTGGCATCCTAAGGGCAGAAAACTTGATGATATTTACAGATACAAGATCCGATTTCCATCCCAAACTGGAGGACAAAGTGATAGCTGTCCTTACGATAGTTGTCCTTCAATTTAGCACTGCAAAACTGAATCATGCTGGTAGCCTGAAACATGACTGAAAATTTCTCCTTCTGCAGCCCCAAATGTGGAAGAGCATTTAAGCAAAWAAGCATGTTTCAACAGTGACGTGTTCTCTGGGTGTTCAAGAAAAGGAATAAATGTAAATAAGTACTTACATCAGTCACTTCAACCCCACAAGGCCACAATACTCGTTTGAAGTTCTTTTGAACACCCAGAAGCAGC
>NW_028186886.1:32507-34220 GCF_003343005.1 Rhea americana
GTTATCCTTTGCAGTACTGTTTTTCTTTCTGCCTTGTCCTTGAGTCYTGTTAACTATTTGCAAGGTTTTTCTCACAGTATTTCTCTAACAGGGTGGGTCAGTCCTTGGGGCGTCAGTGCTCTGGCCAGTCCTTCCTCCAGAACCAGTTGTGGCCTCCTGAGTCCAGCTGGAGAGATTCTCACTTCTGCTGCTTATTTCATTGCGTACCCCGACCCTGTCATTTCCAGGACATGGGTCAAACATCCCCAGATACCCAGGGGACAGCCTGCCTGGGCATGGGCTGGTTCACCTGAGGCAGGACCTTCCCTTACAAATGGGAGGCTAGCCCTGGGAACCCCGCTCCTGGGAAATGCCACACCTGCAAGATGTTCTGCATCTCCGGGAGGCCAGAGGCAGGGGAGTCGAGCGCCAACACCTGCAGCATGCTGTCCATCACATGCAGGGTCTGCAAGAGGCACAGAGGATTGAGGTGCTTCTTCCCCGTTGCCCCTTTCCTGCCGGAGGTGGCCTTCAATTCTTCCTGCCCGAGGAGGACAGCTATGGTCCTGCAGAGCCCCAGGTAGGGCAGCTGCAGCTGCACAGGGCACAGCCTGGTGGCACTGCCTCTCACCATGCCCAGGCAAGAGGAAGAAGGCATGCGGCAGGAAAACCCAAGATGGGAGCCAAGATGGGAGGCCAGCACCCAGGCTCTGCAGGCACTCCCTGGGAGGCAGGCGGAAGATGCTGAAGAAGCAGGCATGCTTCTTCAGCCTTCTTGCTCTCCAAAACTAGCCTGACTTTGCTGCAAGTACAGAGAGTGAGGGGCCTTTCCATCCCTGGTGCTGGCAGCAGGACCTTTATGCCCTAGGAGGGTGGATGCAGACTGCGTGGTGGGAGACCCATGGCTGATACCTGCACTAGGTGGGGGAGCCCTATGGGGAGCCACCTCTTCCCCCCAGGAAGCTGGCCAGCCAGGGAGCACAGGCCTGGCAGGCAGAGGACATCAAAGCCCCCATCTCCTGCCTGTGAACAGCTGCCTGCATGTCATCCATGCTGCTGGCTCCCATTACCCTGATGGCTGTGATTAGGACCTCTGTCCTCTCAGCGGGCTGGAGGTGTTCCCCACACACCTACAGGGGATAGGAGGGAAGCCAAGATAGAAACCGAGCATCTAGCGGTGTCCCCGCCATCGGCTGCTGGCAGCGCCTGGGGCGTGTGCACCTCATGGGGCTCCAGCTCACAGCTGCCCTCTGCAAGGGCCCCATCGGCCTCTGCCTCCTCCTCCCAGGCCACCTTATGATCCTGCAGCACCCAGGGTAGGGGCCTGCATGGGGAATGGGGTCCCCATATCTCCTGCCTCAGCCTTGCAGGAAAAGCCCAAGAGACATGAGTAGCCCCTGGGCCCTCTCTGCCCTCCCATCTCCACCACTCTCAGGTCAAGCACAGGCTCAAAAGATGGCCCTGGAGACTCCTGAAGGATGGGGAAAGCCTCCCAGCTAGGCCCAGGGCCACTGGACAATCTGGTGCAGAGGCCCTGGCCAAGCCATCATTGCGCTGATGGTGACCATGATTTGCTGCCACACCACAGTGCCCAGGTGGTCGGTGGACTCCTCTTGCAGCAGCACCTGAAGAGCACCACCATGATAGGCCATGGGAGATGCCAGGGGCCAGCGAGCAGGCTGTGCCCACCAGCCCGGGCCCCACACCACCCTGTGCTCAGGCACCCCCAGCCTG
>NW_028186887.1:0-1579 GCF_003343005.1 Rhea americana
GGGGGAGGGGTTACGGGGGGACGCAGCAGCTCCCCCCCACTGCCCCCCCCGGCAGGACCGGCGCTACGCGGAGCTGCGGCCCGGCGAGCTGCCCAGCTGCGAGAGCCTCAAGGACACCATCGCGCGGGCGCTGCCCTTCTGGAACGAGCACATCGCCCCCCAGATCAAGGCCGGCAAGCGGGTGCTCATCGCCGCCCACGGGAACAGCCTCCGCGGCATCGTCAAGCACCTCGAAGGTGGGTGTCCTTCCCCCCCCCCGCAGCACCTCGGAGGTGGGTGTCCTCCTCCCCAAGCACCTCGGAGGTGGGTGTCCCCCCCAAGCACCTCAGTGTGGGTGTCCTCCCCCACAAGCACCTCGGAGCTGGGTGTCCCCACCAACCACCTCGGAGCTGGCTGGGTGTCCCCACCAAGCACCTTGGAGGTGGGTGTCCTCCCCTACAAGCACCTAGGAGGTGGGTGTCCTCCTCCAACCACCTCGGAGGTGGGTGTCCCCACCAATCACCTTGGAGGTGGGTGTCCTCATCCAACCACATCGGAGATGGGTGTCCCCACCAAGCACCTTGGAGGTGGGTGTCCCCACCAATCACCTCGGAGGTGGGTGTCCTCCCCCACAAGCACCTTGGAGGTGGGTGTCCTCCTCCAATCACCTCGGAGGTGGGTGTCCTCCCCCACAAGCACCTTGGAGGTGGGTGTCCTCCCCCAAGCACCTCGGAGGTGGGTGTCCTCCTCCAAGCTCCTCGGAGCTGGGTGTCCCCCCACAAGCACCTCGGAGCTGGGTGTCCTCCTCCAGGCTCCTCGAAGGCGGGTGTCCTCCCCCGCCGCCAGCCTCCATCTCCCCAAAGGTCACGGCTATTTCCAGCCCCGCGCGGGGCCCTTTGCCGTCTCGGGTTTCCCCCCTGACCCCGGCGGCGGCGGYGGCGGCTCCGGGCCGACGTCCCCGCTCTGCCCGTCCTCCCCGCGGCCGCGCCGCAGGGCTCTCGGACGAAGCCATCATGGAGCTCAACCTGCCCACGGGCATCCCCATCGTCTACGAGCTGGACGCGGCGCTGAAGCCCACCAAGCCCATGCAGTTCCTGGGCGACGAGGAGACCGTGCGCAAGGCCATGGAGGCCGTGGCCGCCCAGGGCAAGGTCAAGAAGTGACCGAGCGACCGAGGCGGCGGCTGCCCTCGCGCCCCGTCCCGTCCCCCCGACCCCCACCCCGAATAAAGGCTCACCGCCTCCGCGCTGGCTCTCCGTCCGTCTGTCCGGCCGTAGGGTGCTCCTCCGGGCGCCTGGGGATGGCAGCAGGGCTGGGGGGGCTGCTGGCTGGCTTGGGGGGTTGAGGGGTCTCCCCTCCCCCATGTAGCACAGTGGGGCGGGGGTGTCCCCCTGGCACTGCTGTGGGGCTGGAGGTCCCCTGTGTCCCGCAGTGGGGCAGCGGGTCCCTGGGCACTGCTGTGGGGCTGGGGGTCCCCTGTGTCCCGCAGTGGGGGCAGCGGGTCCCCCTGGCACTGCTGTGGGGCTGGGGGTCCCCTGTGTCCTGCAGTGGGGCAGCGGGTCCCTGGGCACTGCTGTGGGGCTGGGGGTCCCCTGTGTCC
>NW_028186887.1:2077-26772 GCF_003343005.1 Rhea americana
GGGGGGGCTCTGGTGTTTGGGGGGGGCTGCGGGGACCCCTGGCGCCGTGGGGCCAGGGAGAGGGATGCTGTGGGGCTGAGGGGGGGCGGCTGGGCCTGTGGGGCTGCAAGGGGGCACCCACGGACTCCATGGGGCCGGGGGCCCCGTGGGAGGCGCTGCCACCCGGCACCGCCATAACCGCCCCCCGGCGGTGGGGGGGGGTCCCGGTGCGCTGTGGGGCCGCGGTAATGGCGGCAGCGCCCCCCGGACCTCCCCTACCCGCAACCAAGATGGCGCCTGCCGCCTCGGCTGCCCGTCTCGCGGGGCGGCGGCGCTCTAGCTCGGCCTCCGCGCTCGCTGCCTCGGAACCTTCCCGCGCGCGGGCAGAGGTTGGGGGGGAGGGGGGCGGTTTCCGGACGGACCGCTGAGGGCGGCGGGCCGCTGGCGGAAGCGCGGGGGGCGCCGTCGCAGGGACGGACCGGAAGCGCCCGCCGGGCCCGGTTACCGTGACAGCGGCGCGGGGTTTCGAGGCGGGGGAGGGGGAGGAAAGGCCGGAGGCGCCATGGAGGCCGCGGCGGCGCTGACCGACATGTACGACCAAGCGCTGCTCGGCATCCTGCAGCACGTCGGCAACGTGGAGGAGTTCCTGCGCGTCCTCTTCGGCTTCCTCTACCGCAAGACCGATTTCTACCGTCTCCTGCTGCGGCCCGGCGACCGCCTGGGCTTCCCGCCCGGTGCCGCCCAGGCCATGGCCCTCCAGGTACCGCCGGGGCGGCCCCGGGCCTTGCCGCGGCCCTTCCAGGCGCTCTTCTCACCACGCCAGCTCGGCGCCTGGGGGCCTCTGGCCGCGGCCCTGCCCTCGGAGCCGGCCCCGAGGCCTGGTGGCGGCTGGTGGTGCTGGGAAGACCAGTGACCGGGCCCGGCTCATGCTGGATTTAATCCTTGCTGTCACTCAGGGAGCGGGGGAGAGGCGTTCCGGTGCATCCACGCCAGAGTGGATGGCAAGGGTTGTCCTTATGGAAGATGAGGAGCCCCAAGGGGCAGGTGGGACCTGGGAGACCCTYGCCGGAGGCCTTGCTGAGGCCTGATACCCCTCTCGGAGCTTGGGCTGTGGCGAGGGCGAAGAAGGCAACCACCCGCAGCACTTTGGGCAAGCAGGGTTCGTGTTAGGGCATGCCGGATGCTGCTGACCCAAGCTGTGGGAGCTAGGACACCTGGAYGACAGTAGCAGAAAGCAAGAGGAGACTGCGGGCGTCATGCAGAGGGCGAGGAAGCCGATTTTGATCCTTTTTTGCATTGCTGGTAGCAGCTGGAGATGTAGCAAATGCTCCAAACTGTTGTTTGCCCGGCCCAGCCRGGCTGGGCTTGGCATTCTGAAAACTGAGCGCTGATCTCTGACTCCAGGCTGTTATTAATCTGTTATTAATCTTTGTGAGGAGGAAGGAAAAGAGCTGAGAGAGATGGGGGCCTGGCTTGATTTTCTTTTTAGGTGTTAGTCCGCTCGGACTAGCAGTTCTCCTTCCCAGCTCTGGTGGCCTGTGGATGCGAAGCAGAGGCGGACAGGCCCATGTAAGGCCCCGTTCCCTCTCCCTGCGCCCACCTCGGGGCTGCCCGCAGTGGGAGGGAGCCTGCGTCGCCCGCCTGCTCGCAGCTGGCACGTCCCTGGGGTCACGCGCCGCCACGGGACTTTGCCACCCGTGGATTGTGGTGACGAGGGTGGGAAACTTCGCTTGGGTTTCCCCCCCCACACACACACCCCGGGGACTGTTTTGGGCTGTGTGTGAGGAGAAGGAGATGAGTTCGGGGTGTCCCCTGCGTGATCGGGCCTCAGGCTCAGGCTCGTTTGAGCTTTGTTTTCGGTGGGGGTGGGGGACGGCCTATGAATAGCACGTTTGAGTCACGGCCTGGGATCCCTGCCAAGATGTAAGGTAACGCTGTGCCTTGACCTCTCCCAGGGATTTTTGCCCTTTAGACTGATCTTGGCTTCACCTGCTCCTGCCYGGGGTCTGGTCACGGAGCAGCTGCCGCCCCCGGAGCAGCCGCAGGACTATTTTCATCAGCTCGCTGCCAGGCCCAGCGGGCGCTGCCAGCGGGGTGAACGCAGGAAGAAAAAGTCTTGTGAGTTCAAGAGAAGGAGCTGGGGATGGGCGCTGAGGAGAGCCGGGACACAGAGCAGTGGGGAAAAGAAAGAGATTGCAAAGGGAGAGGAGTGGGGCAAGGGGCCGCTTTAGGATGGAATTATATCCTCCTTACCCACCATGCTGCCGGGTGACAGAGAGGGATGGTTTTTCTCTGACAAAGTGCAATTTATTGCCTGAGTTGGTCAGTCCTTATTCAAAATCCTACATAAAGTCACTTTTTTCACTCTTCGCCTTCACTCTTGCTGGCTAAAARTGTCCATTTGGTCTCAGCCAGCAGCCTGCCTGCACCAGGCAGGCTGTCACGTAGTTTGTCTCAGAGGATCTCGTCCTGTTTGTGTCTCAGGTGTTTGGTTTGAGCTTTGGGCTTGCAAACAGCTCCTTAGTTAGCGCTGGAAGGCAGGGCGAGGCAAGGGAAGGTGGGGAAAGGTGTCAGCTCCCTCAAAGCCGCGTTACTAGCCSGGAGTTGAACCAGTGTTGGCGAGGGTGTGCAGAGGAGGCTGTGGAGGTGAGGGAAACTGGTTGCTTTTTGCTGGAATAACCAACCCCCTTTCCTGCAGCGGAAGCTGATGCAAGTTCAGCTGCTGGAACAGGCCCCGAGAAACGATTTCAAAGCAGCTCCTAGGAATCTGGGCTTTATCCAAAGATGTCAGGGCGTTTAATGGGGATGTGCAGCTTTCAAAATGATTGGTGGCTGGTTTCGCTGGTGATTTAAGCAATTTGGGCTTGGCAGGAGTAGACAGTGTGGGGCACAGGGAACCCGGAGAGGGAGAGACAGTGATGTGTGCCCCAAGTATGCAATGAATCTCCAGTCCTTCTCCCCCAGCCTCTTCGCCCGAGCTTGGTGGCTTGACAATCTGCTTGGTTTGCTCTCTTCCAGGCATTCAAAGTCTTTGAGCGGATGGCCCGGCAGGATGATGAGAAGAGACGCCGGGAACTGGAGGCGAAACTGAGGAAGAAGGAGGAGGAAGAGGAGGCCGCCGCAGCGGCGGAGAGGGTGAAAGCGTCCCCCGTGGCTCAGGAGATCGAGATGGAGTCGACGGCGGAGTGCGTGCCCGTGCCGGATGCCGAGGGAGCTGCGAGGCCTCGGGAGGCGGTGACAGCCCAGGACGCAGCCCCGGCAGCACCCAGCTCTTCGCCAGCAGAGGCACCGCAGGCTGCCGCCCCAGCAGAGCCCCGGCCAGCAGAACTGCCCACGTAAGGGTCTTTCTTATGCTACTTCCTTCGTGCCCCCGGCAGCGGGGAGGCGGATGATGGGAGCGGCGAGACCGTGTTAGCTAGCCTGTCTTAGAGCCCTTGTGCTGGGGGGCAGAGGGGCGATCCCGCCCCACCACCGCGGGCTCTCGGCCCTTCAGGAAGGTCTCACGACTTTTCCTTGCGGGCCCCACAGCTGGAGCAGCTGCATAACTTCCCGTGGGAGGGCAGAGAGCTCTGCTTACAGCTAGTTTGGTTTCTCCTCCTCCTTGCTGAAGAGGGGGGAGCGTCAAGTCCCTGCGCCCAACCCCGYGGAGCAGTTTGCTTGAGCTGCTGGCTAAGCCGGTTCACGAGGCTTCCCCCAGCCCCGGCTGCGGTGAGCGGGGTCTCTTTGACGGCGCTCAGCATGGTGTGGTTGAGCTGATGGTCCTGCCTGACCACAGCAGCTCTGGAAAACCAGACGCTGTCCCATAACCCTTTTGCGCAGAAATTCAGTGTCGGATTCTCCTGTTATCCCCTCCTCATCCGTGTCCTGATAGCATGCTGTGAGACGTCCTAGCAGCCAGGTAGGAGCTCGCGTAGATGGTCGTAATACCTGCGCGTTGGTGTGGGCAGGCCTGACTGCGTGACTGGCGGCGAGGCCAGCAGTGTCGTCAAATACTTCTGGCTGGAAGAGACCTCTGGAGGTCTCGGACCCGACTCCCTGCTCAGAGCAGGGCCGACTTTGAGGGTGGATCACATGTTGTGACGTGTTTTCTCTTTAGCTGCGTTCTCTGACCAGACTCGGTTGCTTTCAAGCTGAGCTGAACGGTCTTGTGTTTTAAAAGATGTCCTCGTTTCAAAGTCCGCCCGGGATGTCCGTGACTCTTCCGTCTTGGGTCTGTCCGCTGCCCGGGGGGAGGTTAGCTTCGGCTGGCTGATCCTCGCCTTTATGAACCGCTTACCCGAGCGTGGGATCCTGCGTAGGTTTTTCTGTTCCTTCTCTGTGTGTCGTCTTAACCCCAGTGGTGAAGCCATCGAGTTTCAAGCCCCTGTGTGTCCTTACTGCCTGAACCAACGTTTTGCTTCAGCTGAGGGAGATGCCCAGGTGTTGGTGGACCACGGTCTTCTCTTTCCTTCTCYGGTGTCTCTCCTGGTCAGAGCTACTAGCAATGCCCTAAAAGCATCCTCAGAGTCCTGTATCGATGCACAGCAGCCCCTTGCTGGGTGCGTCTGTGAGGTCTGTTCCTGTTTGAGGGATTAAACTGTTGCAGGCAAAGGGTTATGGGCTCCTCAGGTGGAAGCGGAGGGTAGGAGGAGGGGGGATGGCAGTGCTGTGCCTTCCTCCGGCCCGCGTGCCGCTGCGGTTCGCAGCACGCTCCAAGGGCCCAGCAGCTGCCTTGGCGCAGCAGCGGGGGCTCCTCGCGCGCCCCTCCCGCCCGTCGATGCGCCTGAGGTGAGGGAGCTGGGTGTGCTGGGGCCGAGGAGCCCTCGAAGCAGGGCCTTTGCGAGTGCGTCTTCCCACCGCCTTCCTGCTTGCGCCTGTGGCTCCGCTCCAGTTCATCCCCGCTGTTACCCGAGTGATCCTTGGCGAGGGGAAGCGGTGGGAAGAGAGTGGCGGAGGAGTGTGGCTTGGGCCCGTGATCCTTGTTCTCTGGGCCAGTTTTGCACTCATCTGTGGCGAGAACAAGCCTCTGGGGAGATCCCCGAGGCCGRGGAGGTTTTTGGGGAGCTGTCAGCCAGTGAGATATGGAAGGGATGGACTGAGAGGTAAAACCTYGGAGGCTGCGGAGCAATAACTGAAGGGATCGTTGCGGGGTTGGAGCTTTTACCCTCGGCTCATGGTAAGGCAGCAGGTAGAAAGGAGGGTCCGAGCATGGGAGGAGAAGGGCTGGCGAGGGAAGGGTGCTCGCGTCAGGGGCGAGGCGCCTGCCGAGTAACTTGATCGAAAAGGAAAGGGGAG
Organism: Rhea americana; assembly: GCF_003343005.1. Taxonomy (NCBI): domain Eukaryota; kingdom Metazoa; phylum Chordata; class Aves; order Rheiformes; family Rheidae; genus Rhea; species Rhea americana. The sequence continues at coordinate 7,331 of NW_028186887.1, forward strand.
AAGGACTTGTGCTTAACTCGACCGGTCTGACACACATCGAGCAGGATAAAAATAAGCCAGAAGCCAGAAGTGAAATCACCTGAAAAGCCATGTTCTGCTGCCTGTGCCGGAGCTGTCCTGTGAAAGAAAGATCGTCCCCGGGGCCATCAGTCTGACACCTCTCCCCAGCACAAAATTAACAAGCCAAAAAAAGCCCTGCTAGAGCTGGCAGAGCTCTTCAGCCTTGTTCCTCCGTAGGCTGCATGGCCACAGCTCTGTTTTCAACCTTGTTTTTATCCTAAAAGGAAGTGAGAGGGAGAAGCTTAAGCCCCCGGGTGAGGCCCCATGCAGGAGCGAGCTGAGGCCCACCTGAGCGCAGGCTGCAGTTCACGTTTGTTGTGTTTTCTCTCCGCCTCGTGAAATTTCGACTCCAGCCTTTTGTTGTTGGGGGCAGCCACGTGAAGAAGCTGCCTTCGGCGTAGGTGGCCGAACGAAGGCGCCCTTGTGGCTTCTGCCCTGCCAGATGGGCTATTTTTCCTCCTCGCCAGGCATCTGCTCCTGTTGCCCGAAACCTCGTGGCCCGATAAGGCCGTTGAGACATTCACGGGCCCTTTTGCTGCCTCCTCGATTTGTGCGTAGCTGGATCTCTGTGTAGATGCGTGAGACTGGGCAAAGGAAGCCAAACTGGGCGAGCTTTTTACGGCGCCGTGATTTTGGGGCCAGGAGCCTGCGTTTCCCGGCTAGCCAGACGCAGATAACAGGAAAAAGGTTGTCTGCRTCATCTAAGTAGGGCAGAGAGACCAACAGGTTTATCAAAACGCTGTAGTTGGTTTTGGTGCCTCTGGGGGGCACTGGAGCCCCCCAAAAGGTGGCAAGGACAGGAACAGGCATTCAGGGCACCCCCCGACAGACTATTAATAATTTAACCGGCTGCTTAATTCTGCACAGCCCTTTCTGAGCAAAACCTACAGCCACCAGCCTGGTTATGAAGGCCGCATGAATAATGTGCAGCTCTGGCAGCAAGGATGCAGAAGAGAGATTAAACAGAAATATTTTCCGTCTCCTTTCCTTCCTCCCCCAGATAAGAAAACCTCTGCTGCCCAAATCTATATAAAAACTCGCTCATTCTGTCAACTTCAATGCGCTATAAATGTAGGGCAGGTAACATCCCAGATCTGCCAGCTCCCATCAGTCTTGCTTTGCTCCTGGGTGCTGGGACACGTGTTAGGGAGCATCTAGCGAAGCGTGTGGAGACGGCAGCAGCCTTTGCAAGGCTGCTCTGTAAGAGGAGAGCAAAGCCAAGCCTGTTTTGCAGGCGCAAAGGATTGCTGGTGGGGTAAGAGGCGAGCTCGGCTCCTCTTTCTGGACGGATCTCTCGCAGTCCCTCGCCTCTCGCGTGTTTGAAACGACGGTGATGCGATTCCCCTTCGTTAGGAAGGCTGCCGTGCAAAGGCGCTGAGCGCTGGGGGTGCCTTCGGAGCAGTCTGCGCCTAAGGAGCTAGCGAGGGTCTCCAGAGCTGGGCCGGGGTGGATCGAAGGCTTCCTTCACGCTGCTGGAGAGGCCGGTTCCTCGGCCTGCCTTGCAGTTGCCTTGGGAATGCTCCTCCTCTTTCCCCGGCTGTCGCAGCTTCTCGGGCTCGCCGGGAAGGYGGAGGGGGAGCGCGTGCCCTCCTCACGCCCCCGCCGAGCCGGGGCCGCTCCGCGGAGGGAGCGGGAGCGCGGCGCCGAGGCTGCCTTTGCAGGCCGCGGAGCTGACTCCCCCCCATCTGCTCCCCGAAGCTGTCCCCGCCGGAGCTCAGCTCCTACTTTCCAACACCTCCGCTTCACCCAGCGTCTCCCCCCCCATCCCCTTCCCCCAGCTTGGATTTCAGCCTGCATATATTTGCCACGTAGCATTTAAAATAGCGCCCAGCAACCCACGTGTGGCACTGCACAGCCTGGCCTTGGGGTTCTGCCGGTGCTTGCCGACTCCAGCTCTTGCCAACTCCAGCTCTTGCTTCCCCTCTGCTCATTTCTTTCTCTAAGCCTGAACTTCGCTCTGTGCTTTTCCCATCCTCTCTTGGCTCCTCACCGGAGAGGGCACCTCCRGGCTGCTTGTGTCCCTCTGTTAGAGCCTGGGCTGGACCTGGGAGAGCAACCCGCTAGGAAGAGCAGCAGGGTATTTTCTTCCCAGGTTGGGGAAGCCTCCAAAGAAGGAACTTCTGAGACAAGGGAGGAGCTGATGTAATTGTGCGGGCGATGGAGGCGCCGGGCTCGGGGTCCGTGCCGGGGCTGAGGCATCTCYGGAAGCCTAGAGGGAGACGCGGAAGGGACTTGGGTGCCCGCGGTCTGCGAGCGGCTGGGTGGAGGGCCCAGGGAGCTCTTGCAGCACCTTGTTTCTCGGCTGATCTGCGGCTCTAGCTAAAACGGGCCCTGACCTGATGTTAGTGAGCCCTCGGTGTCTAGCACCGAGCCGATCCTGCTCCTGGGGAAGAGAGGCAGAGGATGGGATGGCCACAGGGACCTGAACCTTTACAGGGGAGGCATCAAGGTCCCTACGGCACTGGCAATGCCAGCGAGGAGTAATTTTGCTTCCCCCAGGCACAGACKCGAACCGCTCATCCCTGACGTGACTCCAGCCCTGCTCCTACCTCTTCCCGTGGCCACAGGGAGCTGCCGGTCCCTCCATCCGCGTAGGACCGCGGCTCGCCTCGGAGCAGCAGCACCTGCATGACCCACTTCGTGCTGGCTTGCTTTGCCCAGCACTCTTGGAGCTGGAAAATTTCCAGGGCTCCGAACGGGAGCGGCGGAACGCCGAGTCCCTGTGAGCGCCGCGCGGGCCGAGGAGGATGGGCAGCGCCTTACCTGCCGGGAAGGGTTTGCAGCTGCTGGGGGAGCACAGCACGGTGCGACTTGTCTTTTGGAGCCAGAGCAGGATGAAATCGGGGCCTGGAGACCTCCGCAGCCGAACCGTGCGTTGACTGCTGCAAACTCCTCCTGCGTGGAGAGAGGAGAGAAGTTGTAGGAAGGGGCTGTGGTGAGAAGGGCTTTGTTTTCAGCTCTGTTTTTTATGGGCTTGGCAGGAAAACCTGTCACTCTTTCACCGTTAGGTGACCTGCGGAGCTGATTTCTGCCACCGCGGTTACTCTGGGGAAGGGTACGAAAAGGCAGCGGCGGCGTTTGCTGCGCCCCATCCCGGCGCCGGGCGGGTGGGCAGAGCCCCGGCTGCCCTGGCACGTGCAGCCTCCCTCCAGGTGAGCTCTCCCCCCACCCCAGGGCCGGCTGCCGCCTGCGGGTGACGTCCCCCCACGCGGTAACTTCCCGCTAAGTGGGTGGCTGCGATCGGCAGCGACCTACAAAATCGCTCGTGTGCTTTGCCGGCTCGCTGTCCCTAGCGAGAGGCAGAATAAAATTGAAGTGAAATGTGTTAATCTGGTGAGCTGACTTCTCCGACGCTCCGGCTTGACCGCTTCTGTTCCCGGAGGCCTGCGCGGCCGCCGTTAACCCTTTGCACGGCACGCCACCGTGGATCCCCGAGGTGACGCAGCAGCGCTTCGGGAAATTTCCAYGAGCCTCCTGGGCGAGTCTAATTCAACTTAGCAACTGCTTGGCTTTGCCGAAAGCCCAGATGAAAAGCAAGAGGAAAAAAAACCCCACGTTACGAGGTGCTTGCAGTATGTTTTTGGAGTGGATCCGTTCTCCTAAGGGGTCATCGCGGGTGCTTGCTGCACCCGCCCGACTTCGAGGCCGGTTTTGTTTGGCTCAGAGGCGACGTTGTCTCGAGCTTTTTCCTAGCGAGGTTTTTCCACGAGCGAGGGTAGGGGAAGGGAGCAGAGCCTCCGTGGTCACTCCTGTTCAGCCTCCAGCACTGTCCAACCCAGAAGCTGGTGAAACCAGTTTGCTTCTCCCGACGACGCCCCTCCTTCGGGCTTTAGCCCTGCCGCGGGGCTGCGCACGGGGAATTCTCCTGGCGCCGCAGAGTCCCCGTCAAGAGCGGGAGCCAGACAGGGCTGTCTGACCTGCGACGGCRAGGCTCCGTCTGGCCCCGTCTCCTGGCTCCAGCAGCGGCACGCGCTCGGGGAAGAGGAGGAGAACAGAACGAGCGCGTAGCGCTGCTTCCTCCGAGTGTTCCCCCCTGCCTCCGACGAATTGCGGTTCGGCAGCTTCCTCGGTTGGAGAGACCTCTTGGTGTTTAATACCCCTCGTTTTTTTTTTCCCCCCTTTTTTCTTTCTTCCTCTCTGAATTTCAGCCCTCGTGAGCCGCTGGTGCCCGCGGCGTCCTGCAGCAAGTTGTTCCACAGCTTCCCGGTGACGGGAAACCCTGCTCTGTGGGATCTCAGCCTGCTTCTGAACCCCTCCTTCTCGCAGCAGGAGGCACGGAGAGTCATCGTTGCCCTTCTCCAGGTTGCGTGAGGGTTTTTTAGTCATACTCTGTCTGTCGCAGCCCCCCTTGCGGCCCTCTTCTTAGGCTGAATCTCGCCCAGAAATGCTTAGTTGTATCTCGCCCGTAGGCGCTTCTCTGCCCTGAACGGTCCTTGGGGCGCGTTTGAGGTTTGCGAACGATGCGTCCGGGTTTTATTGGGGAAAGCAGGAAGCTCCTCTGAATCCACCACGAGGATCCGTAAGTTATCTCCTCCCTGCGTAACGGGGTCTTTCTCGCGACGGAGAGAGGCCGGGCCCCGGTGCCGGGAGAACCGTGTCCGCGCGTAAGCCGTGTAGCAGTGGAAACTCGACTCCTCGCRAAATTCCTCCTTTTCAAAAGGCCGAAGCGCTCGAGCCGAAGATGAGCTTCCCCCAAGCCCTCCGTCTGGCGCGGCCCGCGGACTGCAGCGAGCCTTTCGCAGCTGTTAAGAGATCGGCTGGGGCCCGATTTTGGGATGCTTGAAGGGGGGAACCTGACTCCTCCGGTTCTCGGCTGCTGAGCTCAGCAGCGGAGCGTCAGTTCCCCTGGCACGCGCTGAATCGCTCGGGGCTTCGCTTGCCCTACCAAGGTGCCGATCTCCAAAATTAGGTCCGRGGACCAAAAATAACTAAATTAAAACCTAGAATTCTTTTTTTTTTCTCTTAACAAGCAGAAAATCCCAGGGCTGGAGACTGAGGGACAGCGTGTGCCTGATTCTTATTTAAGAAAGAAAGAGCTGTTTTCTTGCTTTAATACCTTGGCGTTCGCCGAAGGAAGAACTGTAGCGTGGAAACGTAAAGGGAACGCAGGCTTGGCAGAGCCCTGTTACGCYGTCAAATGTCAGGGGCGTACGGGCCAGGTCAGGTCTGCGTGGTGTGGGAAGCTGAGAGTTTGGAAGGCCCCGTTTGCCTGCGCTTGCACAATTCAATCCCGGTAGATTCGTTTGGCCTTATCCCCTTTTTCCAAGGGAGCTATAATTGAATCCAGCCCAGTTTGGCTGCGCGTCGGTCTCTCAAAGGAGACCTCTGAAGCCCAAGGTTGTGTAAGCTCTATGCAAACAATGAAGATCTCGGGGGACTTTCCCTAACAGTAGCGTGTCCTGCTGTCCTTGACCTAAATTTCCCAGCAGTAGCGAAATCTAGCCCTCTGGTGACAACTCCGAAGCTCTCCTGCGAGCTGGCGGTGGCATTTAAACTAGCCTAATGTCACTGAGTTGGCTCTGTTGAATGGCTCCATAAATAACTTGGAAATCAAAAGGGAAGGCTAAAAGCTCCCCTGAAGAGTGTGAGCTGGAGAAAGAGCAAACCGCTCATCTGGCTAGCCTAGCGGGGAGAAGGCAAGAGCCTCTTGGTCCCGATGCACGAGAAAGGGCAAAAGGGGACGTGGGGTCTCCAGCTGCTTGGGGTTGGGTGGATGCCTTGTTGCGCTGGGCAGCAGAGACRTTGTCTCACGCATGTTGTGCGGCGGGCACCTCTCTGCCTTGTACCCCGGGCAACCTTGGCCCCGTCTCCTCGCAGCAGCTTCCGAGCTTAACGATGAAGGGCGAGTTGTCTTGGTGCTTTCTGCTGCCTTTTCGGTTGCCGATCCCATCAGGGTGGTGAGTTCGAGCCCTGAAGCTCACTGAAGGAGAAYGGACCTCGCTGCTGGCTGGAGCCCGGGCGGCACAGTTGAAGGTTGCTCAGGATCATGCCCTAGTCTTGGGGGTAAGGGAGAAGGCTTTGGCTGCTTCCTCTGGCATGTCATTTTTTCCATCTTTTTTTTGTGTGTGTGTGCACACATCCACTGGCTCGAACTCATCTCAGTTTTGAGAAGCCTGCTGCCACCTTGGAGACGCGTGATCAGGAGCTCAGAGGATGGGGTAGGGAGGCAGCTGTGGAAGCACTGAAGAGCTTGTGTCCATCGTGGGCGCGAAAGAGCCCTTCCAAAAATATACATGGAGCATTTTCCCCCACCAACTCAAGCGCACCTTCATTAGACGTGGCCGGAAGAGACCCCGAGGGTCCGTAGGGCCCTGGGACCCATCGGAGGCCAGCGCCGTGCTGGAGGCTGGAGCTTGCTGACACCGGGAGAAACGTGGAGCGGATCTCGACGCTTGTTCACTGCGCTGAGCTGTAAGAGGGAAGCGGTTGGTGTTCAGCTTTGCCGAAGACCTAATTAACTGAAGCGTCGTGTACGAAGGAAGCTTTTATGAAGCCCCGAGTGCCTCCAGGACTCCGGYGAAGGCGCTGAGACCCGGCGGTAAGCCTTCCTTACGCCTCGCTGCTTCTCGGCCAAAACCAAGAGAGAGCAAATGTAATGGAAGGGGTGACGGGGRGCGGGGGGAGGATCCTCCTCGGCTTCCTGGCAAAAGCAGCAAAAAGAGCACGACCGGGGTTTTTTCCTACAGCCCTCCTCGGAGGTTAAACCTGCGGCTTCTCCACCCGTCGCTCGGCTGCTCCAGCACCCTCCGGTGTGCGTTGGGACCCTGAAGAGCAGAGGGCACATTTGTCCCRCGTCAAAGTCACCTTAAAAGCTGATCTGTTTTCCTTCTCCTGCCGTGGTCCTGGCAGAAGCTGGTTCATGCAGGTCTTCCCGCAGCTTGAAGYGGCTTTGAGCTTTCCCGCGGCCGTGCTGCCAAGCGGGAGGCTGCGAGCCGGGAGCAGGTGGTTTTCTCCCTGGAAATCTAGATGCCGGTACTGGCGTTGGTGCCGCAGCGCGAACGCGGCCCGTGTGTGACGATGCGGAGATGGCCCTGGCGTCTGCCTGCCCTGCTTGGCCGGCCGTCGCCCGAATGCAAGAGGTCGGAGGTGTTGCGGAGAGGCTGCCGGCTTTGCCCCGGGCGCCCATGCGTCGGCAGCAGCTTCTCCTCCCCAATTTGCCTCCTGGAGTCGAGCTGAACTACGGTGACGGACGCCGCTCGCTCCGGGAAGGGGATCGGCGGCGGCCTCTTGGCAATGCTGCGGAGGGGTCACGAGCGCCYGGCAAGGCGCAACCCCCACCGGAGCTCGACGGTCTTGGGCCGCTAGCAAAGCCCCGTGACCGTCTTCAGGAGACGCCGAAGAACCCCGAAGCCTGCAGCAAACCGAGCTGGGCGGCCAGCTCGTGCCGTGCTGGCCGGAGGCGCTGCAAGTTGAAGCCGTCGGGGCTGCCRTGCCCAGCTACGTGAAACCAGGGTGGGATTTCCGTCGGCCTGCCCCCGATCGTGGGCTCGCACGGCGCCCCGAGCAGAGATCCTGCCTCTGAAAGCTGAGGCGCTCCGGGATGGCTAAGCGGATAGATTTCCTTACATAGGTTTGAAACCCTTTTTTTTCTTTTTACATATATATGTATATATATATATAAAAAGTAATCAAACAAGTCGCCTGGGATTAGTCCTTCCCGTGGCACGTGCTGACCTCTGCTCTTCGCTCCGCTGTCGGCGGCGGGCTGACGGACAGCCGTAGCGCTCCCGCGGTGCTCTGTCTATTGCTCAACTCTTGCAGTCTTGCCTTGCAAATCCGTAGTAAAGAGGAACTCTAGGAGCTGCCTTACTTCTCCTATAAAATATTAAATCCTCCAGCATCCAGTTCTTGCTCTTGTTCTATGCTCAGGGCTGCTGCTACAGAGCCGCGGCTGAAGCTTTTGCTTTCCGAGAAGGGAAATGCAGGGGGGAAAAAAAAGGGAAAGAAATCCATGGYGATGTGCGCGGAGCGAAGGGGAAGCTCGGGCCGTGCAAGGTGGGGGAAAGGCTTTAACGGCGGCGCCGCGTGCAAAAGGGGGGAAAAAAAGGAAAAAAAAAAGGAAAAAACCCAACCCAGCTTGGCTGCTTCGCGCCGGTGCGTTGTTAAAGGTTTCACCTCCCCCAAAATGACACATTTGCGAGCGAAAATAGAACAAGACAGAACACACAGAGCCGCCCACCGCGGCCCCGCCACCGCGCAGCCGAGCGCGAGCGGCGCCCGAGCCTCGCTGCTGCAAAGCCGAGGCTGCTTCGCCCTCCCGCTCCGGCGCCCCCGGCGCCGGGTCCGGCTGGAGATTCGGCGCCCCGGCGGCCGACCGGGCCCATCGGTCGTCGGCCGCCGCGCTCGCCAGCCGCCCTCTGCTTTTCCCCCCAGCTCTCCTACTCCCCCCCGGGGAGCTGCTGGCCGCCCGGCGGGGTTGAGGATGGAGGGATGGAGCCGGCCGGCGGCGAGGAAATTCTCTCGCCCGCTGCACGGTGGTGCTGTTGAAGCGACGCGGAGAACGTGCTCGACCGGGAAAGGCGCCTTCTCGCTTCCCGGCCTCCTTTCCGAGGAGGCCGAAGGAAACCGCTTCCCGGCCGGCAAGGCTGCGTCCAGGTTTTCGAACTGCCGCCGGCGTGCGGGGTGTCGCGTGCCGAGCGCAGTTGGACCGGGCAAGGATCTGGATTGGAAAATCTTCCCCCTCCCYCCCGAAAAAGGCAGGAGCGCTTCGGGAGGTGGGAGAGATGGCAGCCTCCTGCCGGAGACGTGTGACTAGGCTGAGGCTGGCGTTTCTTACCCGAAATCCCGAGCGTCCCTTGGCTCGAGAGCAGGAAGCTCAGTTTTTGCCAGGGGATTTGTCATGCCGCCGTGCGATTCCTACGCTCGGGCACGAAACCATCCCCTTGGCTTTCCCATCTGGGCCGCTGGGGKTTTTTTTTCTGAGCAAAAGGAAGGCCGGCCGGCGTTCGGGGCCGTCGCTTCCCCCCGCGCGGGGTTGCGGTGGAGGCGGCGGCAGCGGTGGGAAAAGGGATGCTGACGGGGAGGCGCGGGASCCGCGCTAGCCCCCTCGCCGCTGCGGGGTCGACGGAGGAGGGGGGCAAAAAGCATCGGAAAAGGCGGCCCCGCGCTTTTCCCTCTCTCGCCCTCCAGCCCGTTCGCCTCCTACGAGCCCGGGGGTGGTTTGGGAACCRCCAGCTGGAGCCAACCGATGAGAGCGCCGGTTCTCCGCTGCCATGCCAACCCCCATCTCCATGGCAATGGGGACCCAATGGGCGACCGCCGGGCGAGGGCAAGATTTGGGGGAAAAAAAAGAAAAGAAAGGGGGGGAGAGGAAAAAAAACACATAACCCCCCCCCCCCCAGCCCCGCGGGAATCGCCGCTCTCGGAGCTGGCCCGGCAGGCAGCCCGGGGCGCTCCTTTGCGCCAGCTTCGCTTCTCGGTGCCTCCGGAAACTGGGTGCTTTTCGATGCGGCGGGTAAAAAAACCCAAACCAGCGAAATAACCCTTCAACATGCCCATTGAAATCGTCGGGGGGGGGGGACCAAAAGAGCAAGAAGAGAACAAAACACAAGAGCGCGTGCGTACGCACGGAGCCTTCCGAACGGTTTGAAGCTGAATTTAGTTAAAAAAACCCAGGGATCTTACGTAAGCCCCGGCGGCGCGGGAAGCCGCCCCCGCTGCCTGCCTGCCCGGGACCCCTCGGCATTGGGGGGGTGTCGAGGAGGGGGACGAGGTCCCCGGGGCAGGTCCGCCGTCTCCCGGGCCCGTTCGTCCCCYGTTCCCCTCTTACGTAACGCCGCTGTACAGCTCCGGCTTGGGGACGAGGTGCGTACGAAAACATTTTAAAATAACTCTGCCTTTTGTTAGCGCCGCGGCTATCTTTAGAAACGGTCTGATTTGATTTCCGAGCGGGGAGGTTTCGATGGGATGGATCCTTCGCCCGCYGGCGATTTAAAGGGGTGTGGGTTTAATGCCGAGCCCCTTTTCTTGGCCATATTATGGCTAATAAATCCCGTCCTCCCCCTGCCACCAAATCTCTCCTCGTTTTTTCTCTYCAAATTCCTGCAGCCGGAAGCGGCTGATTTTCGCTCCGAGAGTTTCTCGTCAAGCCCGAGCCCTCCTGCCAGTGCCGAGCAGGACGACTCTTCCTGTCTTGGACCTGCCGATCCGAACTCTTCCTGTCCTGGGGGAAAGGCTGAGYGTTAACTCGAAGCATTAAGGATGCTGTCAGGCTGGCTCTGCCCTCTTTCTACTTCCTATATCCTTCCCTCAAGTTTCTTGCTCTCTCCGCGCTCCGATCTGTTGGCCGCTTAATGCCTCTCTCCTTTTCTTCCTCCCCAGGAGACAGGAGCAGTTCCAGACGAATCCCGACAGCTACAACGGAGCCGTGCGAGAGAATTACGCCTGGTCCCAAGACTACAGCGACCTGGAGATTAAAGTGCCGGTGCCCAAGCACATCGTAAAAGGCAAACAGGTAAACCRGCTCGAACGGTTCGTCTTCCGACGTCTCCTTTTCCCTCCGGAGGCCCAGCTTTCCTGGGAAGCTGCTTGGAGCGGGAAGCAGCGCGTTATCTAAGCTGCCGGAGGCGGATAGTTTGGGGACGGCTAACTCCTTCCCCGGTTATCCGAGCTGCCGGAGGTGGATAGTTTGGGGATGGATGCTCCTTTCCCAGTAGCACTCTCTGCCTTGGAGCGTCTCTTGCCTTTCCTTTGCAGCGGGAACGGCTGGGGCAGCTCTGGCCCGCAGGAACGGGGGGAATCGGAGCAGGCCCGGCCCCTTGCGGGACTCGACCTGCATCGCGGCTCCGAATGGARGGGATCCGGGCCCGGCGCCCAGCCCGGCGAGCCGGCCCGGCCGCCCTCGCTGCTGCGTGCGGGGCACAGGGCAGCCCTGCCTCGCTCCGCGGGTCCGAGCGGGAATGTTWCTTCTTTCTTACTTTACTCATAGCTGCAAGCAGTCACGTTGCTTTTCCTTTGCCACTCCTGTTCCCTCCTGTCCCTTTTCTCCCGAGGAACGTCGCAGCCCGGAGCCGTGGCCTGGGCCTTTCACGTACCAACCGCCGAGGCTCACTTGCACCCCGCGGTCACGGGGGCAAGTGAGCAGCTACGGGGGGTGGGGGGGAGGGGGAACACGCCTACGAGTGGGCTTGCGGACCCGGGCGCTTGCGCTCTCCTTGCCGAGCGCTGCCCGCCCCGCGGTCCCTTCTGTATTTTTCCGTTTGGGAAGCGCGCGCTCCCCCACCTCCCATTCCCCTCCACTTGCAGGGCGCCTGGAAACGAGCACGCTTGGGTTTGCTCGCTGGCTCCAGCCTACACAGCTCCCGAGCGTGCCAAAAGAGTGTAATTGGCAGCAGCAACCCGGCCTGGAGGGGTGATGGAGTGAGCGGCTGCCACAGGGACAGCAGGGGGACCGCGAGCTGCAGCTTTCCCAGTGGGTCGCTCCAATAAAACTGAGCCATTTCTTGGAAGCGTTCAGGGGTGCCCGGAGGGATGTTCCATCCCCTCCGCATCCGACTGCACTCAGGATGCGTCGCCTTTGCCCAGGGAAGGGCCCTTGCGCCAGGGCTCTTGCCTGCTTGGTCCTTTTCCACCATCCCCYCCGGAGCCACGGAGGCCTGGCAGGTTCCTAACCTCTCCGCCGCGCTGCGAGGGCGGACGGATGTCTCCCTCGGGGCAGTGCACGCGTGCCGGGGTCCCTCGGCAGCCGAGTTTTCATTTTAAGGAGATTCTTTAAAATCTCTTCCAGCCTTGGGCAGGGAGGGGGGGGACTGCAAGCAGATAGGCTGGGTCACGGGCCAGAGCGGGGCGATTCGAAGCGATTTTAAAACCRGATAGACCTAGGGCTTGTTGTCGATGGGCTCTTGCAAAACAGAAGCGTTCTCCTACGTTCACCATGCAGCTTCATGTTTTCCAAAAATTATCAGTCTCTCGGCCTCTGCCTGCCAAGGCGAGATTAAAAATCTCCCCCGTTCGCTCCCTGGGCTCCGAGCGTGCCCGGCTCTGATGCTGCTCAAAAAAATCTTACTTATGGCACTTTTTGGATGCAGTCTGTTGCTATGGCGCATTAGCGCTCGGGCAAGCTGGCRGGTTCGCCGTAAGGAGCTCCGCAAAGTGTCCGCGGAGCGGGAATGGGAGACGGCGTAGGTGGGAGCATCTCCCTCCACCGTCTCCGTCTCTCCGCTCTACCCAGGGGTGCAGCGGGGGGCGGATGGGGAAGGGGGGGGGCGGGTGCGTATATCCGAGCGCTTCCCCGGCGCTTAAATAGAGATAACGCCGCCAGCTTCTCTGTTCCTGCCCGGCTCAGAGGAAAACGAGCTAGTTTGGTTCCCCGGGTTGTGTTTGCTTGTTTGATGTGCGTGGGCGGCTGTGGGCGTTTTAGCGCTCGCGGATTACTGCGGTGGGAGGCCGCGGCAGAGAGCCGGGCCCCACGTCGCCCCRCGGGCGCCCGCTGGAGCGGGGATGCCGAGCAGAGGCGATTTCTTCATTTTTAYTTTTTATTTTTTTTCCCTGCCGGGATGAAGGCAGGCCGCTGTCRCCGCTCAGGCTCCCGAGCCCCTCCGGATCCGCGTGCCGAACGTGGCCTGTTTTTGCGCTAGGCGTGGGGAGCGGCGGCTATTCCGATTGCTTCTCGCTCTTGATCGATCGGGAAGGCTGCTGGATTAAGGCTGCCCTGTTTGGCGCTCTCCTTGCATCTGGGTTTCTCTGCTGCTTCTCCAGCCCCTCTTCCCTGCTCCCCCCACCACCACCACCTTCGTATCCCACCGGTGCCGTCGGAGACGCGAGGAGGCATATTCTAGCTGCTTTATTAAAACCAATAATCTTTCCTGGCGTGTTCCCTGGCCCCAGCCGCCTCCTCCTCAGCATCCCTAATCGTGTTTGAAACATTGCAGCAGATTTCCTCTGGCCCTGGATTGCTTGTCCAGACCTGCTTGCTACCTAACATCTTGCCGTTCCCAGAGGTCCCTTGAAGACGTCCCTCAGCCCCGAGCGCTGCCTTGTGCGGCTACCTCGGAATAAAACACGTCTCAAATTTCACTCTTCCCTGCCTCATCGGATCCCGTTGCTGCGTCTTCAGGAGCTCCGTGGGGTCCTTGGCGTCGTCCCCCTTATCCAAGACCCTCCGTGCCTCAAGGGAGCCCCTCCAGAAGATGGCTGGGGGGGGGTCACCGTGCTCAGCCGCCTGCCGTGCCGAGATGCTGGAGCGTGTAACTACTCGCGCCGCAGGATCGGTGGCGGCGAGCAGAGCCCACTGCCCGTGGCCTCGTGCCTTTCCAGAGATGCTGGAAAGCCAGAGCTGCTTTCGCAGGGACCGTCCGAAAAACCCGAGCGTCCTCTCCGCGTCCTCCGGCCAGACCCGGCGAGTGCCGCTCGGGAGAGCCGCTGGCGGCTGTGGCTCCCGCCGGCCCAGCTCGCGCACCCGTGGCAGCCCCGGCCCGCTCCGCCGCCGAGGCGGCGCCGGCTCCGTGGCGCGTGCGTCCGCTCGCTTGCGGCAGTTGTTGGGTGGTGGTGGTGGTGATGAGGGGGGAGAAAGAGCTTCGCGCGCGCGGCATCGCTCCGGCTCTTGCCTGCGTGGAGCTAGTGAGTCACCGGCAATCTCCTAGGTAATGGATAATGTAATAACATTTCAAATGAGGTCTGCAGAGCGGCAGGAAGATCTGGGGGAACTCTGGGAGAGAATGCAGGCAAATCTAAACCGCAATCTCCTCCTCCTCCCGGGGCCGAGAGACGGGGCAGCGCCTGGGCACACGCAAACCTGCCCCGGTCCCCGCGGGCGCCCGGTCCTCCCCCGGCCGGGCTCCGCGTTCGCTGCGGCCCGGGGCTGGCGGGCAAGGAAGGACCTATGGTCTCTTTGGAGACCGCCGGCGCTGGCATGCCCAGGCAGCAACCTGCCTCCGTCCCCCTTTCCCCGGGCAGGGAGAAGTGTCACCTCGGCGGCGGGTCCGAGCAGGGTTGCCCATATGGCGGCGGGAGGCCCCCGTGCCTCGCCGGGGAGCCCTGGCCAGCTCGAATCCCTCTAGCTCTTCCTTTCTCCCCTGAGCCATTGCCGCTTGCTCCGAAACAGCAGCGGGATTCCCACCCTCCCGCTACCCGCGGAGCCGATAGCTCTTCTCTCTCTCTCTCATCCCCGGCGAGTGCACTTGACCCCGCGCGTCAACCCGCCCGGCGAGAACGCGCGCGGGAACCTTCCTCCTCCTCTTCTCTGTGTTTGCAGGTGGCTGTGGATATCAGCAGCGGCACGATTCGCGTGGCGGTGCTGGAGGGCGGCAGCCAGCGCGTCCTCATGGAAGGCAAGCTCACGCACAAGATCAACACGGAGAGTTCCCTCTGGAGCCTGGAGCCGGGCAAGTGCGTTTTGGTAAGGGGCGTCTGCTCCGGCTGCTGTCCCTGCGCCTTTGCTCGCAGCTGCTCCGGCCTCGAGCTGGAAACTCGGAGCAGTTGCAAGTTTGAGCCAGATCTGGACGTGTCCCACGCTGGCTTTCCCTGGCTCTACCCACGCAGCATCCCGCTCAATCTCCCATTGCCCATGTGCGTCCCAGTCGTTGTTGCTGGCCTGGAGCTCATTACCAACAGGTTTCCAGCTTCGTTATCCCGTTTCCGGAGTGTGCCGGCAGTCCGGGCTATGTGGCGCAATTGCTGCTGCCAGGCAGGCTCTGTCCCCAGGGCTGTCCCCCACCGTCAGAGTTGTCGTGGGACAGCAGACGGACTCCCAAAGCCAAGCTTCCCTGGGGTGAAATCAAGTGGGAATTTCCTGCTGGATGCAGAAGTCCAGAGGGAAGTGCACGGAGATGCTTTGCAGGTGTTGCCCAGCCGCTCTGGATCAGAATGGATGTAACCCAGGACGGTTACGGCCTGACGGCAAGAGCGTGAAGTTGYTGCGAGAGAGAAGAGCTTCTCCAAATCCGGTGGGCCGTGGAGAGGGCATGAAACAGGAAGCGATGGCATCACCAACTTGCGTTTTTAAGACGTTCTTAAGCTTCTTGCAAGTTAGTCGATGCRTGAAGATAACCCTGGGGAAGGAGCGAAGCCTTATTCAAGAGGAACTGCCCCGACGGATGGCTGCTCTGCAGCACGAATGGCAATTCCGGGTGCCTGTCCCCAGGATCAGCAAGGGAGGCGATGTTTATTAAATATCCAGCTCCGGAGGAGGACGGGAAGAGCGCGCGGGTGGAGCGAGACTCGGGGGCCTTCCGGAGCGTCCCCGGGCAGCGAGGGGAGTCGTCCYGTTATCTCCAGCCGGAGCTGGCTCTTGCCTCAAATTAGCGCGAGCGCAGGGTTGTGAGGATCTCCAGCTGGCTGCCAACATATTGATGGTGGGATGAGATTTCACTTGAAGAATTGTAAGGTAACTGGAGCAGAGTGAGTAATTCTCACCCGAGAGCGTCTCCTTTTCCCAGGCGCCGAGTAGCCGAAAGTGGTTTGCGGAGCCTTTYGATTCATTCATCAGCAGGCATCCAACCTCCTGTTAATGAACCRCTTCGCTGCGGCTCTTGGGAGGGGATTCGGACGTGAGCCGGTCGGGTCCTGCTGGAGCACCAGGGACCGYGGCGGACGAGGGCGTACGGGCCCTTGCCCTGTTGGAATTTGCACTGCCGYGTGTTAACGCAGCTCCCGGTGAATTCCCAACGCAGCGGTCGGGAGTTTCCCCTTCCCGACAGTTGCGGCGAGGTGCCAACTTCTCATCTGGGACCAAGAAGAAGGCATCTCCCAGCGGCGTCGGAGATGTGGCCGAGATCGGGCTCACAGAGTGCTGGTGGTGGAGTCACCCAAGGAGATCCTGATGTTCTTGGAAGGTATCACTGTTTGGGGCACTTAAGAGGCTCTGTCCCAGAGAAAAACCTACGAGCACTYGAGTTTCTTGATCCTTTAAACAAGGGAGTCCCTTCGGCGGAGGTCGGTCCGTATGCTGATGCTCCGTGGAGGCAGAAGCTGTCCTGCTTGGTCTTGTCCCTTGTGAAAGTCTCTSCTTGCTGTGATCACGTGCAGCGTTTTCATGGGAACTGTTGCGTCCCATATGCTCCTGCAGGACACACTGAGAGTCATGAGGATCTGTGCGTTTTCCGTGCCTTTTGCTGGCTCTCATTAACTGGCCTGTGTTCTCCCCATGGCCTCTTATCTTGAGAAGCAGCTGAGGTTAATTTGCCTCCTAACCCCTCCTGGCTCTGCTCTTCCTCTCCTATCTGGTGTCCCTATGAATTTCTCCTCCTCGCCAGGCATCTTTCCATCATCCATATAGTCCTCAGTGCCTTCCCGCTTCCTGGCACCCAAGTCCTTTCTCCTCCTCCTCYGCGCTGCCCTTGTGTCCTGCTTGACGCGGTTCGCCCTGCCGCTGCCTGTGCTCGGCATCGACCTGGTTTTCATCCCGCCCTTTGGCACCTTTGTGGCTTGCACGAGTGTCCGACCAAGGTTGAAACCCGGCGGGCGCCGTTCCGAAAGCCGAGGCTCCGGCCGCCTCCGCTGGCCTGACATCGTGTCCCCGGCTCATCCCGCTGCCGGGGGCACCTTGCTGAAGCCCCCCGCAGTCCTGGGTACGATCCCCRCGTGCTCCCTTCTCCGTTGCACCCGCTCGCTTGTCAAAAGCGAGATGAAAATAGATTTGCATGAGCTCGTTTTAGAAATCTCCGCTGGGTGTTGTGCGCAACACGTTTTGGGATTATTTTCGTTGTCAAGGGTTCTTTTTTTTTCTTTCCGTTCCCTCTTTTATTCTCCTCCTCTCCGACATTTGTTATCCCCGCTCAGGTTTTTGTCACCAAGTCCTGCCTTGAGCAGCTATTAAAGCCTTCAGCTTGTCACCCTGTGAGCTGCGAGGCCGAGTTAATGATAATCTGCGGTGCTCTCCCTTCTCCCTAACCTCCACGTGTTGTTGGAAACGCTGCTGGCTGCTTTCTTAGCACCTCTAAACGGCTCTGGCCCCTGCCGACTTTTGGGGGCGACCGTTGCCATTGTTGCTTCCCAAGAAAAGGAGCTGGCAGGAGGCTGGTTTTCCAAGTTGCTCCCCCCGCTGCGCTTCTCTTCCCTCCCGCAGCTGTGCTGAGCTGCCCCTTCCCTGCCCGGCGCCTTGGCTTCGTCCGGCTGAGCTGGTGGCCGGGAAACTTGTAGCGGCAGCTTCAAGTRTGGGCAAAGCTTTTGCTTGGAGGAAGGAACATCATCAGGGCAAGGTTTGTCCTGGTGGAAAAAAGCCTGTYGCATTCGTGAAGCCCCGCTGGGTTCCTGGAGCACTCGCCTGCTGAGGACGYGGCCTTGCGGGGCGCTGGTGGCCCAGCGCTGGAGCTTCTCTCCTGGTCCACACGTGGCTGAAGCTTGTGGGACATCTCGCCTCGTCTGGACTGAATGTTACGAGATCTCAGCCTTGCTGTGCCCAAGCTCTTGATGAGGTTCCTTGCCAGCATCTCCGTCACCTTAMGCTCTTGTAGCCCATGTGCCAGGCTGAATCGCTGGAGGACGTCAACAGAAAGGTGTCCAAGAAAGCAACCTCCACCCATGGGTCCTGCAGTGAGATTTGGACCCATCTGCAGCAAGCCCTCCAGAGCTGCATGAAAGCGTGAAACCCTGCACTGGAGCCCATGGCAAGAGCTTTGCCGTGGCCCGCGGGCAAAGGAGAAGCTCGAGGTTTGAAGGTGCCGCTTCCGAGCGAGTCCCGCTTCTGACTTTCAATTCTCCCTCCCTCCCAGGAATAAGAGCAAATCGCCRGCTGTGGAGGTTAAGCAAGGACAGTTTGCGAAGCCCTCGGCTTGCTTTGCCTGGCACGGGGGGCAGGCGGCCCTCAGGCTGGGGGGTCTGCAGAGCCGGCCGAAGCGGTGGAGAAGCCCGGCGCTAAGCCTCGAGCTGTTTGGCTTCCTCTGGAGAAACTCAACTGTGCAATTAAGAGAAGAACAAGCCCGCTCATCTCACCGGAAAAACTAACGCCTTCCCAGAGCTGGGATATTTTCCCGGCTCTGCTCTTCCCGAGGGATTAAGCCCCAGCCGCCTCCTCTTGCATTAATTGGTTCCTTTGCTTCKCACCGGAGAGAGACACGCGGCTCCATAACTTTAATGGCTGCCCGCGTTTCCCCCTCCGGAGCCGCTGAGCTTCTGGGGAGGTTTCGCTAAATTGTCTTGTCTGGCTTTACTGATGACTTTGCAGCGCCGCCGCCGAGCACCGTAAATCCTCCCGGCTGCCGGGCTTCTTGCTTAAATAACGCGGAAAGAAGGAAGCGGGTTGAGGGGGGACAACACATGACGGGTCCCCAGGTGGGCGTGGGGGTGAGGGACGAGGCGGTGCCACGCTCCCCGTCTCGTGCCCTGACGCCGCTGCGTGGTCCCCAGATCAACCTGAGCAAGGGCGACGAGTACTGGTGGAATGCCGTCCTGGAGGGCGAGGAGCAGATCGACATTGACAAGATCAACAAGGAGCGCTCCATGGCCACGGTGGACGAGGAGGAGCACGCCGTGCTCGACCGCCTCACCTTCGACTACCACCAGAAGCTGCAGGGCAAGCCACAGAGCCACGAGCTGGTAGGTGTCCTACATCCCCACCTGGGGCCACCTCTGGGCCATTTGGTCGGTGTCCTCCATCCCCGCTTGGGGCCACCTCTGGGCCATTGGTAGGTGTCCTCCATCCCCACCTGGGGCCACCTCTGGGCCATTGGTCGATGTCCTCCATCCCCACCTGGTGTCAACTCTGGGCCATTGGTCAGTTTTCTCCATCCCCACTTGGGGCGACCTACAGGCCATTGGTAGGTGTTCTCTATCCCCACCTGGGGCCACCCSTGGGCCATTGGTAGGTGTCCTCCATCCCCACCTGGGGTCGCCTCTGGGCCATTGGTAGGTGTCCTCCATCCCACTTGGGGCCACGTCTGGGCCATTGGTCGGTGTTCTCCATCCCCACCTGTGGCCACCTACAGGCCATCGTGCCATGTTCTCTGGGTGGCCGATGGACACCACAGCTGGGTGCCCAGCGCGGGCCGCAGTGATGCCTGCGGCATCTCTGGGGACAAGAGGACACCCACTCCTCCTCTTGTTCCCGCTGCCCATTGCTGGCACCAGCCCCATCTCCTCAACTGGTGATGGGACCAACATCACGGCATGTCCCTCCAGAGGAGCCAGTCTGTCCGCTCCGGTTGGGCTGGGGGGCGGGACAGCAGGACAATGGAAATGGGTGGCCTTCATAGGTGGCCCAGTGGAGCTGTGCCTGGTGGCCTTCACCAAGGTCCTGCTGGATGTGGCTTGGTGGTGGTGGCCTTCACCAAGGTCCTGGCAGACGATGGGAGCAGAACGGGGCGGGGGGGCGGCATGGTGGCGGGTGCCCCAGGCGCGAGGCCAGCCGGGCCGGGCGAAGCTTTCGGCCTCACCGCAGCGGCRCCTCTCGCCTCTTCGCAGAAGGTCCACGAGATGCTCAAGAAGGGCTGGGACACCGAGGGCTCCCC
>NW_028186887.1:29292-31159 GCF_003343005.1 Rhea americana
CCCTATAGAGCCCCCTCCTGGTCCTTATAGAGCCCCCCTGGTGCCTATGGAGTCCGCAGTCCCTATAGAGCCCTCCCCCCTGCTCCTTATGGAGCCTCTATCCATAGAGCCCCCCAGTCCCTATAGAGCTCCCCCTCCCAGTGCCTATGGAGCTCCCAGTCCCTATAGAGCCCCTCCAGTCCTTATAGCTCCCTGGTGCCTATGGAGCCCCGAGACCCTATAGAGCCCCCCAGTCACTCCAGAAGCCTTCATTCCTCCACATCCCCTCCAGTTTCTATAGATGCCCCCAGTCCTTATAGCCCTCTTTGCTCCTATGGATCTTCCCAATCCCTATAGACCCCCACCTATCACTCCAGACCCCCCAGTCCTACAGACCACCCCRGTCCCTATAGATCCCTCGGTCCCTACAGACCTCTCCGGTCCTTGTAGCTCTCTCTCATCCGTGCAGCCCCCCCCAGCCTCTGCAGATCCCCCAGTCCTTATAGCTGCCCTGGTCCTTACAGATCCCCTGTTCCTCCAGAACACCCTCCCCAGTTCCTATAGACCCCYCTCTGGTCCTTATGGATGCCCTGGTCCTTATAGCTTCCCAAATCCTCAGGACTCCCCCAATCCTAATAGATACCCCCCCCAGCCCCAGTCCTTACGGCCCCTCTGGTCCTTATAGACACCCTTCATCCTCCAGATCCTCCTCAGTCCCTATGGACCCCCCTCACCCCYCCAGTCCTTATGGACCCCCTATTCTCTGCAGACCCTCTGATCCCTATAGATCCCCCCCATCCTTATCTCCTCTGGACCATATAGACCCCCCCATCCTTATAGACCCCTGGGCCCTTATATAACTCCCCTGCCCCTCCAGACCCCCCCAGACCCTGTAGAGCTCAGCCCTGCTGGACCCCCATGTCCTTAGAGCCCCCCTGCYTTTGGGGGGATGTGTTGGGGAGGTGTCTGTCCCTCCCCAAAATTCAGCCTGGACTGGTTGCCTATGGCAACGTGAGGTCCCAGCCCCCTCCATATCACCCGCCATGTCCCTGTCCCCCCCCCCCACGTTGGGGTCCTTGGCCCACAGCTGGGGGGGGGAACCGAGGCAGGGCCAGGGCGCCAGAATGGCGAGGGGACTCCGGGGTGGGGGGAAGCGCCTGGTGCCACCCAGGTGCTGGGCAGGGACATGGGTGACAGCGGGGGGGGGGGGTTGTCACCAGTGCCCACAGCCGGGCCACCGCTGCCACCATCCGGGCCACCCGCCGTCCCCATGGCAACGGGCTGCCGGCAGCGGTGGTGGTGGTGGTGGTGGTGGAGGTGGGGGGGGACCCGATCCTGCCCGCCGCCACCCAACCCACCCCAGGGTGCCCCCCACCCCGGGGTGCTGAGTCACGCTCGGCTCAGCCCATTTCGGGCTGCTGGGGGGGTGGTGCTGAGTCACGGGTGGGAGCCGACCACGCCGCGGGTGGGGGGGTGCTGAGTCAGCAGCGGTGGGGCCGGGGTGGGGGCACCCAGCGACGGTGCGTTTTCGGGGTGCTGCGTGTCCCGTCCCGTGTCCCCCCCCCCCGCCGGCGGGCCGTGACCTCCGCGCGCGGCTCGCGCTCCAGGGGGGCTTTCTCGGTGGTTCGGCGCTGCGTCAAGCTCTGCACCGGCCATGAGTACGCCGCCAAGATCATCAACACCAAAAAACTCTCCGCCAGAGGTAGGTACCGCCGACCCCCCGCCGCCCGCCCCTCCCCAAGCCACCCACCCCGGCCTCGCGCAGCGGCGGCTGGGGGGCTCGTGGGGACCTGGCCCGTGCTGTGACGGTCACCTTAGCTCTGCCCGTACCAACCACCTTAACTCTGCCTGTGCCGGTTGCCTTAGTTCTGCTTGTGCCAGTCACCTT
>NW_028186887.1:31634-33633 GCF_003343005.1 Rhea americana
CTCTGCCCATGGCATGGTGGTCAACTTAACTCTGCCCACACACTGGTCACCTTAACTCTGCTCAGTCTGGTCACCTTAGCTCTGGCCACATGCTGGTCACCTTAGCTCTACCTGTGCMWTGGTGGTCACCTTAGCTCTGCCCATGGCATGGTGGTCACCTTAGCTCTGCCCACACGCCAGTCACCTTAGCTCTGCCCGTGCCATTGTGGTCACCTTAGCTCTGCCCATGGCATGGTGGTCAACTTAACTCTGCCCGTGGCATGATGGTCA
This sequence comes from Rhea americana, assembly GCF_003343005.1. Taxonomy (NCBI): domain Eukaryota; kingdom Metazoa; phylum Chordata; class Aves; order Rheiformes; family Rheidae; genus Rhea; species Rhea americana. The sequence goes on from NW_028186887.1 coordinate 31,905, forward strand.
CCTTAGCTCTGCCCAGTCTGGTCACCTTAGCTCTGGCCACATGCTGGTCACCTTAGCTCTACCTGTGCCATGGTGGTCAMCTTAACTCTGCCCAGTCTGGTCACCTTAGCTCTGCCCACTCCGGTCACCTTAACTCTGCCCGTGCTGTGATGGTCACCTTAGCTCTGCCCGCAGCGGCCACCTTGGACACTGGAGGGGGGGGGGGCTAGTTCTTGAGAGGTCTGGGGTGCTCCCAATACCACACGTGGATCTTGGGTGCTGGTGCCGGCTGAGGGAGCTGCCCCCGAGCGAGCGAGCGAGCGCCGGGGCCGTGGTGAGGTCCCCACTGCCTCCTCCGAGCCCGGGGACGGCCTGGAGCCCTCCGCAGCACCCTTGGGTGCCCCGCGGCGCCCCTCCCTGCTGTGTCCCRGGGATGGCAGCGGGTGGCCCGTGCACTCCTGAGCATGTGTATGACTGTGAGCCCGTGTGCACACACGTGTGCATGTGTCAGCATGTGCGCACATGCGTCCCTGCGAGTGTGCATGTCCGCGTGCATGTGGCCGCGCATGGCCTTGGGCAAGTGAGTGYGCACGGCCGCGGGAGGGCACCYGCTTGGGCACGTGTGTGYGTGTGAGTGTGCATGGCTGCGTGYGCCTGAGCACGCCTGTCCCTGCGCGTGCCCTTGTGTGTGTGAACATGCCTGTTGGGGTGCGTGCGTGGCCATGTGTGCGGGAGCCTGCGTGTGCATGTCCGTATGCACATGAACATACATGTCCACGTGAACACGCTTCTTTGCAYGGGGCCGTGCATGCCTGTGTGCAGGTGAGCACACATGTCTGTGTGCTAGCATGCATGTCCACGTGCATGTGAGCATGCATGTCTGTGTGTGCACACGCCTGTTTGCATGGGGACATGCATGTCCSTGYGCATGTGAGCGTGCAGATCCATGTGCACATGCCTGTTTGCATGGGGACCTCCATGTCCATGTGGGCACCCCTCTCCGTGTGCTAGCATGTATGTCTGGGTGCACGTGAGCGTGCAGCTCCATGTGGACACGCTAGTTTGCATGGGGACATGCATGTCCATGTGCTCRCAAGCATGTATGTGCATGTGAGCATGCATGTCCACATGAACACACCTGTTTGCACGTGGATATGCATGTCCTTGTGCAGGTGAGCATGCATGTCCATGTGCTAGTAAGCACGTATGTACATGTGATCATGCGTGTCCGTGTGAACACAGCTGTCTGCACATGGATATGCATGTCCAGGTGAATGTGAGCATGCATGTCCATGTGAACAGGCGTGTTTGCATGGGGACGTGCATGTCCAGGTGAATGTGAGCGTGCATCTCTGTGTGAACAGGCGTGTTTGCACGGGGACGTGCATGTCTGGGTGAATGTGAGCATGCAGATCCGTGTGCACACGCCTGTTTGAACAGGGACATGCATGTCCAGGTGCATGTGAGCGTGCAGATCCATGTGCACACACCTGTTTGTATGGGGACATGCGTGTCCATGTGCAGGTGAGCATGCATGTCCATGTGCACACGCCTGTTTGCACAAGGAAATGCGTGTCCAGGTGCATGTTAGCATGCAGATCTGTGTGCACACGCCTGTTTGCACGGGGACATTCATGTCCGTGTGCAGGTGAGCGTGCATGTCCGTGTGCACATGCTTGTTCGCCCGGGGACGTGCACGTCCGTGTGCCCACGCCTGCTCGGGTGCCCGCGGCCACGCGCAGGCTGGCGG
>NW_028186888.1:0-1271 GCF_003343005.1 Rhea americana
GCAGCTTGAATGTCCAACAGGGCCTTTTAATAGGAGGAAACCTTGCTAATGGAGGCCAAATGTTCCTCGTTCCCTGATCACATCGGGAAGAATATTTTTGGTCACTCTCTGGGCCTGGCAAATGGGTTATAGTTAGGCATATATTGCAGTGGGGATGATTTTCTCCCAGCCTGCTCCCTGGTCCTTCCCCCAGAGCACTGCTCAAGAACTCACCCCCCAACCTGTACGAGAGGATACGGAGGATCACAGACTCTCTGGAGGAAATGTTGCAGAGCAACCAAGGGCCCTGTGGTAAGTGCTATTCTCCCTGTACACATACCAGACAGGGGCAGGAGGGTTGGAGTACCTCAGAGATCAACCCAGTATCCACACAGTCATCATCAGTGGCTATTTGTGGCTCCCCCATGTCTGGTGGCAAGGCAGCTCCTGCACTGSCTTATGTCTGTAGGAGCCCTGCCAGCAGGCTGCACTCTCCACCAGCGTACCCCATCTCACAGAGTAGGAATGAGGTGCAGGGTGTGTGAGTGAGGAGCCGATCTGGCAGGCTGGGGAGATTGCAGCTTCCCAGAAAGGAGCAGGATAGCTATATGGTGAGGATGCACAGTCACGTCTGCCCATGAGGGCGTGCAACTAGAGTGGGTTTTATCTTCCCAATGTGATACTGCTGCAGCACCAAGCCTGGGTTCTAGCTATTTGGAACTTTAAAAGCTCCAAGGGTTTTAGTGGGAGAAGAGTTAGACCAACATAAACTGGGAAGCAAGATGGTTGCTAAAAAAAAAAAACAGCTACATGAACATAACCCTGTCATACCTCTGCTGCCACCATAGCAACGCAATTTGCCTGACATTTCTGAGGGGCAAGGGGGGTTGTTACAGCATGGAAATTGGATCCTAAGTCAATCTCTAGGATCGTGGGGTTGTGGCACAGGTTTGGAGCTGAGATGTCTGTGGGCACATTGGAAAAGCAGACTGTGCCCCAGCACCACAAACTAGGGAGAGCACAAGGAATCATAATGAGGAGGCCACAGTGATGTGCTAGGAGGGCTTCTGCCTGACGTTGGAGCTGTGATGTTTGCAGATGCAGTATGTTGGGGCCAGGCATACAGGAGACATGTGGGAAAAGCAGCATATAGTCCAGATGCCATGTCCAGGCAGGCTGATGTGGCCTGGATATGGTTTCCAGAGCAGGCCAAGCTCCACCTCTGCCATCCCAGTGCCTAGTTTTACAGTCCATGGCCATAACCACTGTGTTTATAAGGAAACAAAACCTCT
>NW_028186888.1:1505-2516 GCF_003343005.1 Rhea americana
AGCCATTCCAGGCAGCAGAGGCATCCTGAGAGCTGGGAGTATCTTGGGCACCAGCTACCTCCCAGGGCTGGGAGTATGCCAAGGTCAAGGAACATCCCAGAGGGCTGGGAGCATCCCAGRGATGGAAATTACAGTTTTACRCTGCTTGAGTGCTCCCTTCTCTTTTGATGTGGTGGAATGAAATGTAGAGAGGGATGAGTTACCTTGGATTAGGAAGCTTCCCAGGGTGATGTRTAAGAAAAGCCCTTGGAAACCCATAGTCCTGATGGGTATCTCCAAAGAGAAGAGCTGGTGACAGCATAACCGGCCATGTTGGGACACTGCCACAGCAGCACAGGCTGTCCCCCTCCTCCTGTGGGACACCAGGTGACTGTAATCCACATCTTTCCAGGCTCTCATCCCCACCGTAGAAGGAGTTCATTGGCTTCTTCTGGCTAATCCTTGTGAAAGCGGTCAGGAAGCCACTACAACATAGGGTTGCACCCATATGGGACACRTGCTCTTGCTGCCTCTGTCCCTARGAAGGTTTCAGGCTCTGGATTTAGGCATGAGGCTCCCAGCATCTGTTTAGGCTCTTGAGAACTGTGGGAAATGGGTTCTGGGTGAGGGTCCCCAATGAATCAGCCTCTGGGCAAAATATAGCTCCTTCCGTTGACAGCACAGCTTGCCAGGCATGCTAGCAGATGTCGAAGCCCTTCCCCAGACCTGGCACTGAGCCCTGTCTGAGTATCTGTCTGTCTGGCAGGATGTGGACAACATCTACCATAGCCAAGACTGCAGGGAGTTCAACCTACTGGATTTCAGCCACTTGGAGAGCCGGTGAGTCATTCAACCCCACCAAGTGCATCCTGGAGCACACCATTTCTCAAGCACCTTGGCCATGCTGCCCTGCACCCACCAGCACTTGTCTCCTTCCTTGCTGTGCATGGCAGGAGCTTTTCTGTTCTCTTGTTGGAGGTTTTTATCTCTTCATGTGTTCCAAGGATGGTAGGTTTATGTCCTGCTGGCTGC
>NW_028186888.1:3798-5539 GCF_003343005.1 Rhea americana
TCACAAAGCTCTACTGCAAGGACTTCAGACTGGTGAGTGCCCATCATGTGGCACAGGTCCTGGTGGAGCTGTGTCTCCTGGAGATGGATGGGCTTTCAGAAAGGCTTTCTTYWTCTGCAGAACCTGGAGATTTCAGAGCAACTCCTGTATATGCTCAGCAAATCAGTGACACTGGAGGAGCTGGTGCTGGAAAACAGTGGGCTAAAATCGTAAGGAAATACACTGCTTTTGTGAGGGTATTCTGTAATATTGATGTATCCCGGACAGCACTAGATAATTTCTTCTGGTCAGCACAGGGAGCTTCCTCTATCTTTCCTCCAGCTATTTGGCTGTTTATGTCCTCAAAGTGTTAAAACAGTAACAGTTTTGGTCAGACTTGAATCCATAGGTAAAGCATTTGAGCCATGTCAACCCGCATCTAACAGGACAAACTCCTGCCTTGTAAATTGGAGGCTGGAGGAGGGGGAATGCTTGTCCCTCACAGGTGCTGAAGCACTGATTTTTGCTGGAGGCAGGGCTTGCACCTTCATTAAAGTGGCTGAGGGATCTAAGGATGTCAGAGGGATTCCCAGTTTAGGACTGGTGGGGCTCCTTAATAAGGTCCCTGAAATATTAAAGTACATACAGGCCCTGCAGCCTGCCCTGCATGGGTAGAAGACAGCAGAGCTGGACTGCCAGTGTTGTCAGCAGGATGCAGAGCCCCGGCATGGTGCTGAGCAGGATCTTAGCAGCCCTGCCCAGCTCACATTGCATGCATAGTGCAGCGTAGGCCAGCTCACTCACATGCCAGAGCTGGATGTCCCTGCAACTGGGGTGCTGATGCCACATAGCTTGGACAGGGTGAGAGCCCACTGAACAGCAGCCTTCCCACAGCCTGGAGGCCAGCAGACCTGATGCAGCYTTRGTGAGGCTTTGCTTTTGGATGGAGCCTGTCATCCTCGTAGGAGCCAGTGCTGCATCCCCACATGGCTGCAAGGTGGGCAGCCATGCCTCTCAGTGGTGTCTGCACCTTTGTCAGACCCATAGCCCTTCTTTCCGCAGTGACTTTGCTCAGAGGATGGCCCAGGCACTCAGCAGACATCCTGACTCTGTGCTGCACACCATCAATCTTGCCGGCAACCAGCTGGAAGACAGAGGTACCCCACACCCGACAGTAGTAGATGTGTTTAAGCTCATGAGAACTGTTATTTTTCTCCTGTCYTGGGCCTTCCCTTCATCTCTTTCCCCAACTCTGTATCCCATTGGMAGCTGGGCAAAGGCAGCTCCCTGCCTGGAAGTGCCTGTGGGGAAAGCAACAGGAAGGGGCTGGCTTCATTCTCAACCCCTAATTCCCTGTATAGCCTGATGACGAGCACATGGAGCAACCCATGGCCTGCTTCTGCACTTGCAAGGCAGCCCAAGCCACTCATCACTGTTGCTGTGCCTGCAGCAAGCAGCTCAGAGAGCTGTCCTTGTTGGCCTGCACTGTGGGGACAATACTTAAGGGTGGCAGAGGCACCCAGACCCCCATTTGCGCTGTCATGGCTGCTCAGGGCTTTCTACTCTACCATCAGGGATAATTGCCTTCAGCCGGCACTTTGAGAAGAGGCCCAAGGGCCTGCAGAGCCTCAACTTGGCCAGGACATCACTCACTGCTAAAGGTACAGCCCTGAGGCAATATTCCCCCCGCCCCCTTCAGGTCCCAGTGGGGAGGCCAGTCAGAGTGACTCTATCCACAGCATTTATGCCTCAGCAGGGCCAG
>NW_028186888.1:7260-12885 GCF_003343005.1 Rhea americana
TGAGGCAGTGGGCAGCCAGTGCCAGCTATAGGCATGCACAGAAGATGATGCTATTTTGTGCTTTTCCTTTCAGGAGGGTGAAAGATGTCTCTCCTGCCATCAAGCAATTTTTCAGCAAGGCCTGTGCSCTCAGGCATGTTTCACTGGCAGGTACAAAGCTGCCTCCAGATGTTGTAAGGTAAGATGGGAGCAGCATGCTGGCAAGACATCCAGCCACTCAGAGTCCAGCTCCAGGGCCTGAGCCACCCCTGTTACCCCTGTAGAGGCTCAGCAGGGTGATGGAGAGGCTCTGGGTCTGCCAATGGGAGCAGATTATGGGTGAGCGTTGTCCAGTGGGACATGGCTTAAGACTTTGAAGTTAGAGGGGACAGATGAGGATGCTGGATAAGAGTGGCAAAATACAGAGCTCTGCAYGCTGGGAAACAACCCTTTCCCTATCCTCCTTGTCCCACTCGGCAGCCCACAGAGGGTGCCCTATGGCAGGTGGCTGGCACCCACACTGCTCTAGCTAATGGCTTTGATGACTTTTCCAGGGCTTTGCTGCAAGGACTGGCGTACAACAGTTGCATCACTGACCTTCACCTGGATCTCAGCAGCTGTGAGGTGAGGGGGCAGCCTGTGTATAGCGAACACCCGTGAGTTGTATGAGCCCAGCAGCGCTAGAGGCACGGTCTCCAGTCAGGGTACCATATTGTATGCCTAGGGGTGTGCATCCCTGAGGGGAAGAGGCCATGGCAGGGGAGGCAGGTGCTCATTCCCATATGGGAAGATCCATCCCAAACTACCATGGGGCTGAGGTGACCTTCCTGACAGCAGGCTTATATTTGCAGGGCTTGGCACCTTCCCATATACTGACATGCTTCTGTTTATTTCAAGCTGAGGTCAGCGGGGGCCCAAGTCATCCAGGATCTCATCTCTGATGCYAATTCCATCAGTGACCTGGATTTGTCTGATAACGGTAGGTCATTTTTCCTTATCTGGAGTGCAATCTCCTCCACCTGTGGGCACAATTGCTTTTAGGGTGTTCGGCAGAGGCTGAGTTAGACCAGCATCTCCTAAGCTTGTAGAAGTATCCTGGGGAGATGGAGCAGCTTTGGAGAGTTGAGCAGGGTTACATCAGGCTGTCAGAGATAYTCTTTGCACTCTTGAGCCATAGCTGACCTGTTGCCCTTGCCTGCCTATGAMTGCACAYMTMTACTAGGCTCAAAGTGTACCCACTTTCTGGTGCCCACCTGGTGTCCAGAGCTTTGTCTCAGCAGAAGGCTGTGAAATCCCCCACCTTGAACTAGGGCTGTGCCTTCTTTGCTTGTCTACCTTTTGACCATGCTGCTTAACACAAAATTAGACTGTGCTTAGTCTTTCATTAGCAGCAGCCACAACATTACAGGCTATGCAAGCATCTAAGCTAAAGGTTTAGTGGACAAAGTACAAAAGGACAACCAARTCATACCAGTGTTCCACAAGGATGTGAGCACCCAAACACCTGGAGTGGATTCCTCCGAGGTAAATTATCACTTCACTGAGATTTTTGTCTTTCTACCCTAAAAACAAAACCTACATGTCTTCCCCAAGACAGGAAAGACTTGTTTGTGCTCTTCTTCCCCACAATGATCTCCTTCCTGCTATCCAGCAGTCTCCTAACGTGCCAGACCTTTTCCATCATTGCATCCAATTCTGGCCAGCAACAGTGGCCCTCACTTCTCATGTCCATGACATTCTTCCCTGTACAGGTCTGGCTTCTTGTAATTTCAACCATGCAACATCAGACTCATGTTAAAAATATATGAGTGCTCATTTTCCATGTACCCATTGCAGTTTAATTCCTGCACTTCATCAGGATCAGTTAGTTAAATGGCAAAATTATTGGGGAAATGTGTAACAAGARTTCAGTTCTGGGCTTCAAAAGTGGTGACTAGGTTAGCTGGACACTTGGTGGAGCCAAGGCAGTATTGGGCCTGTGTGGCATTGGCTCCTTCTGTGCTCGCTGCTGAGCCTACAGAGAGTCAAGTGCAGTYTCTCCAATATTTCTTCAAACACTCTGGAGAGATCAAGCCTGCCTCGACTTACCAGCTAACTTTGTCACATGGCACAGGGCATCTCACCAAATGTGGACATACACAAGTCCATGGGTCCTAACGGGATGCACCCATGAGTGCTGAGGGAGCTGGCTGATGTCATTGCAAGGCCACTCTCAATCATCTTTGAAAGGTCATGGTGATCAGGAGAGGTATCTGAGGACTGGAAGAAAACAAATGCCWCTCCAGTCTTCAAAAAGGGCAAGAAGGAGGGAACTTCTGGCCAGTCAGCTTTGCCTCAATCTCTGGAAAGGTGCTGCGGCAGCTAATCCTGAATACTACTTCCAAGCATTGTAAAGGATAAGAAGGTGATCATGAGTAGTCAGCATGGATTCACAAAGGGGGAAATCATGCTTAAGCAACCTGAAAGCCTTCTAGGGTGGAATGACTGCCTGGCAGATGAAGGGAGAGCAGTGGATGTTGTCTCCTTTGACTTCAGTAAAACTTTTGACACTGTCTCCCATAATGTCCTCATATGTATCTCATCCAGGAAAGCAGACTTTGGTCTCTTCAGAGACCTACTTGGAGGAATCTCATGTATTAAGGCCTTAGAAGGAAGGGGGGTCCAGGAGAGCTGGCTAGTATTCAAACATCACTTCCTCCAAGCTCAAGAGCGGTGCATCCATATGAGTAAGAAGTCCAGCAAAYGGGGCAGGAGACCTGCAGGGATGAGCAAGGAGCTCTTGGCCAAAHTCAGACAGAAGGAGAAAGTACACAGAAYGTGGAAGAGGGGACAGGCTACTTGGGAGAATTTTAGGAATGCAGTCAGAGTATGTAGAGATGCGGTGAGGAAGGCTAAGGCCCATCTGGAATTGAGTCTGGCAAGGGATGTTAATGACAACAGGAAGGGCTTCTTCAAATACATCAGTAACAAGAGGAGGACTAGGGAAAATGTGGGCCCACTACTGAATGGGGCGGGGGCCCTGGTGACGAAGGATACAGAGAAGGCAGAATTACTGAATACCTTCTTTGCTTCAGTCTTCACTGCTAAGGGCAGCCCTCAAGAGTCCTGGACCCTGGATGTAAAGGAGAAAGTCTGGAGAAAGGAAGACTTTCCTTTKGTTGAGGAGGATAGGATTAGAGATCTTCTGGGCAAACTTGACATCCACAAATCCATGGGCCCTGATGGGATGGACCCACGGGTACTGAGGGAGCTAGCAGACATTGCTGCCAGGCCTCTCTCCATCATCTTTGAAAAGTCATGGAGAACTGGAGAGGTGCCTGAGGACTGGAAGAAAGCCATTGTCACTCCAGTCTACAAGAAGGGCAAGATGGAGGACCCAGGCAACTACAGGCCAGTCAGACTCACCTCCATCCCTGGAAAGGTGATGGAACAGCTCATTCTGGATGTCATGTGTAAGCATATGGAGGAAAAGAAGGTGATCAGGAGTAGYCAGCATGGATTCACCAAAGGGAAATCCTGCTCCACCAACCTGATAGCCTTCTATGATGGAATGCCTGGCTGGGTAGATGAGGGGAGAGCAGTGGACGTTGCATACCTTGACTTGAGCAAGGCCTTTGACGCTGTCTCCCGTAACATCCTCCTAGGCAATCTCAGGAAGTGTGCGTTAAATGAGTGGACAGTGAGGTGGATTGAGAACTGTCTGAATGGCAGAGCTCAGAGGGTTGTGCTTAGTGACACAGAGTCTAGTTGGAGGCCTGTGGCTAGTGGTGTCCCCCAGGGCTCCGTACTGGGACCCATCCTGTTCAACTTGTTCATCAGTGACCTGAATGAAGGGACAGAGTGCCTCCTCAGCAGGTTTGCTGATGATACCAAGCTGGGAGGAGTGGCTGACACACCTGAGGGCTGTGCTGCCCGAGTATCACTAAGAGAGGGGCAATCCTCCTCCATCTGTGCTGGGGAATGGGATGGACCTGATCAAGACTCAGCTGAGGGATAGCATCTTCATCACAGGATGTGGGATAACTTATTTGGCTACTGACTTCTCAGGCTCTGTATAATTCTCATTTCACATCTTTCTTGCCACAAACTTCTACAGTTCACTTAATTCAAAGTAATCTAACATTGCAAGCTCAAGTTTTGAAATTAACCAAGATGTTTAAAAGCTTTGTCTGAGCTGAAATTCTTTCAATCCCTGACAGGATCCCTGCCCCGTCTAACCTCAGCCTGCCACAGCCTCTAAAGCCACAGGGTTGCGAGAGAGCAATCCTACTTATTGCAAGCATCRGTTCTACAGCCTTTTTAATTCCACCTGCAAGTCCTTGTAATATCTTAAACTGGCYTCACAAAGATCTSACAGYATATCATGCAGTGCCTCTATAGCTGGATCACTCTAGGAAAGCTGACGTGTTCTGCAGTCATTCAGAAACTTGTGCAAAATCAGCTCATGGCTTCCCTGACTCACAAATGCTCCAAAAACTTGCTGCCTTCCAAAAANCAAAGATCTCACAGTATATCATGCAGTGCCTCTATAGCTGGATCACTCTAGGAAAGCTGACGTGTTCTGCAGTCATTCAGAAACTTGTGCAAAATCAGCTCATGGCTTCCCTGACTCACAAATGCTCCAAAAACTTGCTGCCTTCCAAAAATCTCTAGCCAACCTTTTCCAAAATGTAGTTTTATTTTGTTTTTCCCCAAATAGAAACTCTGTGCTGGAGGGATAGTGAGCGCCTAAGAGCTGCATGCAGTCCAGTAGTCCTCCAACTACTATCTCAGCACCGCAGACTTCGCAGTGTTCACTTAATAACAGCAATTGTTTGCTCCATTGTGCTCCAGTTAAAAATTAAAAAAAGGAGCGGGAAAGACAGATACCCCTAAAACATTGGCCACAGCCAGTGCAGTACCCGTTTTGCAAAGATCAAGGACTCATAGCATATTGGCATGCCACTGATTTCTCTGCTGTGTTGGATGGGGTTTGCATGGAGGATGATGATGCCAGGGAGGGCCCTTCCCTGGCCACAGCTCCATCACTCTGTGTGTGCAAAGGCAGTCAAGGACAAATCTGTGGTAGTGGGCTGGAGAAAACTCCTCTTGGAGTTATGTTGTCTTGGGCTTTGCCTGGTAGGTCTTGGGTGCCCCTTGCCCTGGGACAGTGGAGTAATGGGGTGAGAGGTCCCTGCCCAGATACATGTGCAGCAGCAGGGCCATAAGCCACACTCTAGCCACTTGGGAACCCGCTGACCTCSTCTGTAGGTGTTGGGGTTCACCAGTCCCTTGGAGTCCTGCTGACCTCCTTCCCCGTTTCTGGGGATCACCAGAGTGGGAGTATGGGGATACTCTGTGTTCTGCTGTCGATAGAATATAACCTTTGCTTGCTGAATTTTCCTGGGAAAGCTGTAGTCATGAGAATGGAGGTACAGGCCCACAATACAGGAAGGTGCATTCTGGGACAGGGCTGAGGGGGGGGAGGCAGCAGAAAGCAATTCCTCTGTAGCCCCATAAGTGCTCCCTGCAGCTCAGCACAGCCTTGCCACCCTAGTTCCAAATCGCAAGACTCTCACAGGGGATATTTATTTGCTGGGTGAGACTCCTCTCAGCYCCTGGTTTTACCTGCCCTCTCAGGGGCAGATGAATAGGTCTTTGCCCTCC
>NW_028186888.1:15803-17075 GCF_003343005.1 Rhea americana
CTGTGCCATTGCCTCACAGGAACTACACCCTCAAGTCTATGCCCCTGCCAATGAATGATGTGGTGCAGGCGTATCGGAGCAACCCTGAGAAAACAGAGGAGGCAGTGCACRAGGTGGGGCTGGGGTCTGGGGGAGACGGGCTGGGATGCCAAAGGTGCCTCCTCACGGGGTTATTTACATGCTACAGATCCAGTCCTGCCTGACAAGGAACCAAATGCGACACATGCTGCCCACACAAACCTTCTGGCTGCAGCAGGGCATCCTGACCACCTCTTCTGAACAGGCAAGTACAKGAAACCACCATGTTTGGCTGTACAGCCAGCTGTTCTGCTCCAGCATGAGTAATCTTGGCTAGTGCAGGACACCAAAGCAGACCTCTGCCCACCTCACGCTGATCCTTGCAAGCAGCACAGACCACTTTTCACTTTTTCTGAGCCCAGGACAGAGCAGGCCATGGAGAAGAGAGCAGGACTGGGCAGGAGGGAAGGAGGCTGAGGAATCAAGCAGCCTTCATCCTTGTGCTTCGCACAAATTTGGTACTGAGGAATTTAGGGACTGCTCGCCCCCCTCCCCCCTTCACAGTATGCTGCTGTCTTCATGTGCTCAACACATGCTTGCAAGAAATTCCCTGCTGTACAGCATTCCTGGTCACTAGGCAGGGAAGACCTTGTGGAGCATTACCTGCATGTGCTCCCAGTGCTCAATCAAGCAGCACCCATATGTCCTTCTCCTGGGAAATCACAGAAAGGACAGAGACTTACAGTGCTTCTCAGGCGTTGATGCATGACAGCATCTCCTCTATGCTCCAGATGGTGAATGAAATCTGTCTCAGTGTGCAGAAGCATGTTGACATCCTGAGCTCCTGCCTGGGCAGGGAAGTGGAAGCYGACATCCTCTTTGCAGAGGAAGCCATCAGGAACGCCAACCTGTCCGTCAGTGTAAGTCTGTCACACTCCCAGAAAACTGTGGTCACCTTCCCTCTGCTTTGCCTTCCTGTTGTGGGAAAGAAACGTTCAATTCATGGGGTTTAAATCCAAGACCAAGCAGTTTATTSATTTATTAATGACATTTAACTAGCAAACAGTGAATTTTCAAGATCAATATCATAAATGCAACAGATATACATCACATTACTAAACACTTGTAAAATGTTAAAAAACAGCTTCAAATTTCTGAGTCCCCTTCAAATCCCAAGATGGTCTAATCCACATACATAGATACACACAGTTGTGTGCATACCTTCYCCAGGAACCGTGGGCTATAAGCACATCC
>NW_028186888.1:19117-20313 GCF_003343005.1 Rhea americana
TGAAGTGGGTGACATGACTTTTTCCCTTTTTGCTCAGCTGCACATTTAAGGGGCTGCTGCACAGCTGTCTCTCTCCCATGGGGCAGCTCAAGATCAGAGTCACCCCATGTGACTGTGCTGCCAGGGAGAGTGTGGGGCAGAGGGACCCAGTTGCCATGTTTACCCAGCTTTGGCTTTGCTTCCCAACCTGATCCAGCTCACATCCACTGCTACAAGTCTCTGGGGAGCTGGGAAGTCCTGGGTGGAGGAGGATCATGCTCATGCAGGCACATCCTCACTGCTGTGAAAGGAGAGCCCTGAGCATTGGAGGGGAGGTACTTGGCATCCTCCGTCCCTGCCAGGACACGACCAGCACCTGCTCCAGGTCCTGGTTCCTGCATGGAGAGCAGGAATAGGTACACATGTCTGGCCAGCAAGTTGCCTGGGCATGTTCTCTGTGATGTGTCTCCAGCAGCATGGCCATCCCCTGGCTGAGCCTCTAATTCCCTAGCAGGGCTCTACAAAGAGGTTGCACTCCAGGGACACCTGTGCCTGTTCAGCTCCTGGTGCAGCCAGGCTCAAGGCTTGTGGGGCTGTGGCCACCCAGCTCCTTACCCATGTGTCTCCCACTGAAAATGAAAACACCTATGCAGGCCACCCCACTTATTGGGYTGAGGCAGGGCTAGCTCTGACACCTTCTCTCTGGTCCCAGTGAAATCAAGCTATCTGTCACAGCGGCTGTGGCTGACTGCATTGTGGATGCCATGCTGGGAGACCTGACTGTTGCTCAGTGCAAGTTGGTGAGTGCCAGAGGGTGCCACTCTTGTGGGTCATGATGGGGATGTGGGATGGGTGTGTATGTTGRCATTGCCCAGGCACCAGCCAACACAGTGRTWGCAGATTTGCTGTCTAGAAAGCAGGACRATTTCCACTCAGGCTGCCTTTCCTYCCAGGYAATCCTCTCYCAMWGTTKKCCCGGCAGAATTAACCCTATACAGCTCCTCATCAACCCAGAGTGAGGTCCAGGAGCTGCCCCATGGCAGAGAATGTTGGGTGGGTGCCAGGAGGAAGCYRGGCAGCAGCTGCCCCCATACCAGGGCTCTCTGGATGAGGCAGGAGCAGRGCAGCCCCACYAAGGCASGGCCAGGGCTGGCAGCTGGCTAATCAGGCCTAAATCCRCTCATAAATCCCAGGCACTGGAAGGGAGTGGAGCAGCA
>NW_028186888.1:21621-22864 GCF_003343005.1 Rhea americana
TTGTAGTGACTTTTCTCTTTGGGGACTTTGGCAGTGATGCTTGTTGGCATTGAGATCCCAGGCTTCAGCAGAAGCAGAGTTCATACTAGACCTGAGTGCCTCACATCCAGCTATCCCTGTGCCTGCCCTAGATGCAGAGGACCCTTGAAATCTGCTGAGCCTAGCCTTATCCTCATCCATCATAGCTGTGCTGTGTATGCTGCAAAACAAAGTACACCTTTGGTAGCTCATAGTCCTTCCTGCAAGSTGGGCCAGGCCTGGTGTAGCCYGTGCTGCTTTCCCGCTGCCTCGGTGTAGGCCTGTRAGGGGTTTGGTGTGCGTCTTTGGACTTGTCTGCAGGAAACCACTTGYGTCACTCCCCCACAGTATCCCACGCTCTCAGCTTTGCCAGCTAGGTGCAAAAACCTCCTTGGAGACCTCGTTCCGTTGCGAGAATAGCAGGATCTGGCACCAAATGAGCTGCAAAGCTGTTGCCCAAGGCTGACGCGCAAGTTCTCCCCACCGTCAGCAGCGTTCGCACAAGCTGTGGAGCAGCCGCCTGGCTCTGCTCCCCTCCCCTTCCCTTTGCGTGGTGCAGCAAGCACCACGGCGCAGTGCTGCTAAACCTCCACCACCGCTGCACGCAGGCTAAGGCTGCCACGGTGGGGAGGTCTGCACGGGGTTTAGCCGAGGCGCCTGCCTCAGGGCCTGTTCTCAGCCTGGGCCTCTCGCCCTCGCAGGTCTCTCGGAGCTGGAGCTACAGGCAAGCAGGGACGCAAGCGGGCTCCGAGCGCACCGGGCGCCGCTGTCACTCAGCCCCGCCGCGCCAAAGGCACGCCCTGCCTCCACAAAGGATGCTGAGCCTGCGAGCAGCTTGCTCCCTTGCACACAGCCCGCATCTGCCGAATCCCTTATGGACCTACCAACCGAAGGGGAGAAACTGGAGCATTGCACCAAAGCCAGGCCCCGGCCCAACCGCAGGCACAAGCAGCCTCCAAGCAAGCCAAATGTAAGACTTGTTTTGTTTTGTCTTTTTTTTTCCAACTAGGCAGTTTGTGGGGTAGGAGGAGGGAAGGCTTGTGGGTTTTTTATTCCCCCCCCCTTCCCTCAATGGGATGAATTCTCTTAGTCAGCATTTATTGCAAGGCAGGAACATGAGATGGGCAGAGTGCAGCTGATTTATGATACTGCACTCCAGCTGCTACCGTGTGCACCTTTGAGGTGGGGGGAGCTGAGAGGATAGGCAGTGGTTTTGGGAGACCGG
>NW_028186888.1:24477-26232 GCF_003343005.1 Rhea americana
GTTCTCTCCTAGGCCTCCAGCCACTTGCTCCATCAGGAGCAGGGAGTGTAAGTGTCCATTCCTTGGTTCTCAAAGCAAGGAACCTTCCTGCCAAAGTCTTCCTCTCCACATTGCCCAAGAGTCTAGGACAGCATACAAACGACTGACCCAGCTATAGATCATTTGCAAGAGTTGGTTCTGACATTGGGCCAGGGCTGTCCTTGCTGATGCTCAGTACCCACAAGGTGAGCAAAGGCAGGATCTGCCACAATGTGCCCCCAAGGAGGGTCGGAAATATACTGTGGAGCCATATGGGCATCCTGCAACACAGGCACTTATGGGYAGAGAGCTAGAGAGAGAGCACATGGGCACCAGACCTTCTCCACAGTGCTGAGCAGCAGCATGAGYGCCCAGCACATGGCAGCGCAACACAGCAGGGGTCCTGGTGTGATGCAGCAGAGGAGGGCAATGCTGGGCCAAGGAGGCCACTGCAGGGGAATTGCAGTGGCTGTTCAGGCAAGGTGAAAGGCTGGCAACAAGCTAAGGAGATCTAGGGATCCTGACAAAATGGTGACGCACCAAGTCATCATGTGATCCTGGCTGGGTCACAGTGTGATGACATCCCGATTTGGCTTTAAGGCCAGATGCATGGAACAGGGAAGGGGACGTCCTGGTCTGTGGAGGTGCCAGCCCATCCAGCCCAAAGGGTTTCCAGGTCCTTTCTTGCACTGGCACCCACAAGCCTCCTCCCAGCATAGCAGAGAGGTCTGCACGTGCACATGCATGGGACAGGATACGCCTGTATATGATGCATATGTACGTATGCATGCATGGTGTATAATTTTGCCTGTCTGTGTGGCCTCACAGGAGGTGGTGGGTAAGGGAGATGTATCTACTGCTGTCCGCCTGCTGCTCAGGCCTGGTCCCAGATGATGGCCATGCTTGCTTGCAGGTGCAGCCTGTGGCCTGTGAGAACAGTGAGGACAGGAGCATCACCCGTGTGGATGAGGGCCTTGAGGACTTCTTCACCAAGAAGCTCATCACAGAGGACCTGCYGTAAGTGAAAGGGGGTGCCCACAGTCCTCTCAGTAGTGCTGGCCCAGCAGCCAGCACCGCCAGCATGCTCCTGTCCCCTGGTGCACCATGTTTCTGCAGACTACCACCACCTGCAATCCACACTGCCATGCAAACATTGCTGGCTCAAGGTCAGGGCCAAGTGGTAAAGGGATACTTGGGAAAACAGCACCACARCACTTCTTACCCTAGGCACCTGGTAGGGCAGAGCTCTGCCTGGCCTCAGAGAGCATTTTCAAGGGCAAACTGGCAGGAGRACATTGTGAAGGCACTTGTTGGGTGAGATGCAGGCAGGGCTGGCTTCCCACAAGCTTTGGGAGGAGGACAGTTGTATAAGAGTTGTGGGGGTCTGTCCCACAACAAGGAGGGAATGATCCACCAGGGTCTAGATGAACCATGCTGTGAGAGCTTCCCCAGGTCTACCCAGGGCTGGCTGAGCCCAGCATCCAGGGCTGGCACGGGGTCCTTGGGTCAAACACAACCGCTCGGCAGCCCTGACCTAACATTTCCCAATGCCTCATCTCTCCCCAGCCCCACAGCACAGGGGACCTGCCCTGGATCAGCCCTTCTGGCATCCTCAAGCTCTCGCACTCTCAAGAAGAAAATTGGGAACTTTTTTGCATTCAAGAAGCCCAAGTCCAGCCGGGGCTCAAGGTGTGAGAAGGAGCCTGAGGGCAGTGTCACAGCCCCCAAAAGCAGACG
>NW_028186888.1:27202-29615 GCF_003343005.1 Rhea americana
TCATTCCCCTGCCCAGGCCAGACCTGACAGCATACAGGCCTGTCATCACTGCCCATAGCCTGTCCCCTAACCCTCTGCAAGGGAAGCAGCRYATGRATCATGGAGGGTRTCTAGCCATCTGTACCTTCTTCACCAGCATGCACCCATGCCACGCACACTCCTCCCCTCAAGCCCTGGCAGCACACTGCTGGTCACAGGCCCATCAGCCCTGGTGCTGCAATCCCAGTGCTACCTCACCAGATTTCTTTCTCTTGCAGAGCAAAGACAGCGAGATCAAGAAAGCCGGTTCAGATGGTGAGGTGCTGCGTCCTGCCCCCCGCTTCCCTCCGCCCTGACCCTCACTGAGGGTGGCACAACTGGGCATCCTTAGGACCCCTTGGGCTCCTGGATGCATGTTTCACAGCAAGGCCAGCCCCCACATCCCATGGCACACAGCTAGCAGGAACTGGGCCAAGCATCACCAGTTTCACTCAGGGCTGCTTTACCCTGTGSTTTAATCACCTCACTGGGTGCTAATGGCATGGGGGTGACCCACTCAGCACACTGTTGCTGACCAWTGACCTGTGCTTGCAGGGGACATTGTGGACAGCTCGGCAGACTCACCACCACCCTCCCTGAAGGCGYGCACACACTCCATGTCCACAGGTAGGTCAGCTGTGGGCACAGGTGGACGTGCACAAGTTGCCAGGGGCAGAGGATTGGCCGGTGGGGGGAGTTAAGTCTTTCCRCTGTTAGCATCCAGCAGCGCTCTATGGGGCCAGCACATTCGAGTCAACATGTACCACTGCTCCAGCTAGTAAGCACAGACACCCTGCTCAGGGTACTGATCTGGCCGTAGCAGAAGGAAATCCAGCCATTCTCCCTTTGTTGCATACACGGACAGAGACATCAGCCCAAGCTGCTGTCCTGCTGCTGGCCCTGGAGACCAAAGCCCACCTATGTCCTGTGTCCCTTGGATAGGTGCAGGCTGACAGCCAGCACTTTAGAGCTGCCCGGCCCTCCTCAGAGCCAGACTCTGGRGGAAAACCCTACATGTGGGATATCCATGGCTCTGCCCTGCCTTTCCCACAGACACATCCTTACGGAGCAGCCCGGCCAACATGATGGAGGCCAGCATAGGTTCTGCTGCTCCCAGGCCAGCCTGGAAAGTTCTGGGGAAGCAGCTGAACACAGAGCTGAAAGGGAAGAGCTCAGACCTGCCCCGGCGCTCCCTCCCCATCCCCGAACAGAGCAGGCAGCTGGAGCCAGCAGGCCGAGAGGGATGGAGCAGCAGCCTGCCACGGCTTGGGAGGAGTACACCAACAGCGCTGCTGCAGAGGGTCAGCCACTATGGGGAGTCGGACACCAGCACCACTCCACCGAGCCTGCCAGCACCTCCTGATGCTGAAGGTATGGGCGTACAAGCCACAGAAAGGACCGTAAAGAGGGGCTAGCCCATTCACAGCAGAGGCAGCCAGTGCTGTGGGAATTTGGGGATGGAGGCCAGCTGAAAATTGAGCCCTGAGCCATCCTCCTCTAGGGAGGAAATGGATACAAAACCTAAAAACGCTGGTTCCCTTCCCTGCCTGGCCCTGATGTGCCCCATAGGCTCTCCCAGGACACCCTGACAGGGCTGCTGGGGAGGCRTCGCAGGACATGCCTGCGGCAGGGACCATCTCCCTGGCCAGCAGTTCCCCCTGGCTTTTCCAGACAATCACCTGGCTCCGGRSYCKGTTGTGCCAAGCGGGACCAACCGCAGAGCTGTCTCCATCCACGAGGACCAGCTCAGGGAATCAGAGAGCCTGATGGAGCTGGAGGGTAAGTCAAGGCCAGAGCAGGAGCCCCAGGTGCTGGGGAACAGAAGCACCCAGCCCTGAAGGCCACAGGCTGTGCAGCTGGGTTTGTCTCAGGGCAGAGGAGGTGCTCATCACTCCCGTTCAATAAAGCACTCAGCAGYTGAGGATGACTCAGCCAGACAGGCACAGCCCATGACAAAGACCTAGCAAAAGCCCTACTGCCCTGGCTCATCCACAGGACAGACAGGAAGACAACAGGAGGGAGGGGATGGCTTCACCCTGGCAGCACAAACACTTGCCCTCTGGTGCAGCCCCAAGGGGCTGAGGTTACTTTGGGATGCCCGTGATACAACAGCAATGCATATGGGAACATGGCCTCCAGCGCCTTCCCTGAACAGATCAACAGAGCAGGGCAAAAGCCCCAAAAGTCCATCCATCCCCTTTTCCCTTTTGCAGTGCTTCCTACAATACACTGGCGGAGCCACATTCATTGCGGCCACATCCAGAAAACTGCTCTCATGACACTAGTGCTCTCAGCTCCCGGCTTCACCTTCAAGCTCAAGCCAGGCTGCTCCAACCACATAGCCACCTTACGTAATGCCGCGTTTTGTTTCCTCCAGATGTAATGATCCCCCTTC
>NW_028186888.1:32200-33102 GCF_003343005.1 Rhea americana
AGACCTGGCTGAACACGCCCATCATTGCACTGACCTTACGGATCTTATTTGCTCGCAGAGCTCAGGTGATGGGGCCTCATATCTGTACTGGACCGGCTTCTCCTTCACATACTGCAAAAGGGAAAGGGACAGTGAGCCTGGAATCGGAGTTTGGCTTGCCTTCCCGTGGGTGATCAGCCACAAAAGCAACACCACACCTCCACACGTCCCAAGACCCCTTGAGAAGCAGAGAGAAAGTCAGGGATCTCTCCTTCACTCAGTCCCAGGTCTTCCAATCCTACTTTACCTGGAGACGTGGCAGAGGCTCCAATGGAGCACCAATTTCCACCAAGCTGGGGCACATGTGCCCTCCCTAGCATGAGGGCATCCTTGCCTAAGACCCCACTGYCATGGACCCTCTCTGAACCCTGTGTGTAGCAGCTCTGCTATGCCTCTTCGAGAGGCAAGGAGGGCTGGTTCTGCTGTCTCCATTGACACCTGTTTTCAACTSCACAACCCCACCAGAGCCAGGTACTGTTACACAGAGACAAGGAGAGGCCTCAGCCACTTTATCTTTACCGGCTGCAGAGCTCCTCGCTGCTCTAGCCTGGAGTCCAGACCACTCGGTGAGGATGCCTGCTCATTCTCCTCCTTGGGGGGTTCCCCTCCATGCTGCAGCCTGGTCGCCTCTCTTCTGCTCTTCTTTGCTCCCCGGGCACTCACAAACTCCAGCTTCCTGCTAGAGTCTGTCTCACTGCCCTGGGGGACGCCACTTGAAYGCTGCTTGTGCTGCAGTCCCCGGAGGGACCTACGGAGGTCAGGCAGTGCTTGGCTGTCTCCCACCAACAGCTTCCTCTTGGCACCCACAGACTTTCTGCTGCCGCATGGGGCATCCCCCTGAGTCCTAGCATGAGCCAGGCCAA
>NW_028186889.1:0-32713 GCF_003343005.1 Rhea americana
GCCCGCCGCGCTCCGGCCCGCGGCGGCGGTCGGACGCGCCGGGAGCTGAGGCCCGGCACCGCGAGCTGAGGCCCGGCGCCGCGGGTGGCGGGGTCCGTGTGCGCGGCGGAAGGGTCGCTGGCGCGCGTCCGGGGCCTTTCTCCACTGGCACCCGTGCAGGGTCCGTGTGCCTGTCCCTGACAGCCATGCAAGGTCCGTGTGCCTCTCTCTGACTGCCATGCAAGGTCCTCATGTCTCTCCCTGACACCCATGTCCCAGACATCCGTATGTGGTCCATGTGACTGTCCCTGACACCTCTGCGAAGTCCGTGTGTCCCTGACATCCGTGCAAGGCCCATGTGCCTGTCCCTTACACCTGTGCAAGACCCGTCTTTCTCTCCCTGACACCCAAAGTCCATGTGTCCCTGACACACGTGCAGGCTCCACATGCCCCTCCCTGACACCCACGCAAGGTCTATGTGTCCCTGACACCAATGCAAGTTCTGTGTGCGTGTCCCTGACACCCATGCAAGGTCCATGTGTCCTTGACAGTCGTGCAAGGTCCACGTCTCCCTGACATTTGTACAGGGTCTTTATGACTGTCCCTGACACTCGTGCAAGATCTGTATGTCCCTGACATCCATGCAATGTCTGTGTTTCTGTCCTTTGACACCCGTTCAAGGCTCGTGTTCCTGTCCCTGACACCCATGCAAGGTCAATGTGTCCCTGACACTCCTGCAGGGTTCATATGCCTGTCCCTGACATCTGTGCAACATCTAYGTGTCCCTGACACCCATGTAAGGTCCATGCGCATGTTCCTGATACTCAGGCAAGGCCCATGTGCCTGTCCCTGTCACCCATGTCCTGGACAGCCATGCAAGGTTCGTGTGCTTTCCCTGGCATCTATGCAAGGTCCTCATGTCTGTCCCTGACACCCATGTCCCAGACACCCATATGTGGTCCATGTGGCTGTCCCTGACACTGATGCAAATTCCATGTGTCCTGACACTCGTACAAGGTCTGTGTGTATTTCCCTGACACCTGTGCAAGTTTATGTGCCTTTCCCTGACACCCATGCAAGGTCCATGTGTCCCTGAAACCTGTGCAGGGTCCATATGCCTGTCCGTGACACCCATGCGAGGTCCTTGTGTCCCTGACACCCATGAAAGTTCCATGTGCCTGTCCCTGACACCTACACAAAGTATGCATGCCTGCCCCTGACACCTGTGTAAGGCCCATGTATTCCTGACACCCATGCAAGGTCCATGTGCATGTCTGAGATGCATGCAAGATCTATGTGTCCCTGACACCTACACCAAATCTGTGTGCCTCTCTCTAATACCCTTGCAAGGTCCGTGTGTCCCTGACATGCATGCAAGGACTGTGTTCCTCTCCCTGACACCCATGCAAGGCCTGTTTGCCTGTCCCTGACACCTATGCAGGGTCCTTATGCCTCTCCCTGACACCCACATCCCTGACATCCATATGCAGTCCATGTGCCTTTCCATGACACCTATGCATAGTCCGTGTGCATGTCCCTGACATCCATGCAAGGTTCATATGTCCCTGAGGGCTGTGCAAGGTCTGTGTATGTGTCCTCGAAACCTATACAAGGTCTGTGTGTCCCTGACACCTGTGCGAGTTCTGCATGTGTGTTCCTGACATCCATGCAAAGTCTGCATGTGTGTCCCTGACACCCCTGCAAGGTGCATGTACATGTCCCTGACAGCTGTGCAATGTCTGTTCGCCTGTGCCTGTCCCCAACACCTGTGTAGGGCCTGTATGCATTTTGCCAGGAGTGCTGTGACCAGGATAAACGTGCCGGATATTGACACACAAGGAGGGCCTGTGGCCTGGGTATTGACAACCCTGTGAGCAGGGCTAGTGTTCCAGTCACTGTTACCCATGTAGGGTCTGTGTATCCTTCATCAGCATCCATGTGAGCAGGGTCAATGTGCCTCTCACTGTTGCCTGTGCAGGGTCCATTGCTGCCTGTCACTGGCACTGCTGTGAGCTGGTTGTGTGTGCCTGTAAGCTGCATGTATATAGTGACTGTATCTCTGTAGCTGATAGCCCTGTGAGCAGGGCCTCTGAGTCTGTCACTGATGCCCATGTAGGGTCAATGTATGTCTGTCACTGATGATCTATAAAGGAACTATGCCTGTAACTGATACACCTGTGAGTAGAGTGCATGTGCATGTCACCAACACACATGCAGAGCCTTTGTGCCTGTATACAGGCTCTACACAAGCCTATGTAGATGTTGGGGGGGGGGAACAGGCGCATAGGTCCTACATGAGTTTGTGCTTCTGGGACCAATACACCATGTAGGACTCTTGGCTCATTCCAGTGTCGTTCTCCCCCCCCCCGATTGCCCCTGTGACAGTTCTGTCAGCAGGGGGCCATCATGGTGTTCAACTCTGCACAGTCACCTCTATGTAGGATATTTTGAACCAACACCTGTATCTGCAGCCTACCATAGCTGAAGCTCAGAGCATTGGTGGACTTATCCTCTGAAATGCTAGTTGCTCATTGCTCAGTGTATGACAGGGCTGGATTCCCTTTCTGCGGAGTGTGAGGTTCTCTCAGCACAGAGGGATGGTGAGGTCCCTTGCTGAGGCCTCAAGGGCTACATTGGGGCAGTCCCAGCCCTGCATAGCCCCTGCTTTGCTGAAGAGGTGGCACCAGGAGGCTGCTGCACTGGCAAGAAGGGGACTTAAATCATCCCATGTGCTGCTGTGCCCTTATGCACTGGAGGGACCATTGGGATTGGGAAAAGGCAGGGGTGATGTGGGAAAGTTGGTTGTTGGCACCAGGAGAGTCAGACTGTGAGGAACTCAGCGAGTGGATGGTGACACCTCCTGGCACAGGTGTACCTCCATGATGGGGTGTCAGGTTGGTTAGGGGGTGCAGAGTGAGCTTGGGGCAATGGACTCCATTAGTACTGATAGTGCAGAGGCATCATGGATGTCCTGGGGGCTCAGTGCAAGCTGCCAAACAGGAGCCCTGTGGCTAAGGAAGTCCCTGAAGCACTGTCCAACCCTGGCACAAGGCCTGTGGGGCAGTGGCCATCAGAGTCTCAGTGCCAGGCTGAGGACTGAGGCTGAGAGGAGTGGCTCAGCTATGAGGAGAGCCAGGGATCCTTTGGGGCAGGAGGACCCCAGGCTGAGTGATTGCACTGGCAGCGGAGAAGGCTATGGAGATATACCTCAGCTAGAAGCTGTGGAAAAGGTGGCAGGTGCAGAGGGATGATGCAGCATCTTGGGCTGAGGGAACCAAAGTTCAGTGTGCATCTGGAAATGCCTGGGCAAAATAAACAGCACAATTGCAAAAAGTAGGGAGAACAATACAGATCATCTCCATCGTCAAGTGACTGGTGCATGCAGCAGTGTGAGGACAGACTTTGCAAGCGCTCCTACACTAGTGCAAGGAGCCTGAGAGTAAGATGAGAGAACTGAAATGCCTGRTATGAGATTACAGTCCTGACACAGTGGCGCTTTCAGATATCTGGTGGAAGCATGATAATCAGTGGAAGACGATCTTGCCATATTCTGATGTGAAGGGCAACATAAGGACTAATAGCAAAAAAATACTAAGGGAAAACTGTCCCCCAGGAGTGTGGTGGGAAGGGACTGCTTGTGGTCACTCGTTCAACCTCCCACTTAGAGCATGACTATTACCATCAGCACTAGATCAAGGCAAATATGACTTTGTGTAGTTAAGCCTTGAAACCCCCAAGGATGGCGAGCTCCCACTTCTTTGGGATGTGATCCAGAACTGTGTCTCACTCCCGGTGAAGGAGACAGGAGAAAAGCACCATGGAATCACTATAGTTGCAAATCCCAGGCTGTAATGCAGAGATAGCATTTCATCAAGACAGATAGAGTAATCAAGACATGTGAAGTGGTATTAAGGAAGGCAAAAAGTTAGGCATAGCAGCAGTGGGAGAGTCCATCCATGCACATACAACCTGGGTCAGTGCCTTGGTGGAGTGGGGGATAGAGTTAACATTTATGGATGACAGAAGACAGTTTTTCTGGAGCACTTTGTCTTAGAGTCTGTGAAAACAGACATCTTCCTGGGTTTCCATGAGCAGAGGACCTTGTCCAAGAGGTATTTGTGGAAGAGCCACTCTGTCATAGTAAACACAATTTGGCTTAAAATCATAATGGAAGAGAGCAAGCAAAATAAATCTCACACACAAAAGTCAAGGTAAACTGTGTGCTTTGATTCTAAAACTCCTTGTGTGGCTTAATGGGAGATGTAAGAAAGTATTGTAGGAAAGGCTGGTGTTTAATACTGAAATGCTTGCACAGTACTGAGATCAGGGAAGCTCCAAAACACACAAAGTCAGGCTCTAACAACAAATCAGGAGGCCTGAAAAGGAACTTGCAGAGCATCTTAAAAAGAGTGCTCAAGCCAATAATTAAAAGTTCCTCAAATACATCACAAGCAGGAAGATAGGCAGAGAATCAGTGGGACCACTGGGTGACAAAGGTGTAAAGCAGCACTTCACAGAATCACAAAATTCAGTACAGTCCTGGTTTCCGAGAAGAAAAGCTCAGTGAATTCTCTGCTGGCCCAAATGTGTAAGCTGTCATTGTAAACAGCTGCTCTGCTCAAGGACAGGCAAATCGGAAATGTAATGTCCATCTACAGAAAGGGGATCCTATGCCTTTTAAGTGTGACCTACATACCTGATGAGATGGTTGGATCTATAATAAATAATAACAGCAGCAAGCACAGGGAAAACAAGGTCTGTTTTGACACTAAGTTCTCTCCATCTGTAGGCTTCTTAAACAAAGCCGTGGGATGCAGACATCTCCAAACTTGACTTCAGCAAAGCTTTTGACACTGTCTCCCATAACATCCTCCTGGAGAAGCTCAGGAAGTGTGAGCTAGACGAGCGGACAGTGATGCAGATTGAGAACTGGCTGAAAGGCAGAGCCCAGAGGGTTGTCATCAGTGGCACGGAGTCTAGTTGGAGGCCTGTGGCTGGTGGAGTTCCCCAGGGCTCAGTACTGGGTCCCATCCTGTTCAACGTACTCATCAATGACCTGGAAGAGGGGAATGCCTCCTCAGCAAGTTTGCCGATGATACCAAGCTGGGAGGAGTGGCTGATACACCTGAAGGCCGTGCTGCCATTCAGAGAGACCTGGACAGGCTGGAGAGTTGGGCAGAGAGGAACCTCCTGAGGTTCAACAAGGGCAAGTGAAGGGTCCTGCACCTAGGGAAAAATAATCCTAGCCACCAGTACAAGCTGGGAGCTGACCTCCTGGAGAGCAGCTCTGCAGAGAAAGATCTGGGAGTGCTGGTGGATGACAGGTTGACCATGAGCCAGCAGTGTGCCCTTGTGGCCAAGAAGGCCAATGGTCTCCTGGAGTGCATTAGGAAGAKTGTTGCCAGCAGGTCGCAGGAGGTGATCCTGTCCCTCTACTCAGCCCTGGTGAGGCCTCATCTCAAGTACTGTGTCCAATTCTGGGCTCCCCAGTACAAGAGAGATGTGGAGCTACTGAAGAGAGTCCAGCATAGGGCTACGAAGATGATCAGAGGACTGGAGCATCTGCCCTCTGAGGAACGGCTGTGAGAGCTGGGCCTGTTTAGCCTGGGGAAGAGAAGACTGAGGGGGGGGGGGATCTTACCAATGTGTATAAGTATCTGAAGGGAGGGTGTCAAGGGGACGGGGACAAACTCTTTTCAGTTGTCCAACATGACAGGACAAGAGGCAATGGGCAGAAATCGAAGCACAGGAAGTTCTGCCTGAACGTGAGGGGGGATTTCTTCACTGTGAGAGTGAAGGAGCACTGGACCAGGTTGCCCAGGGAGGTTGTGGAGTCTTCTTCTCTGGAGATGTTCAAGGCCCGGGATTGCCTGGATGCAATCCTGTCTAACATGCTCTAGGTGACCCTGCTGAGCGGGGAGGCTGGACTAGATGATCTCCAAAGGTCCCTTCCAACCTTACTGATTCTATGATTCTATGAAACTATCTCTGCAGCCTCTTCAGTGCTGATTGAATCCATGTCTCTTGGGTCAGTCGTTCCCCCATAATTCACCTTACTTATAGCACAAAGACAGATATTTTAGTAAATCAAGGTACAACAGTATATAGAGAGACTTTAAGATAAAAGGTTAGATTAGAACTGGTATGTAGATTCAGACTAAAATGATCATGAGTAAAGCAAAGCGTATTTATACTTGTTTGTTGCATTTCCTTTTCTCTCCCCCAGTTCATGCAGATCAATCAGACTGGGGAGTTGGTCACCCAGTTTTCATGTAACATTGTGGTGTCTTGATGGTCACTTCTCTTTTTATAGACCATCTTCTGGGTCTTTTGCTCATCTCAGTGGAAATACGGTTTCATGAGCTAAATGTGGGGTTCACTTTTCTGCTTGCAGCAGACTCAAATGTGTTTTACTGGCCCCAGCACCCTACCCTGCCACACACACATCAGGATTTCAGTGGAATCCTTCAGCCATGCACTAACTGTTGTGACCAAGAACAGCATTGGAGCAAACTGGAGGTAATGCCCTTTCTTGAGTTCTTTTATGGAAGAGTTTCCAGCTTCCACAGGTATGTTACTCAAATAAACCTACCACGTAGAAATAAACAACTTGTCAAAACTTAGCACAGGATGCAAAGCACATGGAAGCAAGGGCAAGAAGCACCAATGAAGTAGACATAATTGCAATGAGTACTGACCATCACAAGTTCATGCTTTACATAGTTCATGGACTTTACTTTGATTCTGAAGAAATACATGAATCATCCCAACAGAAGAAAATCATCACATCTCCTCCCCCGAGAGGGCAGTTCCAGACTGCTTGTATGTATGTGCTGGGCAAAAGCTGTACCAACTCGGGTATGAGCATATTAGAAGCCAGCTTCAAGATCAAACAGATGTTCCCACAGCCTTTCTGGTCTAACAGGTATGTGAGTTTTAGCTTTCTTGGGCTTCAATTTTATAACTTTTTTATTTTATTGAAAGAGTTATTCTACCCTTTTTTGTGGTTTTTGAGAGGGATACTAAACTACTGATTCTCATTTTCTAAACTGTCATTATAGAATAAGTATTTAACCTTAGAGCACCACTTTGTATTGTTTCAGGGAGTATCATCTCTGAGAGCTGAAAAAAATGCAAAACTCCCAAATCAGTGCCTATTAAGAGAAAGCTAATTCCCTTGGCAAAGATCTGCCTTTATCCAACATTATTTTGTAAGATAAACAAAGCTAATTTGAAAAAACACAGATAGGAGGAAGTGCATGTGTTGACTGACAGCAATGAAAAAATTTGTTCCAATCACCTGCTTTTGCCTGAAGGCTATATTAGTCAGGTTCAAGTTCTGGGTTATAAAATCCATAATCAAGTATTACCAGCAAAGAGAGTCTTTTGTTTTCCTTGTGAACGTGCTGTTGCTGATCACACCACAGCCCTATTATATCTAAAAATTTCCATCTTTGCCCAAACCTTCAAGATTTCCATTGGAAAGATTAGTCTAAGGCAGAGTCCTGTAAACTGATATAAAAAAAGTGGAAAGCTTAAAGGCAAAACTTTACGGCAAAACAAAAGCAAAACTCTTACTTCCATCTGCCCTTCTCTGCCACACCTTGAGATTGCACCACTGTTTGGAAAGACCCATAATAATTAGTCATCCACCAAGGCCAGGAAGGTGAAGAATGATGTGGGCAAAGCAGCAGCATGCTTTGCTGAATCTGCAAAATTATTTAACCAACCCACTTCCAGGAAATAAAGCAGTGACCCTGAAGAAACATTTTTATCTCAAATACTAGTTAGACTATTTCTGTGTAGAATTAATGTGACTTGTCTGACTACCTGGAAGGAGATAGAAACTACAGTGCCCTGGAACAAAGACTCATTGTCCAAATGAGCAGAAGATGCTGCAGTTTTGCATTTATGAAGTAAGAATCACTGGGCTGGTCATGAAAAAAAAATCTGCCTGCCATAGAGCAGTGTCAGAAATACCCTGATTTGGGTGATTACACTGACCAGCTCAAGCGTGGACTTTCCTCATTCATCTGCTCTCTCAAGGGCTCTCTGAAATGCCAAATAGCATCAGCACAGAGGAGTATGTGAATCCAGGGCTGCTGAAGATGCACAAGCTATGGGTCAGATTGGTGGCTGTGGCTGCAGTCTCACTTGTCTCCATGTTCTTTCTGGTGTGGAATGATGGCAGGTAAGTGAGGGACAGGGTGGAGGAACTGTGTCCCCTCAGGACTGGGAAGGAAGTGGAAACATGGAGGATAGCTCCAGGAGGTCTCTAGGGGAAGAATTGATAGGGAAGACCAGGAGATGGTGTAAGGAAAAGAGGGAATGGAGCTAGTTTCGAAGGATTTTCTCAGGTTGTGAGTGGCTGCAAGCAGGGGCTGTGAGATAACCAAGAAGAAAGACTGAGTGGACAGGATTGTTGGGGTAGAGTGGTAGAGGAGAGCTGCAGGGGGACATGGTATTCTGGCTAAGTTTAACCCCAGGTACTTTCTGCCTGTCATAGGGAAAAACTGCTCAGTTCATCTAGTTTAAATCAGATCAAGATTGAAGCATTTTATTAATTTATCAGTGACAAGCAATTAACCTGCAATTGTTAAAGTATATATTCAGGATCAATATCAGTAATATGACAGATAAACCACAAAACTAGATGACTGCAAAATGTTAATACATACCTGCAAATTTCTAAACACTCTAACTAATCCAAGGAAATATTAATTGCACGCAGCCATACACATGCTCACACACTCACATGCACACAGATTTACATGCATACATTTCCCTTCACAGATCATGTGTGTGTTCTAGATTTATGGGAACCTATATTGCTCCCTATAATCCACTGACTGTGGATTTTCCTGTAATTCACAAGCTAGTGAAAAAACATCCTATTTGTTCATGTAAGCACATCCCAGGTGTGGGTCCCTACTTGTTGCACCCTGCAATGACAGCTCGCTTGCTGGACACAGAATCTGCACAGCATATGGCAGGAAGGCTGCTCTGTCTGGCATAGACAGAAGTCATGATGCCAGTGTGACATCTGGCAATGTCAGACTAGGTTTTGACTGCTGCTCTTTCTATTCTATAGCTTCTTCTCCCATGTCAAGAAATTTCATGCTCCTTTTAAACTTTTCAGGCTGACTTCTTCCTTATTTCAAGAGTCTCTTTGAAACTCTCTGAGTTATTGTTTCATCCAGCCAGTGGTCATCTTCTTCATCTTTAATGGAATCAGTTTTGGGCAGTTGGGGCAGTTTCAATCAGTTTTGGATGTTGTTCTCCTTGTCATTTGGTCAGGATGGGCCATGCAGGCAACTCCACACTCATCATCCTGGCACAGTACCTGCTCCCACAGTCCTCCTGCATCACTTATGCTGCCCTTTCATCTTGCATATCTTTGAGCTTATTTGGGAGGAGTTAAAATGTGCACGAGTGGAGGGAATGAAGTTGAAGCTGAATCAAGCAGGAATGGCTTTGGAGTAATGGCCAGGCTGAAGAATGGAGAATATACAGAAAGTGGCTGGAAAGCTGTATGCGTGTGTGGGAAGAAAATGAAGGATATGTGGAGAGATGGATGGACTGAGAGGTGCATGTTGAGGGTTGTTCTGACCTGACACAGTGCTTTCTTTGTATTCCCTGTGCTTCCCCAAACTTCTCTCACTTTTCCACTGTGATGTCTTGCTCCTCTAATCCCTTTACCTCACTCTTGTTTCTTTTCCTCTCTCCTCATTCTCATCCATCACTTTATTCTTTTTTCCCTAATTCTATTTGTCTCCTTCATCTCATTTCCAGACTTCTCACTGTCTTCCTCTCTCTCTCTTTTGCAGGGCAGAGCTGGGGCACTGTTGCAATGCCTCAGCATGGCTGGCTTTGACACGTGTCAACACACCATTGGGGTCCAAGATTGCCTATGATGGGTACAGCTCAAAGAGCTTGAAAGTCAGTAGCAGCTTGCTGGAGATCCTGTCAGAGGTAGGAGTGCTCTGCTACAGGAAATACAGACTGTCATGACTGCAGAGGTCAACTGCAGCAGTCATCTAGACCATAACCTTTCTAATCACTCTCTGGTATCCATATATCCATATCCATATCCAATGCTATGTGTTCCATCACCTTCTCAGGGATGGAGGTGCGTCTTATCTGCCTGTAGTTTCCTGGATCCTGCTTGCTGCCCTACTTGAAGAAAGGAGTGACATTTGCTTTCTTTCTGTCCTCAGGAATCTCATTCTTTTTCATGTTCTTTGTCCCCAGGATCCTTGATCCCTTTGGCAGTGAGACTACATTTTACTTATTCTTCCTTTTGCTGCTGATATCCTTATAGAATCCTTTCTTGTTTCCCTTCATGATAGATTCAACTCAAGTAGGCTTTGACCTTCCTATCCCTATCCCTGGATGCTCAGAAAGTGTTTCTATACTCTTCCTGGATCACCCACCCCTGCTTCCAGCTCTTGTACACTTCCTTTTCATGTATGAATTTTGTCAGGAGATACCTTTTATGCATGCAGGCCTCTTGCTGCCTTTGCTTGATTTCCTGCTCATTGGGATGAGCCATCTTGAGCTTGGAAGAGGTGATCCTTGAAAATCCACCAGCTCTCCTGGACCATTGTTCCCTCCAGGACTGTGTCCCATGGGATTCTTCCAAGCAGATCCCTGAACAGTCCCAGATTTACCCTCCCAAAGTCCAGGGTTGTGATTCTGCTATTTGCCGTACTTCTCACTCTCAGAATCTGGAACTCCACCATCCCATGGCCACTACAGCCAAGGCTGCCTCCAGCCTTCTGATCCCTGACTGCTTCCTCCTGTTTTGTAAGTATGAGATTATGTAAGTATGATCTGCTGATCATGTCCCCTCATTGGCTCCTTGATCATCTGTGTTAGGAACCTGTCACTGATGCACTCCAGAAACCTGCTGGCTGGCTTGTGCCCTGCTGTGCTGTCCCTCCAGCAGATATTGGGGTGATTCACATCCCCTGTAAGGACCAGGGCCTGTACATGTGAAGCTTCTTCCAATTGCCTGAAGAAGGCCTCATCTATCTCTTTTCCCTCATCAGGCAATTGATAGCAGACACTGATTACAATGTAACCCATGTTATTCTACTTGCTAATCCTGAGCCATAAGGTCATAGATTACTCATTGTCCATCCCAGGGCAGAGCCCCATGCATTCCTTATTCTCTCTCAAATAAAGGACAATTCCCCTTCCTCGCCATCCCACCTTGTCTTTCCTAAACAGCCTGTATCCATTCATCAGAGCACTCCAGTAGTGTGAGCTACTCTGCTCTGTTTCTGTGATCCCAATGAGACTGTAGTCCTGTTACTGGACATAGACTTCTAACATGTCCTCTTTGTTTCCCATGCTGCATGCATTAGTGTATAGGCACAGGCTTAAGAGGAGCATCCAGTCATGCTGATTTCCTAGAAAGAGCTTTCCCCATAACAGGACCAAGGTACTTCCTTACTTACATGCATATGCTTGGGGTGATTCCACTTCAGTCCTGTTTTCTTGGTCAAGTTTACGTAATCCCAGACATTTTGCTTAACAGCCCTGTCCGTCACTTCCTTATTTGAACATTGGTCATTCTTTCCATCCCTCATCATTCCTAGCCAAAGCTTCATCACCACCAGGTTGGACAGCCTACTGGATATTTTTGTCCTTTTTTGTTAGGTGGATCCCATCTCTGTCAAGCAGTTTTCTGTCTTTGAAGAGAGTCCTATGGTCATAGAAACTGAAAAACTATTCTTGACACCAGCTGTGCAACCAATTGTTGATCCGCAGAATCCATCCAATCCTGCTCAGGTCCTTTTCTCTCACTAGCAGGGTTGAGAAGAACATCACCTGGACCCCCTATACCCTTAAACATTGTGCCAGAGCCACATAGTCACAACTGATGCTTTCCAGGTCTCCCCTGGCAGTATCATTGATGCCCACAGAAAGATCAGCAGAGGGCAGTAGTTTGATACATGTTTCCAGAGGTGCTACTGAGTGTGAATTCTGGCAGTGTTCCTGGCATCCGTACCTATTTATTTAGACAGGTCTTGAAGACAGAGAAGAAGTGTGAGTTGCAGAAGCTGTGAATGTGGCTACCTTCCCCTTCAGCTCCTTGTACTCTCTTTTCTTCCTTCCTTCTTTTCCTGTCCAGTTTCCAACAAGATATTTCCCTCCTGCTTTCCTACCTTTCCTTGTCCACTGTGTTGCTTTCTGATGAAAGCCAGTCTATATGCTATGATAGAGCAGGTCAGGTACCCTGCACTGAATTGTGTGCAAAAATACAGTCCTAAAAAGCCTTTTTGTAGTGCATCACAAGTTACAAAAGGGTTTTACGTAATCAGTGAGAAGTGCTAGTATTCAGGCAATGTTGCAAACCTCCTAAGAACCAGGACTGGTAAGCTGGCAAGACATGATGAAAAACTGACTTTATTCTGAGGAATCTGTCACTTCCATTGAACCTGAAAGTCAGTGGTAACATAAACCAGAGTGACCACACCAGGTAGGAGGGAACAGAAAGACCCTCTCTCAGTCTTTGGCATAATTTCTAATATCCTGACTGTCTAGAATAAATTAATCCTGTGCAGCTCCTAGGAGCCTACACAGAGTGAGATAGGGTAGGGCAGTGGAAAGAGAAAATGATGGAAAAGATAGTTATGTCCTAATGTCACAGAGGAACTGCACCACAACCTGAGCAACAGCCCCAGAACCCACAGTCCTCTATGGCAACAGGGAAGACATGATCTAGTTTTCCTCAGGTGCAGCTTAACTGTAGCTTATTTGTAGTACATGCAGAGTTAATTTGAAATATTCTCCTACTGCTGCTAAGGAATCGCTCCTTTGGGACACATTGTGCCAAACTCTTTGTGCTTTAACTTGCAAGATGAGCTGGAACAACTAGTCACTCTCCCTGCAAGGATTTCCTTGCCCACTCTGTTTGAGAATCAACAGGTTAGTGGGTTGAAAGCATTGCCTAAATCAGCTGACCTGATAGCTGAGTGGTTGCCACCCTCAACTGAAGAAGAAATTTTGTATTTCTTCAAACACAGGAGAAAGAGAGGTCCAAGGGAAAGCTCTCAAGCACAGTAGAATTAATTTTGTCTTGGGACCATGAGATTTGCAGTCTTAGCCCTGGATGCATCTGCCATAGATAAGCAAAGATATATGGGTTCAACTGGTGGTTTTTAGAGACTGAGTAATGCAAAACAACAGAGTCACTCTTACGGAGTCAGAAGATATTTCATAGAATCATAGAATCAGTAAGGTTGGAAGGGACCTTTGGAGATCATCTAGTCCAACCTCCCCGCTCAGCAGGGTCACCTAGAGCATGTTAGACAGGATTGCATCCAGGCAATCCCGGGCCTTGAACATCTCCAGAGAAGAAGACTCCACAACCTCCCTGGGCAACCTGGTCCAGTGCTCCTTCACTCTCACAGTGAAGAAATCCCCCCTCACGTTCAGGCAGAACTTCCTGTGCTTCGATTTCTGCCCATTGCCTCTTGTCCTGTCATGTTGGACAACTGAAAAGAGTTTGTCCCCGTCCCCTTGACACCCTCCCTTCAGATACTTATACACATTGGTAAGATCCCCCCCCCCCCTCAGTCTTCTCTTCCCCAGGCTAAACAGGCCCAGCTCTCACAGCCGTTCCTCAGAGGGCAGATGCTCCAGTCCTCTGATCATCTTCGTAGCCCTATGCTGGACTCTCTTCAGTAGCTCCACATCTCTCTTGTACTGGGGAGCCCAGAATTGGACACAGTACTTGAGATGAGGCCTCACCAGGGCTGAGTAGAGGGACAGGATCACCTCCTGCGACCTGCTGGCAACAMTCTTCCTAATGCACTCCAGGAGACCATTGGCCTTCTTGGCCACAAGGGCACACTGCTGGCTCATGGTCAACCTGTCATCCACCAGCACTCCCAGATCTTTCTCTGCAGAGCTGCTCTCCAGGAGGTCAGCTCCCAGCTTGTACTGGTGGCTAGGATTATTTTTCCCTAGGTGCAGGACCCTTCACTTGCCCTTGTTGAACCTCAGGAGGTTCCTCTCTGCCCAACTCTCCAGCCTGTCCAGGTCTCTCTGAATGGCAGCACGGCCTTCAGGTGTATCAGCCACTCCTCCCAGCTTGGTATCATYGGCAAACTTGCTGAGGAGGCACTCCCCTCTTCCAGGTCATTGATGAGTACATTGAACAGGATGGGACCCAGTACTGAGCCCTGGGGAACTCCACCAGCCACAGGCCTCCAACTAGACTCCGTGCCACTGATGACAACCCTCTTAGCTCTGCCTTTCAGCCAGTTCTCAATCCACCTCACTGTCCACTCATCTAGCTCACACTTCCTGAGCTTCTCCAGGAGGATGTTATGGGAGACAGTGTCAAAAGCCTTGCTGAAGTCAAGGTACACAATGTCCACTGCTCTCCCCTCATTCACCCAGCCAGTCATTGCATCAGAGAAGGCTATCAGATTGGTTAAGCAGGATTTCCCCTTGGTGAATCCATGCTGACTACTCCGAATCACCTTCTTTTCCTCCATATGTCTGGAGATGACATCCAGAATGAGCTGTTCCATCACCTTTCCAGGGATGGAGGTGAGGCTGACCACCCTGTAGTTGCTTGGGTCCTCCTTCTTGCCCTTTTGGAAGTCTGGAGTGACACTGGCTTTCTTCCAGGCCTCAGGCACCTCTCCAGTTCTCCAGGACCTTTCAAAGATGATTGAGAGGGGCCTGGCAACAACACCCGCCAGCTCCCTTAGTACCTATGGGTGCACCCCATCAGGGCCCATGCATTTGTGAACATCACTTGCCCAGAAGGTCTCTAATCCTTTCCTCCTCAACCAAGGGAAAGTCTTCCTTTCTCCAGACTTTATCCCTTGCCCCCGGGCTCTGGGATTCCTGAGGCCTCCCCTTAGCAGTGAAGACTGAAGCAAAGAAGGCATTCAGTAATTCTACCTTCTTTGTATCCTTTGTCACCAGGGCCCCCACCCCATTCAGTAGCGGGCCCACATTTTCCATAGTCCTCCTCTCACTGTTGATTTGATAATAGCCCTTACATATTAAAGGACTTTTGCAGTAATGGACAGTTGCAGAGCTGCATAAGCCATCTCCAGTGAAAAGTCAGTACTGCAGTGTTTTTCACAGTAGCAATGGCACAGCAGAAAGAAACAAAGCTGTTGAAAAGGAAGTAAGAGAAAGTGAAAAGAGAAAGTCAGGTAGCTGCTGAATGTGAGGTCAAATTACATGAAGAAGTTGAGGGTAGTCAGCCAGAAGTGCAAGTCTTGTAGAGTATTCGTTTTCATGACACAGCCATGCTGTTAGAAGTTGAAGGGAAATGAGCTGCACGCGAACTAAAGAATTTGAAGAGAAGAGTGTGTTCAGTGGAAGGAAAAGGCATGAGAGTCAGAGGCAGGGATCTGTAGCACTGTAGGATGAGAAAAGGACTGGATGTCTACAGTAGGCTGCAGCTGCTGCCAGAGATGCAGAGGAGGTAAAGTTGGAACAGCATATCCTCACAGGGGTAAATTCTGCCAAGCAGCAAGGTCTAGTCCCCAAGTGAGGAGAGAAAGAGAGGGTTGATGATGTAGCTTTCTGAATTTGGGTGGAGAACTTCATAAAAGCAGACCAGCAGGCCCCACAGCTCCTGTAATGCAGAGGGTTGAGTCTAGGCACTTAGTTATGGGAAGGCTAGATCAAGCCTATATTRCCATGAATGTAGCTGATCCATTCACTCACATTTGGCTCTAAAGGGCAGCCAGTAAAACTGAAGAGCAGCACATACGTGATAACTATGTCTCACCAAAGCAGAAGGTGGGGATTGATCTGGTAGGAAACAGCATGAAAAAGTGAAAGTGACTGGCTAGAGGTTTTGGAGCATCCATGGGCATTCCTCCTTGCAGTCTGTGTGTCCCCATGCCAGCAGTAGCTGGTACAGCACACAGGGAGCTCCTCCATATTTGGAAAAAACTGTTTAAAGTGCTGCAGGACTGTATTTGGAAAGAGACAACTGGAGGAGGTATTTGGGGAAGCAATATTTAAAATATTTTTTGATGAGGGAACATATTTTAGCTTTCTTGTTTTCATAGAATGAAAGATTGTCAACAGCAGTGTGTTCCCTGACGGAGAGTGGAGGCAGATGCTGAAAGCAACCCCCCCAGATGAGATTCTCCATGTGGCACTCAAGGGAGTGAGACATGATGCAAGARGTGAGCTTAACTCCTGCCTTCTCAGGCTTGTGTTATTTCCAAAATGGAAGTGGGAATCACACTGCCATCATTTGGGGAGTTTATTTCAAGATGGAAGGGCATAGACTGTATATAATACGGGGACATTTGTGCTTAAGTTTTATCAATGTGTTCACTAATTGTTCTCTCTGTTTGTGTTTGTACCTAAAAGTGTGCTGGAACAAGACCACACTTTGTCTAATCTCTGTGATTTATATCRCATTATCTTGGTTAAAAAGAGCATGAAGTTATGGAGGCGCAGAATAAGGAACTTCAGACATGTCAATGCAAGCTTTGCCATCAGTTTTCTGGGCAGGAGCAGAAATTCATCCTTTTGTCCCACTGCTCTTTCCTTGAGGTTATATGCAGCTCAAGAGAAGCCCCAAGTCCTGAACTGGTGGGCCTCTGTGTGTAATCTTACACAAAATGTCAGTTTCCTCAAAGAATGAGCTGCCTGTCCCCTGCTCCTACCCTCCAGCTCTCATCAATTCCAGCTCCAGCTAAGATGAATCTTGGAACGTACCCGTGTCTGTCTCTGCTCAGCAACTCAGTACTTCTCTTTGGTTGTGTTTTGTGGACTCAGAGGCCAAACCTCAGGGTGAAATGTCACTTCAGTTGGCCTTGGGGATCCCAAGACAGATAATGTACAGATAATGCGAAAAATGGTCACATATACCAGAGATAGCTGCAGGGGAAGGAGCTCAGCAGCAGAAGCTAGCACATAACCGAGGGCTGATGGGTGAAAGGGAAAACATCTCCTGCCAGAAAAAAACAGCTCTTGAGAAAGAAAGGGTATCTGCAAAGTTTTGGTTTTAGTGCTGTGTCGACACAATGAGGAGAGACCTGAAGGGAGCTGGTCAGAGCTTTGAACAAGCTGGCCAAGCTGGCTTTTTGACCCACTGGAGGTATTTCCTTGTGGGCTGCCAGCCATGATACCACTATTGCAGTGCTGTCATACTGCTCATACAGACTGCTCAGAGTCTGTATTAACACAATGTTGTGCGCAAGAGATGTACTGCTTTTATGCTGTACTCCCTGAAAGTGGGTTTCGATCCTCCCACCCCTGCTGGTGGCAGATTTGGTTGCTTCTCAGAGCCAAAGGAGAAGCTGTGATTTGGAGAAAAGGAATTAGTGTCTTGGTATTTCTCTACAACCTTTCCCATAGCATGTTTAGAGCTGGCCAGCAAAATGTGCCCAGCTGGACAGATGTGTTGCCAGTTCCCCTACCTTAGATTCACCATGACTCCTAGTGAGATACCTCCCTGGGTGAGCTGGGCAGGAAGTGGAAATACTGGTGGTTAGGACATCTTGCCAAGGGATGTGCTCTCAGGTCTTTCAGGAGGTCTGTGAAATTGGGCAGCATTGAGTGCAAACAAACTGCCTGCTTTAACAAGTGTATGGGGGAAAGACGGAAAGTCTTACAGATCTGCTATCAAACAGACAATTGCCAGAAATCAGTCCAGGTGTAGGTAGCACTAGCACAGTCCTAGGCAGGACCCCCCCACCCTGTGGGACTGCGAGTCTTTCTCTCCTTCAGTCAGTCCCTCTATGCTCTTTCCTGGTCACTGACTCACTGGTTGGAATGGGGGCTGACGCTAGTGGTAGACAGGGGTGTTGCAATCAACAGATCAGGCTAAGCCCTTGGCTTTCTGGAAGAGGCAGACTTGAGAAGGGGGCATATGTTGATAACAGCAGGAGCTGAGAGGAGGATGAAGAGCAGCTTACTGGAGATTGTTTGGGCAAGATGACTTATCTTGTGGGGTAGATAAAGTGTTACAGACTTGGGAAGAACCTATAAAGGTCAGCTGGACAGTGCTGTATGATGCAGGGAAGGGTTTGTGAGATGTTAGAGGGAAGCTCACTGAGGTGTTCACCTTTCATGCAGGACAGTTGCATCTACGTCCTTTACCACCAGAAAAACAGAGGTGACAGAATAATAGGCCATACAAGGTGCTCAAACCACCAGAAATTAACTGGTGGCAAAGACAGCAGAACCTCCCACACCAGGAGTTGAACCTGGACTGCCTGGGTGAAAACCAGGAATCCTTACTGCTGGACCACATGGGAAGGGATACAGAAAAGTCTTCAAGAAGCCTTCTTTCCAGATGATGCCTTGCCTGTCAAAAATCCTGCTGGACCAAGATCAGTTATTGGGCCCTGAGCATGAGACAGAGCTTACAGCTAGGGATAAGGCAATGTTCAGGAGGTGCATAGGGTGTTCTATGAGTTGGGCAAGCAGCAACTCCTTTTTGTAGATGCCCAGATCTCGGGTTCTGATACAGACTCTTTCCCAGAGACAAATCCTCCAAGTGACTTCCTCAGCCCCGGTACTCCGGACATTGCACCAGTTGCCCCTCCAAGAGGGACTGACATGCCCTGGCCACCATGCAAACAATTCGTATCCAGGTCATGGCAGGGCATCCTCAGGACAGCCCTGTCTAGTGGCTCCCTATTGACAGCTTGTGCTCAGTGAGAACTGTTTCATGTTGGGGAAAATTGCAGAAGGAAACTTGCTAATAGCCCCTTACCTGTGCTATCTCCTCCAAGTGGATAGAGAGGACAGGAAGTGGGAGAGAGGAGTAAGGGGAAACAAAGACTGTGCTGAATAGGAAAGGAACAAAAATGATGGGTTCAGATACAGTGATGGTGAGATCAGCTTAGGAAAGAAAAGCTTGAAGTGTGACCCAAAAGACTGAAGCCCAATTGACATTTAGACCCTTGGATGTGGGGTATTTCCTGTTATCACAGGGTGTTGAAGGGAGAGATCCTTATCTGGGGCTGAGCAGGATCCACAGGAATGTGATGGGGTCAAGCCAAACTTCAAAGTACTGCCCCCCTCAGCAGGGTGATGCAGTCAGGAGCTGGGAACCAGGATCTCTCATGTCTTTCACATGCCTGGGAGGGCACTGTGACTTAGCTGTTTGGAAGAGAAGAGGGGAAATGTCCAGAGGACAATGGTGGTGGTGGTGGTGGTGGTGGTGGTGGTGGTGGTGGTGGTGGTGGTGGTGGTGGTGGTGGTGGTGTGTGTGTGTGTGTGTGTGTGTGTGTGTGTGTGTGTGTGTGTGACGGGGGGGGGGGTCTGCATTCCCCACTCTGGTCTGGGAATTAGGAGCTATAACCCTTCACAGAGTAAGCAGAGCGGGTTGTGAAGCCAGTGTCTCTCATGGACTGCTCCCAGCTTGAATGACCCCTTGCGTTTCATAGACATATCCTTCTCAGAGCATGCATGGACAGGACTCTTCAAACCCTTATTGAACCACATGGTTAGCAGTGAGTTTGTTTTTCAGCTCCTATTTAAGTCATTCTGACAGTAATCTCTTTGCTCATTCTTTCTGGGATCAGGCAATCCCTAGGCACTTGAATGGGGGAATTTCTTCACTGTGAGAGCGACAGAGCACTGGAATGGGTTGCCCAGAGAGGTTGTGAAGTCTCCTTCTCTGGAGATGTTCAAGGCCCGCCTGGATGCAACCCTGTGTAACATGCTCTAGGTGACCCTGCTGAGCGGGGAGGTTGGGCTAGATGATCTCCAGAGGTCCCTTCCAACCTTACTGATTCAATGATTCTGTGATGATTCTATGAATCCCAACTTAAAGCTCATTCATCAGCATGCTTCAGTAACAGGGGCTGTGGCTGGGCGGAGCTCCCTGGAGGCAGAAGCTACCAGAAATATGCTTCATAGCAGTGTGGGGGAGGTGATATCTGAGTACCTGAGAATACCTTGTATTTTGCCTGATATTGGCAAAAATACAACGGTCTGTCTTCAAGAACATCATAGTAATTACTTTATAAAGAAAAAAAATATAGAACAAAATGGACACATCAGTGAATCAGAGAAGAGAATATTGCAAAGTGTTCAAAGGGATAAAAAAAGAATTGTTCAAATTGATCTTACCTTGGATAAAGAGAAGACCACAATCCTGACCCTCATGCCTGTTATTACACAGGAGAAGCAGCAGCATGGGAAGATACCACAAGATAAGTGAGGGTAATTTGAATATCAACAGACAGAGGGCCACACAGATGCTCCCTTGTTCCAGCAGCAGATGTTCTTTAGTGACCAGAATGCCTTAGGTGGGTCAAAGGCCAGATTAGTCTTGGGTGGCAATACACTGATTTCCAAGTTTCCAGGGACAAATGTTTCTTCCTCTACAAAGGGGCTAAGAGACTTCAGTAGCTGTTTTACCAAGTTTTAGAGACTCCATGGGCATCTCTGGAAATGTGGAAACAAAAGGAGAAAGAAGTTTTGCATTGTGGGTTGGAAGACAGGGAGGAGACCGAGCTCAGAAGATCCATGACAGAGGGAAAGAGGCAGTGACAAAGCTGGGCCCATACTCTACTGTGCTGTCCGAGGAAAAGGATATTAATACCACATGTTCCATTTAAATGAGAGTGCACAACAGTGCTGGGAAGTCAATATCAAATGTAAGCATTTTTAACCCCCTTTTTGAGACCAGGAGTTTACACAGTGATGCGGTATATGTGCTGAAAGGCCTCTTTTGCCTGCAGAAATTGGGGACCAGTAGCTAATTTCAGCCAAATATGACAGAGAGTCCATAAGGAATGTCAAAATGTGTGGCTCTACAGAGGTAGTGAAAAAGTACTGCAGTAAAAGAAAAGTCTGTTATCAGAGTATCATAATCTCAGTGAATCAGGGGAACTTTTCCCAGTCAGAGCCACTGTCTCCTAAGGTAACAAGGGAAATCACAGATTTCTATGAAAAACACACCCATTTTTGTTCTTGGGCTCTAGGCATCACAAGGACCTCAAGGATGAAACCAACAGAAGCAGCTCAGAAGCATATCCGTTTTTTTTTTTTTTTTTTTTTCTCCTAGATAGCCTGTCATTCTCTGCTAAGCCTAGACTCCAGCTGCTGAACTGTCCTAGGCGGAGGCTGAGAGAGTTACTGTTTTGCACAGCTCTGAGCACAAGGATCTTCTCATCCTTGGTGTCCCTCAGGGCTGCAGCTATTGAGACAGAACAGTCAGTTGCACTACTGCAAACAGGGAGAAGTGCCTCACCAGTTTCTAAGATGAAATGTTCCCTCAGCAGAGGAGTTGATTAGATTCACCCCCAGGAGCGGATTTCCTCCAGCAGAGGAAAGATCTCCCCTCAGTAGAGGAGGATCAGTGTGGGGAAAATTAAGAAAACCAAATGGGCACACAGCAGTCCATGGCTCCTGATGGGATGCTTGCAGGGCTTTCTCTTGTTTTCTACTGGCTCCACTACTATTTAATAACTTCATTAATGACCTGGATCATGGAACCAAGTGCACCTTCAGCAAGCCTACAGACAATACAAAACACGGTTAGAATTGCTGATACTGCTGTCATATAGAGGGGTCATGATAGGCTGGAGAAATAGGCTGTGGAGTGTGCCCTGCATCCAGCAGGGAGTGGGCTGATGTGCCAGTGCCCCAGCAACATCCATCAAAGTAGCTGTGGCCAGGAGAACCTAAGCTTTGTGGTCCTCCCCCTGCAGCCCTGTGCTGGGCAGTGGGTAGAAGAAGGGGAAAGGCCACACACACCACCACCATAGTTGTTGACAGGA
Source organism: Rhea americana (assembly GCF_003343005.1). Classification (NCBI taxonomy): domain Eukaryota; kingdom Metazoa; phylum Chordata; class Aves; order Rheiformes; family Rheidae; genus Rhea; species Rhea americana. The sequence goes on from NW_028186889.1 coordinate 21,723, forward strand.
AAGCCAAACTTCTCCTCCCTGTCAGACAAGAGCCTTCTGAGCAGATCTCTCTGCCCTAGTCCCTTCCCCACCCTGCTGAGCAAGCCTAGGACAACTGCCCCAGCAGGGCCTCCCCCAAGAATACAGTTTCTTGCTCACATGCAAGGGCCTTGTGCCATCTGCCCTTCGGCATTCATACATCTGCAATCTGCCCTCCTCTTATCATCCAAGGGAAGACCAAGGCCTCCCTGGCTTCAGTTTCCCACCATATGCTTCTCCTGCCTTCTGTCTCAACCCACGCTGCCTCCTGAGAGACAGCAAGGCCAGAAGCACGTGGAGGAGCACCTTGCCAAAGCCTGGCCTTAGCTAGAAAGCTCTCAGGAAGGTCCTGGTAATGGTCAAAGAGAGTAGAAGCTCGCAGCTCCCACTCCAAAGGCAGACCCAATGGAAAGGCTAAACAGGAAGCAGGCCATTACCAGAACACACGTCAATGAAGTCAGCCCCTTGCAGAGCATCCTTTATTTCACTGCTGACTTTATGGCCCTGCAGCACACCCTTTGGATGAGCCTGTGGGAGGTTCTGGGGTTCTCCAAGTCTCYCCTTGCTGACACAGTGCAATTCCCTGTTGCTGGGAAGACAGCACCCTTCTCAGGGCAGGCAGTGCAGTGGGCCTGCAGCATGCAGGCTGCTCCTGCACAGCCAGCCCCAGGGCATTCCCATGGACTCCCTCTGCCCAGGCCTGCACATCAATGCCATGGCCAGCTGTCTTTAGGCTGGCTGTAGGGATGCAGGGGCCAGTGCAGGAACCGGGAGTGGCCCGCCCTCCTCTCTCTCCTAGATAACACCGAGCTGCTGCTCCCAGCATCTGGGGAGCCCTGGGATGACGCCAGAGCTGCTTGACTGGTGCCGGGGCAGAGCGGCTCCGACTGCACATTGGATGCTGTAAGAGGAGGCAGAAAGGTCAGCAGATCCATCCCATACCCGCTGGAATGAAGAGATCAGAGCTGTGCACTGCAGCCCTCCCAGGTGACTCCACCACTCCCACCCTGACCATCACCTGCCAAAGCCTGCCTGACACCCAGCTCTAGCCCTGGCAACCAGGTCCTTGGCTTCTTACCAGTGCTCTGGCCAGCACAGCCATCACACTCCCACAGGCCCATGGTATCCCCCACAGAGGAGCATCGGCGGTGGGCCCCGCTCGCAGCGCATGAGGAGCACAGCAGCAGTTGCCATGGGCTGAGGAAGCAAACAGGCTGTTGACCACAGAGCCCCAAGCAGCAAATGTTGCCTGGAAGTTTCCCAAAGACAAAGTGATCGGAGAGGGATTGTGCCCAGCAGAACTCCCTGGCCTGGCCCCAGCTGGCTGCCAAGAGTCCCTGCTCCCCAAGTCCTGGCTGGATGGAGACAAATGATCCTGGGCAGAACCCAGGACCCTGGGGGTTCCTCCACCTTTTTGTAAGCTCTTCCAACATGTGGCCAAGCCACTGCTAAGGCATCTGTCCCCTCTGAGGAGGCTGGGAAGCAGCTCCTGCAGAGACTTACCCCTCCTCTTCTGACTGTTGCCTGCCTCCCTGGTAAAGGCACTGGCTGGCATCAYAGTGGCTATATGTTTCATATAAATCTTCAAAGTTCTCCTCCTCCCAAGCTGGTCTTCTGTGGGAGAAGCAAGGAAAGGACATGAGCCTCCTTCAGCATCCCTAGCCTCAGTCAGATGCTGACTGCAGGCCCTGGTCTTCTGGACCCCTTTGTTTTCATCCCCTCAGCAAAGCAGGGCACAGGGCCTCTTTGGGAGTCCCAGTCAGGCCTTGCTGGGTCCTCTGACCTCTGCTCTCAACTGCCTGAGCTGCTTACAGGGAGAAACCAAGAGGAAAGAGCCCTAACAGGAGTTCAGTAGGAGCCCTCCTTTCCCCAGAAGAGCTTTTGGGGAGGGGGGGGAGAAATTGACCCCAGCTGGAAAAAAAAGAAAAAAATACAGAAAGCAGCTGGCAGTCTCGGGGAACAACAAATCCCTCCACAGCTCAAAATCACCAATATCCTAATTCTTTCTCAGCAAGTCCCTTTACTGCAGCAGGCACAGAGCATGGAATATCCCTCTAGGCAGAGCTGTATCATTCTCTCCTCCAGGCAGCTACTGTTGCTGGAGATGCAGCCTGTGTGGAGGGACTGTGGCCTGGGCAAGAATAGTCCCTGGCCATTCTCACTTCTTTTGTGCATGGTAAGAGGGAAGAACCAACCTGTCAGGTATATAGATACCCAGCCGCCACATCTCAGGGAGAAATTTCTCACGGTCCTTGCACAAGGGACACGCAAAGTGCCTCAAAGCAGAATGGAGAGCATGTTCCTGCAGGAGAGAGGCCACCAGTGTCAGCAGGACACTGCTGCTGGGCACCTCGAGTCCTTAGAAGGTGGGAGAGAGAAAGGTCTCCTACCTGGATGCAGCCTCGGTGGAACCAGGCGTGCTTGCAGAAGGGGCACACCATGGTGCTGTAGGAGGCCCTGTCTTCCACAGGCTCCATGCAGATGATGCACATGGTGTGCCCATCTTGGTGTGTCTTCATTCTCTGCTCTGGGCGGTGCTCCCAGCAGAAGGACCTGAGTGAAGACAGAGAGGTAAGCCTGGAGAAACTGCAGGAGTCCTTCCTTGTCTCTGGGTGAGGTTTCCCATGGCTGTAGAGGCCATCATGCGTTGCAGCACTCAGTGCACATGTCCCTTTTCCCATGCCTTTCCTCCTAACATGTTCCCCACCCAAAAGGACTCCACATGTCCTGGATGAGGCCTGGGCTCCAAACTTACTTGGAGGGTTCTGGGGCACTCATGCCAAGCTGGAGSCTGTGCCTGCAGTGGGGAGGCCTTGACACACACATTTTCCAGCTTCACCCCTCAGGAATCCATCCTGACCCCCCAGGGGGCTGAGACCAATGGATTGCCAGGGCATTGCTGATGACCCACCCTCCTGCTCAGCTCCAGCACCATAGGGAAGTGGGAAAATGTTACATAAACCCTCCACGTCCTGTATCAGGCCCTGGGGGACACTGGCAGGGGTCACTGCAGGGCAGAGATTGCAGTTTCCCCAAATGCTTGGCCAGTGTTGGCAGCAGGGAGGAGGAGGGGGATTTAGCAGTACGGGAGGCTCCAGTCCAAGCAACGGTAGCCCTTACCTGAACTCCCCAAAGAACTGTGAGATGCAGCCCTCTTCGGACCCACAGGGGAAGTGGAACTTGCGGGCGCACCGCTTCTGCTGGCACACAACGGTGGCCCCCATCTTTCCACAGACACAGCAGGTCTGCAAAGAGCGCAGCAGCTCTCCCACTCAATCAATGCCAATCAATGACACTGGACAGGACCTTGAGCTCTGCCCTGCCCTTCAGAGAAGAACACAGGGATCTCCAGACTTTTCTCAGCTCACACAGGAGCCTTCTATTAAGGAACTCTCACCTTTCCAGCTTGTCCCCCAAACACTCTGCCCATGGCTTTCTTGGAGATCAGCATCGGGTAAAGAAGCCAATCAGAGAACCCTGAGCTTCTGATGGGGAGCCAGGAGTGGCAGTAGGAAATGGCCTGTAGCCAGGCTCCCCGTCCCCTCTCAGCATCCCTAAGGAGCTGGCTACCTGCTTGCCGAGATAGTCATGCAGGAGCACTTGGGACTCTCATGCAAGCTGGACTCTTGGCCTCCTGGGACTGGCGAGGGAAGGCCATGAGGGAAACCTAGCACAGCAACACAGTGCTCCTCCCCTGCTGGATCCTCACCTTCYGAGCTGCCCGATTCACTGCCTGCCTGATATCCCCAGGGAGGAACCGGCAGAATCCCTCTCCATTGGTGCCTCTCTGGTAAAGCCCTTCAGCAAGATACTGGAAGGCAGAGAAGTGCAGGAGCTCATCAGATCAGTGAGATAGGAACCATTCTGGATGGCTTGTCCTGAGTCTTGAGAGACAGCAGGAGACAGCTCGCTTTGGGACTGGATGAGCTGCAACAGTCCCTTCCTTAGACCTCACCTTGAACAAAAAGGCATGGGGAGGGCTGAGCCTCAGGTGTGCTGTGGTTTTGCATGCTACTGACCCACAGAACAGTGGAGAAGAGCTGGTAGATACCACTGCAGAGCTGTTACTCTGCAAAGTGACTCAGGGAGTCCCTGTGGCTGGGCGCATCTGCTTGTGAGGGGCCAGGTCAGGAGGGCTAGATCTTCCACACACAGGGAATAGGGTCATTCAGCAGCACCCAGATGAGGAGGCTGAGCTAGGGGCTCAGCAGGAGGAGTTGACACCTATAGGGCACCTGGGGCTGCAATTTCACACATGTACACATGCCCCTTGGGGTGCCAGGGCAAAGCTGTGGGCAGCCCCAGGGGAACTCACCAGGCAAAACTCATGTGCACAGAGGCCATCCTCCTGGCACTTCTGCCCATAGACATCCACATCAGAATGCACACGGCGACACAGTACACACTCTGGAGGCGGGGGGGGAAGGAGTAAGGGAGAGCAAACATCCCCACCACTGAGCACCTCCTGAGGAACTGGGGAAAACTCAACCTGAGTGATTCCCCCCCAGAGAACATCCTCTCTCTGCCATGCCATGGGGTACACCAGGCCTGGAGCTGCTGGAAAGACCCTTTGGGGTTTGGAGAGGAGGGAAGCATTGCCAGGATGTGTGTCCCAACAGGCCCCCATGGGAGTGATGGGTAGGAGGCGGCAGACAACCTGGGGAAGGGTGTCCCCGGGTCTCAGGAATCACAGTGCCTCCTCACCGGCATGGGGAGCCCTATGCCTTCACAGCTGGTCCCCGTCCACTCCCATGCACATTCCACTCTGACGGAAATCCCAGCAATGTGCCAATTCCAGCCCCCACCTTTCCCCAACTGGGGCTCCTGCTCTCTCCCTGCTTTTGGCTTCCCTTTTCCTCCCCGGACTCCTGAAGCACAGCAACCTCTGGGCAGTGCCTGCCCTCTCCACACAGCCCTCCCTTTCAATACTTCTCCCTCGCCACACAAAAAGCCTCCTTTGCTGAAGTTCAAGAGGTTTCCTGCAATGGGAGGCTCCTGAGGACCTCCTGCAGCCCACTGCCACCATTCCCACCTCTGCCCAAAAGTCATTCCCACAATGCCTTTGCCCAGCCCCTGGTTTCTGGGAGCTCATGGGGTTCTTTGCTCTCACCATCTTCCCTCGACTGCTGGGCCTTCTGCTTCATAGCGGCCACTGTGCAGGTCAGTCCCAAGAGCTCTGAAAAGTCCACAGCTGGGCTGGGCTTTCCCCTCCAGAGGCCCCTCTGCCAACCCTAAGGGACAAGCAGGACAAGCATGTGACTCCAACATAGCACCAGGACCTCAGAGGTATGAGGACCTGCTCCCTCCCTCAGCAGTACCCACGAAGTCCCTCCTTTGCCCTGACATGGGGCTCTCCAAGCCTCAAGCAAAGGCTGGTGCTCCCCAAGTCTCCATCACATGACATTCCAAGAGCACTGATAATGGGCACCAGTGGCTGACAGCCCTTGAGCTCTAGGTCACCCGAGAAGTGGGATTGTCTTCCCAGCTGCCCTCCMCACCCCTGCACACACAGGATCCATACTCCTCCCCAAGCCATCCCTCTGACGGACACCTGTCCCCACTCATCTCACCAAGTTGCCCAGAGGTGCTGCCTCCCAACCTATTGCCAGCCAGAGACCAGCAGGCTTTTATCTACTGGGCCTGGTGACCTGTGTCATCACATTGTCCACTGTGACACCATCACCATGTCTGTCCCTAGGTTCAATGTCAGGAAGAATTCTGGGGGCCAGAATCTGGGGACGAGAGCCCTTGGCTACCCTGGCAGAGATGTTATTCTGGAGTCTTTTTCTGACCCCTTGCAACAAGCAGACCCTACTACTTAGGCCTCTCCAAGAGATGGTCGACAAAGAGACCCTCCCATTGCTCCCTGGCTCTGGGAAGAAATCATCCACTCCTCGGGGCTGTGTTTCCCTCACACACCCTTGTCTCTGCCTGCCAGTCCTGCTCCCAAGCTCCCTTGGCCTCCTCTCTGCCGGCACGGACAGGCACTTCTCCACTGCAGGAACAGGCATTCTCTCCTAGGGCCTAAAGAAGCAACATCCAGCCCAGAGCCACCCAGCCACTTCCCTCTCCACTGAAACCTGCCCTCCCACAAGTGTCCTCTCCTTGAGAATGAGACAGAAAAGTGGGGAGGCTCTGAGGTCCCTCCTGTCCTCACTCCAACAAACAAATACAGGCCTCTTGGATCACTCCTGGCTTGCCCCAGTGCCTGCATCCTCGTGGTCCCCTCTCTTTCTTCCCACCCTGGGAGTCCTTGCAGTTGTCCAGAAATATGTCCAAGACACAAAAGGTGATGCCTCCCCTAGCTGAAAAAGGGCACAGAATGGGGCATTTCCTTACACAGGCCAGGGAAGCCCCTCCCCAGCCCTGGTGCCAGCACTGACTCTTGCTCTGGCAGTACTCAAGGGAAGGTAGCCTTGCAGGCCTGGGAGGAGTTTCAGGGCTACTCCAACCCCATCAAGCCAGTAGCCTCTCCTCTCAGACTCTCCCTGTTGGTAGCTTCCTCTGCCATATCTCCTCTCTGTGAAGACAGGTTTGAGCATTGCCAAAACAGCTAAGAAGAAAGGCAATGCTTAAGACACAGGTGTTCACAGCAAAATTCCTGGGTTTTAATTCTTAAAGTGATAGTCGTCTAACTGCAGAGAAAAGTACTTTGTTCAAGTAAGGAATTATTCTTTTTACCTAGCTAACTGACACTACAGACTTACTTTGCTTCTGAGGCTTAGCAGTTGTTTTACTGTAAATGGCTAAAATAATATCTAAAACCAAGGAAAAAAACTGACTAATTTTCTTGAATAATGAGGACACTGACAGCAGCAGCAGTAGTCCCACACCAGCATGCCTCCTCTCAGCTCTGGAGGTGCTGTCCCAGAGGTCTGGCTAGTCAGGAGCTCCGTGTAGTCTACTCCTCAGCAAGCAGGGCCAGGGACAAGCCAAAGAGTGGCAGCCATCTGTCCCCAAGAGTTAGGTGCAATGTCTTAATTGTGTGCAAATGAAAAAGTAAAAAAGAGGGATAGCCCTGCCCTGTAACACTCAGGCATATGTTATGGATGTGATATATGAGGTATGCCTTAAACAAACTGTTTTTGCAAATCCACAGAGCTGGGAAGTGGTGAGAGACGGCAAGTCTTCTGTAGGCAGGACAGTGCCGCCTCCTGCATTAACTCTCCCATTCAGACTAAAGATTAAGGGTGCATGTGCATGGAAAGGTCATACTGCGGTCACGGCAATAAAGAGGAGAAGTCGACCACCAGAACCCTCTACATCCCCAGACCCATTTTGAGAACTTTCTGAATGACGCAGTACGTATGCTCAAATTTTAAGAAGAAACTCTCTCTGATGGCAGGACTTTGGAAAATAAGAAACTATAAAAGGCACAAGATAGGGCAGGTAGCTGCCAGCCCACCATCCAGGAACCTCGAGTTAGGGACAACACGAGACAAAACATCACTGGAACCTAGGGTGAAGATCTCTCTTTCCTATTGTCTCTATTTCTCTTCCTTTCTCCTTTTTTCTTCTTCAGCCTTTTCTAACTCACTGATAACATACAGTAGAGAAAGTTCTGTTTTGCTTGTGTAGTATAACATACAGGATGAAATAGTTAGGATTGCACTTGTGAACACCTAGTCATTCCTCTTGTATAGTCAATAAAATGGTTTAATTAGATTTATCAGTCGCTTTGCATTGACCTCATCGTTATTTGTCCACGGTGTATCATGAAACATAGCACAATCCATTTGAGACCCAGGGTCAGAGATTCGGATTGTGACAGCATAGCTGACATTGGCAAAGAAAAGGTCAGAATTTGCATTAAAGACTCTTGGATGGCCTCCAGTACTGTGTGTTTTGGTTTGGAAAGGGGACTATTTCTTGTGGACGGCCTCAAAGGAGGAGAGAGTGACTCAGTGAGAAAAGCAAGCTTGCCACATGTCTATCTGCGGCACTTCACTTGGGCCAGCCACAAAGCCACAGCATTCGGTAGAAAGGGACGGACTCCTAGTGAACTAAAAAACACCGCACAGCTCTGTAAAGGAGCACCCTTTGAACTATAGCAAAGAACTGCTTCATGCTTAATCCCGCCTGTGTCAGTTCTCCCTGAGCCCCAACAGTAACCCAGAGCAGGAGACAGCTCAGACAAACACTTGCACCGTTCAGGAGCTATTTGAGAGCTTTTGGATCCCTCGGCACGCTCATGAAAATGTCTATGGACTGTGAGCCAGTTTCATCAAAGAGAAAGATGCTTTCATATACCTCTGAGGGGACCAAGGAAAAGATCTCAAACTTGTGGATTCATAACTTGCCTTTAGCTGTCAGAAAGAGCTGTGTCCTGGAAGTAGAGCTGGGAGAGAAATGCAAGCAACATGAGAGTCCCACAAACACCCAGTACGCACTTGCTACGCAACAAAAAAATATGCTTTGTTGTGACCTGGGGTCATAGCGCTGCAAAGCTGATGCAGACAATCGCATTCAAAGGAAAACTCACCAGAATAACAGCACAGCCTCACCATCATCCCTTTAGACAAGAGATGTCCTGCTGGTAGCTAATGAAGAGCACAGCAGCAGTTGCCATGGGTTGGGGAAGCAAACAGCATGGTGACCACAGAAGCCCCAGCAGAAAGTGATGCCAGGAAGTCACCCAAAGACCAAGTGGCTGGAGTGGGGTAGTGCCCAGCAGAGCTTCCTGGCCTGGCCTCACCTAATTATCAAGTGTCCTGGCTGCCTGTGTTCTCCAGAGAACAAACAGCCTTTGCAAAGCCCAGCAGCACCTTCCACTCTTTAGGGAAGCCCTTGCTCAGGAGCACCCCTCCTCTGGAAGAACAGTATCCCCATAGAGAGATGTGTCCCTCGCCTTCATGCAACCTCTTGAAGCAAAGCGCTGTGCAAACAACAAATCAAGGAGCCCCAATCTCTGTTTATGCACATGTTCCATGACCCGCTTCCACCAGGCTGTCACTTCTCATGTGTTTCTGGCGATGGCTGTGACCTTGCTGCGTATGCATCAGTGTGACTGCTGCATTCACTTTTCTCTTTCAGAATGACAAGTAAACTAAGCAAGCAACAAGAATCATTCCTGCCCTGGGCCAAATTGATTTTCTGTAGTTAAACTCTTAGTCCCCATAGCTGTAAGAATTAAATCCCCAGAGTTACAGTGTGATTACCTGTCCTTTCAGCTTTGTCATCTTTTGAAACCTACCTCTTCACCAGGAGGAGCGATGGTGCAACTCCATACCCTGACACGTGATGTACCGCATGAAAGGGACCTTCTGGATTTTTTGACAAGACCACAAGCAGAAGGGCCTATTTGCTGAGGTGCTCTTTGCATGACTACTTTGCAGATCATTGTTGGAGTATGTCAGACGGAGGAGCAGAGAGCGTGAGGACAGAGCTCAAGCAAGCGGAGCCTCAGAGGAGCTCCCCTCCGCACTGCCTTAAAGCAGAGACCTTGACAATGTTGCTTGCTCCTACGGGCTCTATTGCAGGACTGGCAGGGTCTTCCAGTGCTCCTGCCACTGCGGAGGGGAGAAGGACAGGATTGATTCATGCTTCTGGTGTGTGAGGGCCCTGGGCTCTGCAGGAAGGGTGGGCCGAGGAACCTTTGGCTCATGGAGAGTCCTTGAGGAGAGGTTGCCGGCTTGATGGGGTTGGAGTAGCCCTGAAACTCCTCCCAGGCCTGCAAGGCCGCCTTCCCTTGCTGCACTGCCAGAGCCAGAGGCAGCGCTGGCACCAGGGCTGGGGAGGGGCTTCCCTGGCCTGCGTAAGGAAATGCCCCATTCTGTGCCCTTTTTCAGCTGCAGGGGATTCACCTTTTCTGTCTCAACATGTTTCCCGACAACTGCAAAACCCCACGGTGGGAAGAAGGCCAGGGGACCACGAAGGATGACCAAAAAGGAGGGATACTGCTGGTTCCTCTCTAGCGATATAAGGCAGGCACTGAATCGGGCAGCTCGGAAGGTGAAGACCCAGCAGGGGAGGAGCACTGTGCTGCTGTGCTAGGTCTCCCTCACGGCCTTCCCTTGCCAGTCCCAGGAGGCCCAGGGTCCAGCTTGCGTGAGAGTCCCAGATGCTCCTGCATAACTGTCTCGGCAAGCAGGTAGCCAGCTCCCTAGGGATGCTGAGAGGGGAGGGGGAGCCTGGCTACCGGCCATTCCCTGCTGCCACTCCTGGCTCCTCCTAACCACCATGGCATGCCAGCAGAAGCGGTGCACCTGGAAGTTCCACTTCCCCCACAGTTCTGAACAGGGCTGCATCTCGCAGTTCTTTGGGGAGTTCAGGTAGTTACCTGGTTGCTTGGGCTGGAGCCTGCTGTACCGCTGAATTCCCCTCCTGCTCCCTGCTGCCAGCAGTGGCCAAGCAGACTGGGAACCTGCCTGCTCCGCCCTGCAGTGACACTGCGAGTGTCCCTCCCAGAGACTGATCCTGCACACAGGCTCAAGTGCTGCCTCATTTGTCCCTTTTCTCCTACTCGGTGGCGCTGCAGCTGAGCGGGAGGGTGTGTGCTCCTGGCAATGCCTTGGCCTCAGCCCCCTGGGGTATTCAGGCTGACAAAAAACTCAAGTTGTGTCGCTCCTGCAGGGACAGGCTCTGCACTATGGCTTCAGCAACTTCATGTGTCCTCAGTGCAAAGACAGAGACAGCTTCCTAACAGAGATGTTGAGCCTGGGTATCTGAATCCCCATGAGGTGGCAGTGGGAGCTGCAGGCTTCTGCTCCCTTTGACCTTTGGCAGGACCTTCCTGAGAGCTTTCTAGCTAAGGCCAGGCTTGGGCAAGGTTTCGTCCACATGCCTGTGGCCTTGCTGTCTTTCTGGAGGCTGCATGGGCTGGGGCAGAGGGGAGGGGAAGCATTCTCTGGGAGACAAAGCCAGGCTAGCCTTGGTCTTCCCTTGAATGACAAGAGGAGGGCAGATGGTGGGTGTGCCCCCCCACAGACACCCCCTCGAGTCCAGCACCTTCCAGTTCCCCTGGCTCCATGGAG